>NW_006399772.1:119668-132550 GCF_000299155.1 Elephantulus edwardii
TCTCCTCATAGAGCCCAGCCTCCCGGATAATCTGTTCTGCATACAGATATCAAAGGTATGGAGACCGGACACATCGCTGGCGTACGCCCTTCCCAGTTCTGAACCATGAAGTGTTTCCTTGCTCTGTTCTAATGACTGCCTCTTGGTCCAAGTATAGGTTTCGTATTAGCACAATCAAGTGTTCTGGGATTCCCATTCTTCCCAGAGTCAACCACAGTTTGTTATGGTCCACACAATCAAATGCCTCTGCATAGTCAATGAAACACAGATAGGTATTCCTCTGGTATTCCCTGCTTTCATCCAAGAGCCATCTAACATCAGCTGCAATGTCCATAGTACCACAACCCCTTCTAAACCCGCCCTGGACTTCTGGCAGTTCTCTGCTGATGTTCTGTTCCAGTCGTTTTTGCATAATCTTCAGTAGAATCTTGCTTGCATGTGAAATCAATGATATTGTTCTGTAGTTTCCACACTCTGTTGGGTCATGGGTCACCCTTCTTTGGGATGGGAACAAATATAGATTTCTTCCAGTCAGTTGGCCAAGTGGTTTTTCCAGATTTCTTGGCACAACTTAGTGAGCATGTTCAGGGCAGCATCTGTTAGTTAAAATATGTCATTTGATATAGCATCTATTCCTGTGGCCTTATTTTTTGCTAGTCTGAAGTTCTTCCTTCATCACCATAGGTTCTTGCTCATATGTTGTTTCATTAAATTCTTCTGTGTCTGCCCATTCCTTTTGATACAGTGACTCAGTATATGATAGGAAAGAAAAATAATTACTTACTAATATATTCATGAGAGGCAGTATATTAAAAAACTGTGTTTTTGGTTGTGATTTGAGTAAAAGTTTACATATAAATCCATTTTCCAGCTGATTATTCATACAGATTTTGCTTTGTGACATAATTTACAATAGCCTCACAGTTACTGCACATCTTTTGGCTTCCTTCCTGTGTGTGATTCTCTTCTCTGGCTCCATGGCATGGCAGCTCCAGTTTAGCTCTGTCTCGTGCGAGTCTCTCTGCTTGTCCACCACCGTCACTGCTGCTCTGATCTCAGTCCACGTCTGTTTTGCCCCATAATCTCTGGGCCGAATGGATATGTGCTGCACTCTCTGTTTCTTCTTGCATATTGATAACAAGTCTTTGCTCTCTGCTTCTAAATCTACTCAAGCCTGGTGGAAAGGCAAGACTTAACAATTCTCTCACTACTACTCTACATATTTTGAATGAAGGTTTTCACCCAAGTGATGCTATTCACCTCATTCACATTATTAGTATTGTTCCATGCTGGCATGTTGTTGTTATGTGTCACTGCGTCGACTGAGACTCATTGTGACCCTTGTACAACAACTCTGAACCCTCTCTGTCCTGAGCCAATCTCACTGTCTCCAACACACGTATACCCATTACCCCAGTTACTGTGTCAATCCATCTTCCAGGGTCTTCCTCTCCTGCACTGTCCCTCCAACCTTCAAAGCATGATAACCTTCTCTAAGTAAATGACCTCCTAGTAAATGCCCAAAGTAGGTCAGATTCATCTTCAAAATCCTTACCTCCAAGGAGAAACCTGATTTCTCCCTCTCTAGGAAAGACCTGTTTGTTCTCTTGGTGGTCTAGGGTATGTTCAATACTCTTCTCTAGCACCACAACTCAAAGGCATAGATCCTTACTGTGTAACCTTTTCATTGTCGAGTGTTCTGCTGCATAACCAATAATTGTAAAGACTGTGGCCTGGATGAGGTGCATCATAGTCTCTAGGCTGACATCCTTGCTCTTCAGCACCCTGGTGAGATCCTAACAGTCTATTTTTCCAACGAAATTCATCTTTTGATTTCCTGACTTCTGGTGCCAAGGGTGTTGAATGTGAAACCAAGTAAACCGAAATTAACAATCTCAATGTCTTCTCCATCCATCATGGTGCTATCACGTGGCCTAATAGTGAGAATCTTTATTAATGCTGAACTTCAATCTATATTGAAGACTGCAGTTCTTGACCTTCTGCAGCAAATATTTCAGGTCTGCCTCAGTTTTAGAAAGCAAGATTGTGTCATCTGCATAATGCAAGTTGTTAATGAGTCTTCCTCCAGTCCTGATACCTACCATCTTCCTCCTCATATATTCCAGCTTCCTTAATGATCTGTTCCATATATAGTTTGAAAATTTATGAAAACTGGACACATCCCTAGTGCACCCTTTTCCTGATTTTGAACCATGCAGTGCTTCCTTACTGTATTCTGATAACTGCTTTCTAGTCCAAATAAACGTTTCACATGAGCACAGCAAGGTGTTGTGGGATTCCCATTCTTCTCAGGTTAACCAGGATTTGTTGTGATCCACACAGTTAAATGATTTTGCATAGTCTATGAAACACAAATAGATATTCCTCTGGTACTCTCTGCTTTCAGTCTAAATCTATCTGACATTGGCAATGATGTCCCTATTATCACAGCCTCTCCTAAACCCAGCTTTTATTTCTGATAGTTCTCTGTTGATGTACTTACTGTTCTAGCCCTTTTTTGGATATGCTTCAACAGGATTTTGCTTGCATATGATATTAGTGATATTGTTTAATAATTTCCATACTCTGTTGGATCATCCTTTTTTTAAAACAGGAATTAATGTGGATCTCCTCAAGTCAATCAGCTAGGTAATTGTCTTCCAGATTTTTCAATGTTTAGGAAAGCCATGTTGAACAATTCTTTATTGTGCCACAGTGATACATACCTTTTAGAAAATCTCAGTGGAAGAATTCTAATATAAAGTGATATTTGGTGAAATAGAACTAGAGATCACACATATATGACCCATATTTATATAGTTTTCCTTCAAACCTCTGATCCTACTCTGCCTACGATACTTTCTCCGCTACTTTTAGTCAACACACTCAATCAGACTTCAATTAAATAATTTTCATCTTTCCAAAACAGATCAACTAGTTTTATGACTCGTGGTAGGTGTTATTGTTACTGTTAAATTCCATGCAGTCAAATTTGGCTTAGTGCAGTTCTATTGACAATAGAGAATTGTTTAATCTTAAACTGTCATTGTATCCATTGTTTTGACAGACCTTGTTGAGAGTTTTCCTCTCTTTCACTGATTCCTTGCTTTGCTGAATGTGATGTCTTTCTCCAGGATTGGCCCCTCAAGAAAATGTGTCGAAAAGAGGTTAAGTGCCATGCTCACCACTATAGAACATTCTGGCTGTACTTTGTACAAGAGAGATTAGTTTTTTCTTTTACTAGTCTGTAGTTTATTCAGTATTCTTCACCAGTAACACAATCCCAAGATGTCAATTTTAATTTAACGTACTTTATTCATTGTCCAGCTTTCACATGCATATTGCTGTTCTTGTTGTTATGTGCCGTCGAGTCACTTGCGACTCATAGCCACCCTATGTACAACAGCCCTAAACCCTGCTCTATCCTGTGCCAATCGCACTGCCTCTGACACACCCATCTTGATTACCCCAGTCACTGAATCAATCCATCTCATAGAGGGTCTTCCCCTCTTGGGCCATCCTTCCACCCTCCTAAGCATGATATCCCTCTCCAAGGACCTGTCCCTCCTTGCAACATGCCCAAAGTATGTCAGACGAAGCCCCAGAATCCTTGCCTCCAAGGAGTAGCTTGGTTTAACCCTCTCCAGGATGAATCTATTTGTTTTCTTGGCAGTCCAGGGTACATGCAATACTCTTCTCCAGCACCACAGCTCAAAGGCATCAATTTTTCTTCTGTCCTCCTTAGTCATTGTCCAACTCTCTGATGCATGACAAGTGATAGCAAAGACCGTGGCCTGTATCAGACGCACCTTAGTCTCCAGAGAGACCCCGTTGCTCTTGAGTACTTTAGAGAGGTCCCTAACAGCAGACTTTCCCATTGCAATACATTTTTTTATTTCCTGGCTGCTGGTGCCAAGAGTGTTGACTGTAGAGCCAAGCAAACTAAAGCTGTGAACAATCTCAATCTCTTCGCCATCCATCCTGATGCGGCCAACTGGTCCAGTGGTGAGAATCTTTGTCTTCTTGACATTGAGCCTCAGTCCATACTGAAGGCTGCAGTTCTTGACCCTCCGCAGCAAGTGCATGAGGTCCTCCTCAGTTTCAGCAAGCAAGGTTGTATCATCTGCATAGTGCACATGCGTATAAGATGAGGGAAATAGCTTAGTTTAGCTCAGACACACCTTATTCCTCAAAGTATTACCTTTCTTTATAATATTTAAGATACTTTGCAACAGTTTTGCCTAATGTAAAGTGCCTTTTGACTGTTGCTTCCATGAATATTGATTGTAATTCCCTCACCTGGAATATAGTTTCATAAATTGTAGGACAAAGATGAAAATAGTTTACGGTGGACATCTTATTGCCTAAGCAGCATTTTCTTTTCAAAACCACATTTACTGACATGAAGAAATGATGCCATAGTGATGAGATATGTGACAAGCTAATGGAGAAGACGCTTGAGGTCTCAGCTCTCTAATCACTCATGCCCTTTTTTGTTGTGTTTCATCTATATTTTGGCATACAGCCAACATGCTTAAACCTTTGAATATATTTTAATGGCATATCAAATTATACTCATTTGAAATTATGAGTAACCTAGCTACCACTTATATTTTTTTTTACCTAGATGTAAGGAGAAAAAAAAATTAAAAAGCTTTATCCAAGTGAAGAAAATCAAAACACTTAAAAGCAGACATATTGTAATGTGCAATTACCTCGTATATTTAGTGTTCTACTAAGTTCTTTAAAACTCTTTTCCAGGTTTTCCAGCTTGCACTGAGAGCAACAGATACAGCACGTCTGTTCTGTCAAGGGACATTAAATATCAAAATTAGAAATGTAAATGATGAGACACCTCAGTTTGAGTAAGAATCTCAAAGTCTAATCACAGAAGAATGGCTAAGTAGCATTGCTATGTATAGCATAAATAATAATAATAAAGATTATGTTAGATGAAAATGACTTGTTGATGTTATATATAAGTATATTACATATATGTAAATAAAATATATGCTATTAGAATAGAAACTATATAAAACATTGGAAAATAAATATAGAGTGAAGCAAATGCAGATGTAACCAAAATTGTACTGTAGTGAAATGATTACATACTTTTTACCCTTTGTTTTCTTTCTAAAGTTACAGTTTTATCCACTAGTAGATACATTCACTTAAAAAATGGTAAAAATAGATGGTAAAACATAATTTAAAATACTTAATATAACTTATATTTCTAAGACATAGTTGAATATACCAGGAACTGATAGAAAAATAGATAAGTTTGTCCTAGAAAAGGTGAAATCATGCAGCTCCTTGGAAGCAAGGATTCTGAGGCTCTTTCTCCCGTATTTTGGGCATATAGCAAGGAGGTATCAGTACTTGGAAAGTGACATCATGCTTGGGAAGGTTGAAGGACAGCAGTAGAGAGAAGACCTTCAATGAGATGGATTGACTCAGTGACTTGGATAATGGGAGTAGGTGTGTCAGTACAGGATAGAGCAGAGTTCAGGGCTGTTGTACATAGGGTCACTATGAGTCGCAAGCTACCCAACAGCATATAACAACAATAACAAGGCATAGTTGTAGTATTCAAAGATATGTTGTTGTTGTCATGTGCCACTGAGTTGCTTCAACCTAAAGTGACTGTATGTACAGCAGTCTGAACCCAGCCTTGTCCTGAGACAGTTTCACTAATTCTGACACAACAAATCCCATTGCCTTAGTTACTGTATCAATCCATCTCTTCCAGGGTCTTCCTCTCCTAAGCTTTTTCTCCACCCTTTCTAGCATTTCATCTTTCTCCAAGGATCAGTCTTTCTTGGCCATGTGTCCAAAATATGTGAGATGAAGTTTTGAAATCCTAGCCTCCAAAGAGAAACTTGGTTCCACTCTCTCCAAGACAGAGACTTATTTGTTATCTTGGAGGACCATGGTGTGTTCATGACTCTTCGACAGCACTACAACTCAAAGGCATCGATTCTTCTTCTTAGTTATTGTCCAGTTCTGTGATGCATAGCAAGTAATTGTGAAGACCGTGGCTTGGGTTAGACACTCCTTAGTCTCTATACTAACATCATTGTTTTATCTCCATATGTTTCTATCTTTCAAAGTACAGTGAACTAATATAGCAAGATGGAGCTTTTAGAAAAAGAAAACTCCTTCTTTTCTTATTTTAGTGGGGGAAGGGAAGTCTTCAATTTTTCTTCCTTAGATCCAGTTAATTTTGTCTCTACAAAGGTCAAAGGAGAGTAATTCAGTATTTAAGTTGCCAATTCTCTTTGACTAGCTATATGAACATTCAAATAAATGCTAGAATTTATATAGTTCCTTTTGATTTCTTGTAGTTACCCTACCTGTCCTCTAGAGTCTGAAGTGGGAATGCTTTGAACTTTTAAAAATAATTTAATATTGAATATTATAGTTATTATTATATAATACTGTTGTTGTTAGGTGCCATCATAAGTTAACTACTATGTATCATTACCCTGTGGACAATAGCTAGTGCTGGTGGTGTAAGGTTAAGAAGTTGCATTGTTATTCTGATGTAAGGGATCAAATTCACCAGATACTCTGCTGGGTCAAGGTGAACAATCTCTTCCCATGAAGAGCCCCTGAAGACCCACTGGAGTTAAGAGTTGCTTCTGACTCTAAGATACAGAGCAACAGCAACAACATGAATAACAGGTCAATATTTTGCCCTGTCTTGCGTTCTCCTCCTGATCTCTGGTGTGCTCAAGTCTACTTGTTGCACCCAGTTTGCCAATCCATCTCTTTGAATGACCCTTTGCTTTTCCTAGCATGATGTCATTTTCCAAGGACTGGAACAAATGCTCAAAGTACGTGAGGGGAACTTTCATCAGCCTTGCTTCTAAGGAGCATAATTCTGTAGAGGACAATGGACAAACCACATTTGATTGTTGTCATCAAGAAAGGTGCTCCTGGAATGATTTCACTCATATACCTTCCTTTTCTTTGGGTTTTATTTCTTCTGAGGACTTCCTTGAACTTTTCTCCTAACCTGCACACCAACCTCAGTTCTTTTCCTCTCTATTGATAAGTCATGTAGCATTCATTCATGCACTTATTGCAGTTTAAGTGGGAACCAGAGCTCTTCACATAGACTTATAGTCCTTTATATCTATATTTACCACCAACAGTAAGACCTCAAAATTAGGACTGAAGGTTTAGACAGATGTATATAAACAAGACTGGCACACAATTGGTTATCCTTAAATCTGATGCCTGAATAGAAGCCCAAGGTGGACATGAATTCAAATTTCAGAAATGTTCTGACATTTGGCAAAGGACTGTAAAATAGCAATAAATGTAAAGAAGTGAGAATATAAAGGATTTATTACAGTTTAGAAGATCTGTCTTGATAATTTTCTCTAATAATATCTGTGTTTTAACAGAAGTTACTCATGCTAGATAAGAAGATAAAAATGGGTATATTTAATACCTTATGTACTATTGCCAACCATTCCGCGAGTTAGATTTTACTTGAAAATAACATAGGTGCACTAGTTCATTCTATTTTTTCTATGTTCATCTTTTTGAGATTCTGCCTGGCAGGATGCCAGAGAGAAAATGATTAAGGGTCAGTGCTTCTAAAAGAGAAAACACAGTAACTTTGTGAAACAAATTGTTCTTAATGAATGAACCCTTAAGTTCCTATCAAAAGGAAAGTAAAAAAAAATATATATATCTTTTGTAGATTATCATAACCTTTAAAATATGCCCATAAAATTTTGCGTCTTCAATCCTTTTTTGTCACCACCATATGCTTCATTTTCTTTAGAGCATTTCCTTTGGATTCCATTAATGTGACTGAAAATAAACCTGTTGGAGAAATTATTGCGAGAGTAAAAGCAACAGATCGAGATGAAGATAGCACCATCACATATTCCTTTAAAACTCAGCAGACGATGTTTGATTTGGACACTTGTAAGTTTTAAATATGTACTTCTAGCCCACTTTGTTTAAACATTCACTATCTAATCTCCAGGCTTTCTTTAGAACTTATACTGGAAAAGCCATTCTTTCAAAATTAACTTAAATATGGGAACAAAATATAGCTGAAAATCTCTAGCATTTAGCATAAGCTCTTATCTGTTCAAGTGACGTTCTTATGAAAAAATGAATGCTTTTAAAACTGGACATCATCTTTTAGAGGAAATCAGTGCAACTGGTCCCCCCCCCCAAATTTTTACATTACAAGAAATTTAAGACATTTCTTTCTGCAATTTCATTTAGGGTATTGGGACTCTTTCAATAATTTCATTAGTCTCGTAGATAACTTGGGATCTTGGTGATACCGGGTAAGAACCCATTTACTATGCAGAAGGTCAGTGCTTCTAACCACCAGCCTCTCCACGGGACAAATATGTGGAAGTCTCTTTTAACAAACAATTAAAACCTTGAAAAGGCTTTGAATGGGTTCTATCCTGCCTATAGAGTTGCTGTGAGTTATCATTGGTTCGATGACAATGGGTCTTTTGTTTGTTTATGGATAGATTTCTGGTTTTAATTAATTAATATGGTGATTAATACTATTTCTCTGAAATATTCTTTATAACATCTTGTTAACTCTAATTTTATTAATGAAGTTTCAGTCAGAAAATGTAAATGACCAGGAATTTGATCTATCTATCTATCTATCTATCTATCTATCTATCTATCCTTTTTAAAAAGAGAATAAAAAGCGGGAAACACCCATTATTGGTCAGACTATAAAATACACAATGTATGAATTCAGACAAATTTGAAATTGTCAAAAATTAAACGGAATTCTTTAAGAGTAATAACCTAGAAACTAGGCAACTGAAATGGACTAATATCATTTTGAGCCAGGCAATCACGTCGTCTACTAAAGTAAGGATTAGAAATGAAAGGAGAAAGGAGAGGAAATATATTTATCATTTTAAAAAACATTGCAAGGTATAATCTTAATTAGAATGCTTTCAATTACAAGGTAGTATGCACAGTGGTAAGAAGCTGTGCTGCAATCCCAAAAGCATGCAGTTATAATCCACCAGCTGCTCCAAAGGAGAAGAATGGGCAATCTCCTCTCACACGATTAACTGCCTCCACAAATTCTCTGGAGGGTCAGCTATATATTGGTTCCAACTTGTTGGTATACAGTAACAACACTAGCAATCAACATATCCGTGAAAAACACAGAAACCATCAAATGGAGGTGAGACAAGTACACAGAGTCACTGTGACAAAAAGGATTGGCTGACATTAAACCAGTTTAGGAGCTAGCATATACTTAAAGACTTAATGGTACCAAAGAAAAAAAGACAAATTGTGCTGAAGGCAATAATCAAGATTCCAGGAATTGAAAAAATACTATTTAAAGTACTTCAACAAACAGATGCACAGTCAAAAGCATTTGTTCAGAAATTTCAAGCAGTTTGGAAGATGACTAATTGACCTGACCCATACTCAACCAGAACACTTAATTGCTAACATAAAGCCAATACCTTGACCAAGAAGTTGTTGTGCAAACAGAGTAAGAGAACAAAAACAATGTGGCTTAAAATTAGAAGAGGTGTATGTCAGAGCTATAGTTTTCCCCCCCTCCATACCTATTCAATATGTATGCTGAACAAATTATTCTTGAAGCTTGGCTCTATGAAGAATAAGGAATCAAGATCAGAGAAATACTATGAATAACCTTCATTATTCAAATGACACAACCTCACCTGCTGAAAGTAAGGGAGACTTGAAACACTTGCTGCAGAAGATAAAACACTTCAACCTTCAATATGAATTGCATTTCACCATCAAGAAAACCAAAATCCTCACTATTAGACCAATAGGTGGCATCATGACAGATAGAGAAAAGATTGAAACTGTCATCAACTTTATCATGGATAATCAATACACTTGATACCAGCAGTTAGGAAATCAGGAGACATATTGCACTGGGAAAGTCTGCAGTCAGGGACCTGTCCAAATCACTTATTTACAAGGATTTTCGTTTGAAGACTAAGGTGCTCCTTATTCAGGACATAGTCTTTTCAAGCACTTGCTGTGCATCTGAGACCTGGATAATGAATAAAGATGACGACAAATAGATATGTCGTGGAGAAGGTGAAGCCAGAGTACTCCTCAGAGGCAAGTATGGTGAAGTAGTGAAGCTTCATCTCACATACTTTGGGCATGTTGCTAGGAAAGGTTATTCCTTGGAGAAGGACATTGTATTTGGAAAGGTAGAGTGACAGTGAAAGAGAGGAAGACCCTCAACCAGGAGGACTGACACAGTGATTATGGGGTCGAGTATGTCAGAGATTGTGAGGTTGGCACAGGATAAGATAGGGATCAGATCTATTTTTCCTAGGTTCACTATGAATTGTACTCAACTCGACAGTACCTAATGACAACAATAACATATTCATATCCAGAATGTGAGTCAAAGAAATGCAGAAAATATCAGACAATGTCATTAACTTAATATGTCCATTGGAAAAGTCTGCTGTCAGAGACTTCTCAGAAGTACTGAAGAGCAATTATGGCAGTCTGGAGACTAATGTGCACCTGATACAGGTAATGGTCAATGACTAAGGATGATAGCAGGAGAATTGATCCCTTTGAGCTGTGGTGTTGGAAAAGAGTATTGAATAGATCGTGGACCACTAAGAGAATAAACAGGTTCATCCTGAAGGGGGTTAAACCAGGCTATTCCTTGGAGGCAAGGATTCTGAAGCTTCGTCTGACATAATTTGGACATGTTGCAAGGAGGGACCAGTCCTTGGAGAGAGACGTCATGCTTGGGAGGGTGAAGGGACAGTCCAGGAGAGGAAGACTCTCGATGAGATGAATTGATTCAGTTATTGGGGTAATAGCGGTAGGTGTGTCAGAGACAATATGGATGGAGCAGGGTTTAGGGCTGTTGTACATAAGGTCACTAAGAATTGCAGGCAACTGCACAGCATATAACAATGACAACAAGTAAAATCTTACTGAAGATAACTTAGAAACAGTTGCAGTGATACATCCACAGGGAACTTCAGAAATTAAGATGAATGAAGAAAATTACTGGACTGAGAATTGTAACTGTTGATATCACATGGATCTTGATTGAAAATAAAATTTACCATAAAGGTATTTACCTATGTTCTATTAAATATACAAAGGCATTTGACTGTATGGATAATAATTAATTACGGATAAAACTGGGAAGAACACTGCACCTCCTTCAAGTAAATTCTAACGTAACTGTCCCTCCCAGTACTTTTGTTTTACTGCTACTGGCTCTGTTAATCAAAAGCAATAACCACCAAGAACTCACAGATCTCCTCATTCTTATTGGGCTTATTAAGGAAGCTAATAGGTTATACTTCTGGTTAGAAATAAGTCTTCACTCAGGGAAGCGTCTCTGGTGTGCTTGCCAGCTGTCTGTTCTTCACCCCTATGGATTTAGGCCAGTGTTACAAAGTTCTCTTTATTCTACCAATTATAATGTCCTCCATCCAAACTTGCATGAAGGGCCTCAGCTATGGAACTAGGAGGCAATAGTCCCAAATTATCTGTCTCATAACAACCTCTAGCTTCCATTGTCACCACTGCTGCTGTGGCTGCTGTAATTGAGATTCTGGCCTGACTTGTATAACTCACACAGGAATTCAACTGGACGCATACTAGGCTCTACACTTATTCTTTATTGTTAGTATCAAGATTACCATATTCTACCTCTGTATTTGCTCATTTTAAATCTGACTGAATGACAAAACTGATCAATCCCCTCATTAGTTGTCTACATACCTTGTTTGCATATTCTCACCCCAAAGGTACTATTCATTTCATTCACACATTAGCATAGCCACACCCAGTCATAGAGTGAAATTCATAGAGTGAAGGCTTAGCAAAGTCTATTTGGAGCAATTGAATCTACTGCACTATATTGGAAAAGGTCATCATGCTTCGTAATGTAGAGGCTCAGAATCCTTCAATGAGATAAACTGACGTAGGGTCTACAAAAATTGGTTAAAACATTAACAGTGATTGTGAAGTCCAGGTGTGTTTCCTTCTGTTGTACTTAGAGTCCTTATGAATCAGAACTGATTTTTTTGGTATTAACAGAAAAAAACATTTATGTATTCTATGTATTCTCCCTCCCTCCTGCCCCCACTCTTTCTCTTTCTCCTTCTCCTCCTCCTTTCTTCTCACCTCTTCTTTCTCTTACATATAGATCTTTTCCTCCTCCATGTCTATTTACATCTAAAGACATTGTTGCATGAAATTTGCCTCACATAACTATTGGAGATAGTGAATAAGTCTTTCAAAGACTGCTATCTCCATTTTTTTTTATGTTGGAACTTGAATACTGTAAGACAGACAGATAGGAGAAAAATGGATATAAAATAGTATATTGAGGCAAGCAGAACTGAATTCCATGAGGGGAGATGGAAACCCACATCAAGTATTTTAGTTTGTTTTTGTTTTTGCCTCATACTGAGTGTCCTACAGAAAAGAGGATGCTTTTGCTGCAAAGTTAAACAGAGCACACACACACACACACACACACACACACAATCCCAACAGAAAAGTTCAAAAACTAATCAAAGGTAGATAGAATGATTCTGGGCCAAGCTAGTACTTCACACTCAGATTTGAGGCTAAAGATCATCAGCAATGTACAAACAACCGTACAAAAAACAAATGGCTGCTGTTGCACGTGCCTGTCTGGGGCTTCCAGTCCACTGGAGAAAGACAGGTGAGCTCCTCCCATGTAACTACAGCCTTAGAAACCCAGTGGACTTCCATCCATTGGAAATATTCAGTCACTTCTCTTTTAAGTTCTGTGTCAGAATTTTCCATGAGCCCTTCTCCTTTCAGGTATCCAAATAGGCAACGAGGAGGTAAAATTATCCCTCT
>NW_006399772.1:134343-142410 GCF_000299155.1 Elephantulus edwardii
AAAAAAAAACAAAAGAAACCCAGTGGAGCATCACCTATGTGTCATTTCCAACTCAAGAGTTTGTTTTTGTGTTAATTTTAAAGTGTACTGATAATATCCATTGTGGTATACTCAATTTAGAAACATTCAAAAAAACTTAAACTCTGGGGAATAGCATTCAGCATACACAAGTTGAGACCTTATAATATCATCATGCAATATTCAAAGACAATACATTTCAATCATGAAATTTGTTGTCAGTTTGTACATCTGTCTTCAAAGGTAAACATCAATGGGAGAAAAATATAGTAATGTATAATAATGTTAGGCTTAGGGAAGACAAAGGCCTTGTGAATATAGTAAATAAATTCAGGATACGGTAAAACACAGATGACACCAGAAGAAAACAAAGACATCTAAGAGGAAAAGTTGATGGTGGGATCTGGAATGGATAGTAATTTGTCTTTGAAAACTCTACTATATTACAATCTTGAGCTGTTTTTGTTTATAATTGTTTACAATGATATTTATGTTGGATTGTAAAAGCAATTAATAATCAATATTACAGTAAGATTTCACTCATTTTTCCATATGAAAGCTTATTATATTATACATTACAGTTTGTATTGTAGTTGCTATGTGCTCTCAAGTCACCTGAAACCCATTGAGACCCTATGTACAGCAGCTCTGAAGTTTGCTCTGTCCTGAGACAGTCTCATTGATTCTGATACACCAACCCCCACTGCCCCAGTAAAATTATTTGTAAATGAATAAATGACAATCTAGAAACGTGATGGCAGGTGTTATGTAAATATTTTAATATAAAATCATTTTAATAATATAAATAAAATAATAGCTTCTAAAGAGATGTTTTCAATAAATACAGAATTGCTAATCACTTTTCTCTGACAGCTACAAAAGCTTACTCTGAAGTTAATTAAAGCTCTTCAATTAACTTCATAGTTAATTGCTCAAATTTGGTAATTTTTCCTTTATTTTAATCAGCTACAGGTATAATCACTCTTCTCAAGCCTTTGAATCTTGACAATTCAAATAATGAAAAGTCCTATCCCTTGGAAATTGAGGCCAGAGATAATGAAAACAATACCAGCTCTTACATGTTTACAGTTTTCGTCGAGAATATAGATGATCCTGTGATATGTGATACAAGTTTTTCAACAGCAGCAGGTATATTACTAATTTTAATTGGAATATTTTCAGATAAAACCTGGAATTATGGTTCATATTTTTAAAAATTTAGACCAAGAAGCAAAAGTCAATGTTATTTCTTTGTGCAGTAGACTGAGGACAGGAGAAATTACGAAATTATGCCCATCTTTCTCTGATAAAGCAGTTGATGGGTTCAAAGCACTGACTTTTCATCTAGTCTTGAGAATTAGGTCTCAACTTCGTAAGAATCTATTATCCACTTACTAATTTTTATTTCCATCTTTCTCCCTTCTCACACAGGAATGATTCTATCTGATTGTAAATCTTTCCATTGTATTTTGTAACAGTGGTATCATGAAATGTTTGTTCTTTTGTTCTAACTTACATCACTCAGCTAATTTTATTGATTTATGCTGTTTCTCAAATTCATTATTGTTCTTCAGCGTTGCAGAATACTCCATTGTGTGTATGCACTGTAGTTTCTTTAACCAATTGTCTGTGGATGGATGTTTTGTTTCCATTTGTTTCTATTGTAAACAAAGCTACAGTAAACATGGATGTGTTTAACACAGTGAGATTAATGAATCAAGTGGTAGTTTCATTTTCAACTTTTTAAGGAAGTGGTAAATTGCTTTCATAGAGGTTGCACCATTATACAGTCTCACCAATATTTTATGAGAGTGCTAAGATTTCTACAAACATGCCAGCATTTACTGTTAACTGTCATATTGAACTTTGCTATTGTTGCTGGGGGGGAGATGGTATTTTGTCCTTATTTTGATTTGTGATTCTCTGGTAGTTAATGACTTTGAGCATTTCTTAATATGTTTGTTGACCTTTGAATGTCTTCTTTGTTGAAGTGTTTTCCATGTCCTCTGCCAGTTTTTAAATTGGATTTGTTTTTCTTGCTGAAATATTAGAGCTTTCTATAGATTTAGAGATTAGTCTTTTATTAGGGATGTGGTTGCCAGTGTGTGTTGCTGTTATTAGGTGCCATCCAGACATCTTTCAATTTGTAACTACTTTAGACCGAACAGATTAAAACCTTTCCAATGGATCAAAATCTTTCCCTATCCTTTGCTAGCTTTTAACTACCCTATATGTAACAGATCAAAATCTTTCAGTATCCTGAACCATCCTCACAATATGCACTGTTTCAACCCATTGTTTCATAGATAAACTGTGACAGTTCATTGTCTCAAAGCCCTTCCAATGCTTCTCTAATTCCCTATATTTCCGAACATGCAGTTCTTTGCCAGAGACTAGTATCTTTTGGGGAATTCTTGGTGAATATGCCCAAAGTGTGTGAGGCAAAGTCTCACCATCCCAACCTTTAAGGAAGACCCTAGATGCACTTATTCCAAGATAGAATTGTATGTTCTTTTAGAAGTTCATGGTATAGTCGGTGCTCTTCACCAACATCACAATGCAAGGATATCAGTTCTTCAGTCTTCTTTATTTTTTAGTTAGTACAAGTGTGTGAAACAATACCATGGCTTGAGTATGTACATCATACTCTTTAAAGTGATATTAGTATCTAGCACATTAAAGCAGTCCTAACAGATGATTTGGCAAATGCAATGCTTCTTTTGATTTCTTCATTGTTTCTTCCCTAGGTGTTGATTATGCATCCAAATAAAGTTAAATAACTGAAAACGTCAATCTTTTCTCTATTTATCATGATGTTACCTATCGGTCTAGTTGTGAGGGTTTTCATTTTCTTTATGTTGAGTTTTTATCCATAGTGGAGACTGTTGTCTCTGATCTTTTGTAATTGGTCCAAGTCTGGCTTTTGGGAAACAAGTATCATGTGCTTAATACAAGTTGCTAAAGTTTTCCTCCAATCCTGATACCACATTAGTTTTCATATAGTCCAGCTTCTTGAAATATCTGTTTGACAAAAATTTTAGTGTGTAAACACAGTGTCTGGGGTAATAGGGGTGGGTGTGTCAGAGTCAGTGAGACTGGCTCAGGAAAGGACAGGGTTCAGAGCTATTGTAAACAGGGTTGCTATTAGTTACAGGCAACTCAACAGCACATAATAACAGCAACAGGTTCTTTTTGTATTAGTTGGGAGAAACTTTTGATGTTCATAAGGATCTAATTTTAGAAGATCACAATGATTTATCTTCTACTGCTTGTCCATTTGCATTTATACTTGATAGCTTACTATGCCACAGATTGATATTATTATGTATTGTCAAGTCAGAACTGATTTAGAGTTGACTCTGCAGTGGGTTTTCAGAGGCCACAAATTACATAGGAGGAGATTGTACGTCTTTCTGTAGTGGAACAACTGGTAGATTTGAATCACATTCTTTTGGATTAGCGGTACAGCTCATTACCACTAAGCTATTGTTGTTATTAGGTACCGCTGAATTAACCTGTAGCTGACCCTCCAGCAGGTGTATAGAGGCTTTACATGGGAGGAGATTTCCCATCTTTCTCCTGCAGAGCAGACAATGTATTCAAACTACATGCCTTCTGTTACAATGCAGCTCCTTAAAAGAGCTTCCCACCAAGCCACTGTAAGGCAAGCTATTACTCTTGTGGCTGTTGAGGGTCGTCAAGTCTAGTACGACACGTAACGATCTTGTGAACAGCAGATGTGAATCCTGTCTTATCCTGTTCCATCTTCACAATCTCTGACACAGTTGAGCCCATTGCTCCTATCACTGTGTCACTCCATCTGACTGAGGATGGGTCTCCATCCCTCCAACTTTCCAAGGATGATGTCCCTTTCCAAGGAACACATTATTGCCAATGTCAGATGGATCTTGGCTGAAAGCAAAGAGTACCAGAGGGATATCCATATATGCTTCATTGACTATGCAAAGGCATTAACTATGTAGATCACAACAAATTGTAGTTAATCTTGAGAAAAATGGAAATCCCAGAACACTTAACTGAGCTCATGCAAAACCTATACTTGGACGAGGAGGCAGTCGTCAGAACAGAGCAAGGAAACACTGCATGTTTCAAAATTAGGAAAGGAGTGAAATCAGGGATGTGTCCTGTCTCTATATCTTTTCAATCTATATTCAGAACAGTTAATTTGAGAGGCTTGACTTTATAAGGAGGAATGTAGCAATCACGATTGGAGGAAGACTCATCATGACACAACTTTGCTTATCAACACTGAGAAGGACCTGAAGCATTGGTTGCAGAAGGTCAAGGA
Organism: Elephantulus edwardii; assembly: GCF_000299155.1. Lineage (NCBI taxonomy): Eukaryota > Metazoa > Chordata > Mammalia > Macroscelidea > Macroscelididae > Elephantulus > Elephantulus edwardii. Next base: position 138,671 of record NW_006399772.1, read on the forward strand.
ATGTAGTCTTCAATATGAATTGGAGCTTAACATCAAGACAAAGATTATCATCACTGGGCCATTTAGCAACACCATGATGGACAGAGAAGGGATTGAGATTGTTAATAATTTTAGCTTGCTCAACTCCACAACCAGCACTTTTGGCACCAGCAGTCAGGAAATCAAAAGATGAATTGCACTGGGGATGTCTGCTGTCAGGGACCTCGCCAAACTGCTAAAGATCAATGATGTCAGTCTAGAGACTTAGGAGCATCTTATTCAGGCCATGGTCTTCACAATTACTTGCTATGCATCATAAAGCTGAACAATGACTAAGGATGACAGAAGAGTATGTGTTTTTGAGCTGTGGTGCTAGAGAAGAGGAGAACAAATAGATCTGCCTTGGAGAGAGTGAAACCAAGTTTATCCTTTGTGGCTAGAATTTTGAAGCTCCATCTCACATACTTTGGGTACATGGCCAGGAGGGACCGGTCTCTGGAGAAGGACATTATTCCTGGAAGGGTGGAGGGACAGCACAGGAGAGGAGGACCGTGGTGAGAGTGACTGACATAGTAACTGGGACAATGGGATTAGGTGTATCAGAGTCTGTGAGACCAACTCAAAATAGATGTTGGTGTCAATGAGAATGGCTCAAGATAGGGAAGGGTTCAGAACTATTGCATATAGGGTCATTATGAGTTGCAGTTGACCCGCAAGCAAATAACAACAACAACAACAACAACAACATTCTCAAAGTATCTGAGATAAAGCTTTACCATCTTTGCCTCCAAGAAGCATTCTGGCTTTACCCTCTTTAAAACTTATCTGTTTGTTCTTTTGGCAGCCCATGATGTCAAAATTCAGTAATTTATTGAACACCACAACTCAAAGCCATCAATAATTTTTCTGTAATCCTTATTCATTGTCCGGTTCTCAGATGCATAGCAAGTGATTCAATTGAAAAGAATGTGGCCTGAACAAAGCATACTTTAATCTTCAAACTGACATCATTGATTCTCAGAGCTTTGGAGAGGTCCTTGACTGTAGAATTTCCAGACTACTGTAATAGTCTCCTGACTACTGGTACCAAATGTATAGATTGTGGTTCCAAGTAAGATGGAGTCATTGACAGTAACAATCTTTTCTACATTTATCATGACGTTGTTTACAGGCCTAGTAGTGAGAATTTTTATTATATTAACATTGAGAAGTAATCCAGATGGAAGGCTATAGTCTTTAATCTTCTACAGTAAGCATTTCAAAGCCTCCTCACTTTCAGCAAACAATATTGTGTCATATTCATAACAAAAGTTATTGGTGAATCTTCCTCCAGTCCTGATGTCACATACTTCTTCATAGAGTCCAGCTTCTTGAAAGATTTGCTCACCATACAGATTGAATCGATATGGAGAAAGGATACAACCCTGATGCACACCTTTCTTATTTTAAACCATGTCGCAAATGACTCAACGGCACATAACAACAACAACAGTGTTCCCCTGCTCTGTTTGCACAACAGCCCCTTGGTCTAGGTATAGATTTCACATGAGCACAAGTAAATGTTATGCAATTCCCATTCTTCTCAATGTGTGCCATAGCTTGTTAAAATCCACCGAATCAAATGTCTTTGCATAGTAAATAAGACACAAATAGACATTCTTCTGGTATTCTTGCTTTCAGCCAGAATCTATTTGACATCATCAATGATATCCCCAGTGCCATAGCCTCTTCTAAATCCAGCTTGAATGTCTGACAATTTGCCTGGTACTGTTCTAACTATTTCTGGATGATCTTCAGCAGTATTTTGCTTGCATGGGATATTAATGATATTGTTCACTAATATCCACATTCTGTTGGACCACCTTTCTTGGGAATGAGAACAAGTATAGATTTCTTCCAGTTGAACAGCCAGGCAACTGTCCTCTAAAATTCTTGGCATAGACTGGTATTCATATCCAGGACTGAATCTGTTAGTTGAAACAAGTTAGCCATGTTAGCCATAAAAGCCAAGCCATTTAGGCTCCTAAATTTGCCCTAATCTATTTCTACCTTAAATGAAGACATATAATAATGAGTTGTGTTTTCTCTCTGAAAAGGTAATTAAAAAAATTTTATTTACCAAATATTATCAAGAAAAGAGCTATAGGCAGAAATTCTTACAAAGAAATTACTTAGGGCAACAATAGGAAGCAAGATATGGTAGGTGATTTTTGAATTTAAAGTAGTATTTATGGTTGATATAATTATACAGGTGTTTCAGTAACTGTTCCAGAAAATGTTGCTGCATCTGCTTTTATATATATGATCCTTGCAAGAGACCCAGACCCAGGACAAGAAATTGAGGTAAATATCTTATTACCATTTATTTATTTTATTCCAATTTTTAAAATCAACAAGAGTGCTGAAATTTCCATGAAAAAATATAATTTCAAGTATAAGTACTCATATATACAGAACTTTGGAATTAATGAAGTAATTTGTTATTTAAATTAATAAAATGGTATAAAATTATGTTTTATAAATTAAAACGATAGAGTATCTAGAATTATCTGGAATCACATTGAAAAACCAGGACTTGTGTTGGTTTTTGTGTATGGAGTGAGGTGTGGATTTTGCTTGGATTTTCTGTAGATAGTTTTTCTATTTTGCCAAAAAAATAAAAGACTTTCATTTCCCCACTTAACTGATTTCATCTCCTTGTCAAAATCAGTTGACCACAGGTAGATGCGCTGATTTCTGGGCTCTCAATTCTGTTCCATTTATCCATGTGTCTGTCATTGTACCAATAACCATGCTAAAATAGATTAATGTGACCTTCTAAGAATCAAATCCTTAAGCACACCCAAAAACTTTTCCAACAGGGTAAAAAGGGAAGCCACTGACTGGGGAAAAAGTATTTGGTAATGACATGTCAGATAAGGGACTTATATCTAGAATTTATAAAATACTTGAGCACCACAAAAAGATAAAGATAAAAAACCCTAATGAAAAATGGGCACAGGATATTAACAGACACTTCACCAAAGAGACATTCAGATGGCCAACAAGCACATGAAGAAATGCTCAAAATCCCTAGCTCTAAGAGGGGTGCAAATCAAAACAACTATGAGATATCATCTCATCCCAGTAAAAATAGCAAAATTTAACAGAACAGCAAACAATAAATGCTGGTGAGGTTGTGGAGAAACTGGAACCTTTATTCACTGTTTGTGGGAGTGTAAAATGGTGCAACCACTAGGGAAGGCAGAATGGCGCTTTCTCAAAAATTTACAAGTAGAAATACCATTTGATCCAGCAATTCCACTACTGGAAGTATACCCCTAAGAAAGCATCACCATCAACCAAGCAGGTTATATATGTATGTACATCCATGTTTATTGTGGCTTTGTTCACAATAGCAAGGCGTTGGAAACAACCTAAGTGCCCATCAACAAACTAATGGATAGAGAAGCTGTGGTATATTCACACAATGGAATACTACGCTGCACTAAACAACAAGGAACTCATGCAATATTATTCAAAATGGGTGACTCTGGAGGACATTATTCTGAGTGAAATATCTCAGTCACAAAAGGATAAATACCACATAGTGCCACAGTTGTAAAACAGGATTGACATCAGGGTTGGGGGGAGACTGAGAAAGATGGGTTAAATAATACATTCTGCATTGAAACAGATGAGGGAGAGAACTGTTTAAAAGGGATATATGATTAGGTATTATTGTCATGACAGGAGTCCAGAACAAAGTCTGCATAGTAGAG
>NW_006399772.1:143895-147365 GCF_000299155.1 Elephantulus edwardii
GTACACCCTTCCCAATTTTGAACCATGCAGTTTTACCCTGCTCTGTTCTAACTACTGCCTCTTGGTCCAAGTATAGGTTTCACATTAACATGATTAAATGTTCTGGGATTAGGATAGATTAACAAGTAATAATGTAATTCACCAAACTATATATAAGAATGTATGAACTTTCGTGGTGTACATCTTGTTGTCAGGTGCCATCAAGTCAACTATGACTGGAAACAACCTTATGAACAATAAATCTGAACCTTACCCTATTCTACAATCCTCATCAGCTCTTGTATACTCAACTCACTGATACAGTCACTGTGTCAATCCATCTCATTGAGGGACCTAAGCTGACATTCCAGCTTTCTCAGCTTCATTTTACCAAGGACCAATCTCTCCTACAATCATGTTAAAAATATGTGAGACCAAACGTCATCCTCCTTGCCTCCTTGCATACTCTAAGAGAGTATCATGCCTGTACTTTCTTCAAAACATATTTGTTTGTTCTTTTGAAAGTCCATGGGGCATTTTGTACTCTTCTCCACAACACACTTCAAAGGCATCTTTTTTCTGTTATCCTTATTCATTTCCCAACTTTCAGGTGCAAAACAAGGACTTAAAAAGACCATGGTTTGAATCCAATGCCTCTTAGTCTTTAAACTGACATCATAGCTCCTTAACACCTTATAGAGGTCCTTGACAGTAGATTTACCCAACACAGTGTGTCTTTTGATTTCTTGATTGCAGATACCAAGGGATTGTGGATCTAAGTAAGAGAAAATAATTGACAACTTCCGTCTTGCTTTTATCTATTGTAATGTTGTGTATTGGCACTGTGGTGAGGATTTTTGTCTTCTTGATATTGAAATCTAATCTATATTAAAGGCTGTAATCTTTTATCATCTGCAGAAAGCATTTCAAGTTCTTTTTGCTTTTGGAAAGCAAGGTTGTGTCGTCTGTATAAAGCAAATTGTTGACAAGTGTTCCTTTGACCCTGATGTCACACTTTTCTTCATAAAATTCAGTCTACTTAATGATTTGCTTGGCATGCAGATTACATAGGTATAGAGAAAGAATACAGGCTTGCTGCACACCTTTTCTGATTTTAAACCATGCAGTGATCCCTTATTCTAGTCAGATGACAACTTCTTGCTTTATTTACCCATATTTTAAATATATTTGTACAAAAATCTTGTAATTGTGATCATGAAAGAATCATATGAGTACTCTGGAATATTGTACCCTAATTTTCAGTGACACAACCAAATTCTCAATGTATCAGAAGGATTTATTCGCTTATTTATGTATACTCTACTAACTGGTAAATCCCATTTGCAAATATCATTGAACTGGATGCTAAAGAGGCAATTCAGAAGAAGAATATGGAATTCAGGATTGACAGAAGAATCAGAAACAACCTGAAGTGTATAGATGCATAAGATTGTTTAGAGAAAATCAGTAAGATTTGAAGCACTTCTCCAGGAAACTCAAAGACCATAATTTTCAGTACGGATTCACCATCAAGAAATAAAAATCTTCACAACTGAAGAAATAAACAGCATCATGATAAATAATGAAAAGACTGTCCTTGTCAAAGGACCTCTTTAAATGATAAAGAGTAAGAAAGTAAATTTTGAGACTAAGGTGTATCTATCAAAACCATGTTATTTTCAGCTGCTTCTAACATATGAAGGTTGGACAGAGAATAAGAATAAGGAAGATCAAAGAGGAATCATTATCTGTAAATTGTGGTACAAATGAAGAGTACTAAACATATACTATGGAGTGCCAAAAGAACAAATAAATTTGGCTTGGCATAAGTGTTCCTTAGATGGAAGGGTAGTGAGATGTTATCTCATAAGCTTTTGACATGTGATGAGGATGGTCTAATATCTGAAAAAAGGAATTCTGAAATCACGTTTCTTCTTATTGTTGTTAAGTGTCATCAAGTCGGAGGTGACTCATAGCAACCCTATGAAGGAAAGACCTGGACACCAGTATAACTTTCACCCTTTCTCCAGGTTCATAGGATTTCTGGAGGCAAGCTATTATGGAAGTGGATGCCACTATTGCTTCCAGTCTTGTTTTAACCGGGGACCTCCACCAACCACTGTCCACCACAGATGACCATTCCTGCATTTGACATATCAGTGTCACAGTGTTCAGCTTCACAGACACCACAAGTTACCTCTGCACAGCAAGTGGACATACCAGGGTTACATGACCTAGAAGAATGTTTCACGAAAAAGAAGTAAAGCAGGCCTGAGGGCTATGGATTAGAGTCCACAGGCCAACTGATCTCTCTCTATGCTGTTGTTGTTGTTAAGTGCTGTTGGATTGGAAATCATACTTAGAAAAGCAAATGTTCAGTGAAAAAGAAAACATCCTTAATGATATGGATAGACACATTGATTGCAACCACAGATTTAGGCACCCTAGAGAATTGGAGGATGGCACATAAATGGGCAGTGGTCTATACATAGTGAGTAAGAAACAATGTGGTGACACTGAACAATGACAAAATTTGTTCATTGGCTTGGCTATATTAAGTCATTGATTATCATACTTGTTTATGTTTTTCACTTAGTTCACTTTAAATCAAAGGCAGAAGATAATCCAGGGGAAAAAAAAAATCAATGCTTGGTGTACAAGGATCAGTGATTTTATTCTGTGTATAAGTATTAATCTGTGTATAGGAAGCAGAGTTAAGGGAGTATGTAGGGGAGTTTGGCATGTGTGAGTGCATATATGGAAATTAGGCTAGGCATTTTGTATTTGTGTAGATGATGGGTGCCTATATTAATACTAAATGTAATTGTGTGTGTGTATTATTGTTGTTATGTGTGGTCAAGTTGCTGGTGAGTCATAACTACCTCATGTACAAAAGATCTGAACCCTGCTCTATCCTAAGCCAACCTTATTTTCTTTGACACACATATGGCTGTTATCCCAATCACGGAGTCAGTCCATCTCATTCAGCATCTTCCTCTCTTGTGCTGTCTCTTCACCCTTCCAACAATGATGTCCCTCTCTAAGGACTGATCCCTCCTTGAAACATGCCCGAAGTATGTCAGATAGAGCATCAGAATCCTTGCCTTCATTGAGCAACTTGGTGTCACTATCTCCAGGATGAACTTGTTCTCCTAGGAGCCCATGGTATATTCAATCCTCTTCTCCAGTACCACAGCTCAAAGGCATTATTTCTCCTGTCAATCCTAGTCATTGTCTAGCTTGCATAACAAGTAATTGTGAAGATGATGGTCTTGATCAGGCACACCTTAGTCTCCAGACTGACATCATTGCTCTTCAGTATTCTGTAGAGGTCCATGACAGCAGCTTTTCACAGTGCAATTCATCTTTGTTGGTGCATATATCTGAATGATAGTGGTATTCACTGGGCTTCCTTGTAAGCGTGTGGATATAATCCTGTCACTCACGATGTTGTACTTCAAGATGGATCTAGAAATTACTTTTATTACTAT
>NW_006399772.1:154765-161378 GCF_000299155.1 Elephantulus edwardii
CAACTCTATGAACTTTGATAAATGAGGATAATTATAGAAAGGCTTCTGGCCTTTTGTTTATAGGGTCTCTCTGTGTTGTGCTCAACTCACTACAACAGCAATCAACAATATACATACATATATACACATATATACATATACATACACACATATACATAAACATATGAATACATATATATACTCCCAGAATCCAAATTTACTATAATATCTTTATTGTATTTTAAAAGTCTTTGGGGAAGGAAAAAAACAAAAGACCTGTAAAATCTCATTTTTAAAAAGTTCACATTATAGTAACAAGGGAAAAAATAAGACATATTCCTGTAAGAACATGTAAGTGAATTGTAGTCCAACATATGCCAACTTTAGTTGTTCACTTAGGAACAAATAAAAGTAAGTTAACACGCTCATCAAAATGGCCATGATGTCTTTTGAAATAGCATTGTCTAAGTCTCTAAAATTATAGTGTTGTTTTTTTTTTTTTTTGTTCCTTTGGGCTGTGTTTGAGTGTAAATTGTTTTGCAGCAACTTTATTTCTTTCTAAAATGTGGGTTTGTTTGTTTGTTTTAAATCTTTGATACCCTGTCTGGACAAACTCATAGCTGACCCTCCAGCAGGTACTCAGAGTCTGTAAATCACATTGGAGGAGACTGCTCGTTTTTCTCCCACAGAATAGCTGGTGGATTCAAACCACCTGCCTTTGGATTGGTAGCACAATTACTGACCATTGTTGTTGCTGTTAATAGGTACTGTCGAGCGGAGCCACACTAGTAGCAAACCTATGAAAAACAGATCCTAACTTTTCCTTTCTGTGCTGTATTCACCATTTCTGAAATACTTGAGCTCATTTCTGCAGTCACTGTGTCAATCCACCTATGCCTCCAAGGAGCAGCCTGATTATTTTTCTCAAAGAACTATAAGTTTGTCCTTTTGGATGTACATGGGATATTCAGTACTCTTCTCCAACACCACAACTCAAAGGCATCAATTCTTCTGCCATCGTTATTCATTATCTAGCTCTCAGATGCATAGCAAGTGATTGAAAAGACCATGGACTGAATCAAGTGCACCTTAGTCTTCAATTTGACACCATTGTTCCTCAGTAATTTGGAGAGGTCCCTATGGCAGACTTTCCCAATGTTATAGCTGAGTCATTTCTGGCTCATGCTAACCCTATGTAAATAGAAACAAAGCTTGCTACTCCTGCATCCTCTTCATAATCTTTCCTTTATTTGAACCCATTCTTGCAAACACTGTGTCAACACATCTTGGTAAAGACCTCCTTTTTTACTGCCGCTCTGCTTTACCAAACATGATCTATCTTCATCAGTGACTGTTGTTGTTGTCTTCGCTGAATACCATAAAGTCAGAACTGGCCCACTGATCCTCCAGCAGGTTTTCAGAGGCAGTTTATTGCACGGGAGGAGATTACTCATCTACTCCTGTGGAGAAGCTGGTGAATTCCAACTGCATAACTTTAGAATTGCAGTGCACATTCTTACTAGTAGTCCACCAGCACTCCCTTCATCAATGACTATACTCTTTTATAGTATGTTCAAAGTAGAAGTAGATTAAGTCCCCGTATCTTTGCTTCTATGGAACATTCTGTCTCTACTGCTTTTAAGGCATAGTACTGGCTCATTCTTCAGGCAGTTAAAAGTACATTTATATATATTTCACATTCCTCATTAACACCATTATTCTCCTTCATTAGCTCTTCAATCTTCCTTATTCATTATCCAGCTTTTACATACATATGGGATGATTAAAAAACTTTATCTTTGTCAGGCACACTTAGCTTTCAAGGTTACATCTTTGCTTTATAGCATATCAATCAGATCCTTTACAACAGTTTTTTCTATATGCAATATATATGTGACACACTTGCTGCTGAAGGTCAAAGACTGTAGTCTTCAATATGGATTGAAGCTCAGCACCAAGAAGTCAAAGATGCTCACCACTGGACCAGTTGGCAGCACCATGATGGGTGGAGAAGAGATTGAGGTTGTTCACAGTTACAGCTTGCTTGGCTCCACAATCAACACTTTTGGCATCAGCAGTCAGGAAATCAAAGGACGAATTGTGTTAGTAAATTAGCTGTCAGAGACCTCTCCAGAGAACTGAGAAGCAGTGATGTCAGTCTAGAGAATAAGGTGTGCCTGATCCTGGCCATAGTCTTTGCAACTGCTTACCACGCATCAGAGAGCTGGATAATCACCAAAGATGATAAAAGAATTGATACCTTTGAGTTTTGGTGTTAGAGGAGTCTTGAACATAACATGGACTGCCAAGGAAACAAGTAAGTCTGTCTTAGAGAGGGTAAAAATAAGTTTCTCCTTGGAGACTAGGATTTTGAAGCTGTGTCTAACATACTTTGGGCATGTTGCTAGGAGAGACAAGTCCTTGAAAAAGGGCATTATGCTTGGAAGGGTGGAAGGACAGCACAGGAGAGGAAGACCCTGGATGAGATGGATTGATAAAATAAGTCAGACAATAGAAGTGGGTGTATCAGAATCAGTGATACTGACTCAGGACAGAGCAGGCTGCAGAGTTATTGAACATAGGGTTGCTGTGAGTTACAGGCAACTTGACAGCACAAAACAACAATTGCCACCGATGTGCTGAAAAGAAAAAAACAAACCAACCTTTTTCCAGTAAATATGTCTTGCAAAATTCTAACATGAAATGTCTTTGTTTCTGTCACCAAGACCATGTTTTCCAACTACTGATCTTTCTTTTTTGTTTCCAACCTTCACATTTTGTATAGAAAACCAATACAAATATGAGATCACATGACTTCTTCCATTTAATGCAGTGCATGTGCCTGTGTTAGATGCATTTCCTGAGTATACAAGAAGGAATGACATTTTTAGATTAGAAAAATTTGTGAGTGTAACACTGGAAAGTAAATGAATTATTAAACCAATGACAGCTATTTACCAAAAGGGACCTAATATTTAAGTAAGAAAACCTTTGGTAATGAACAACTGAAATGTAAAAGAATGCTCAGACTGTTTTTGAAGTCCTGAACAGAAAGAACATGTACCTTTTATTTTATGGACACTGTCTTAGTTTTGGTTTAAGTCTTGCCAAATCATTGCATCCAAACTGTTAGTTACAAAATTCATGCTTTTTCAATAATATATGATATCCTTCTGAAAGGACTGACCCTTCTTTAGAATATGTCCAAAATAAACGAGAATAAGTACCACAATACTTGCTTCTAAAAAGTACATGCATTAATCTTTTTTATTTTTTTTTTGCATGCGTGCTTTCTTTTTTAAAGTTTTTAATAGTCAATTCTTCAGTGAATGCCACTACTTATTTTGATTTGGATCCACGTAATGGTGTCATTTCTAAAACTAGTGAACCTCTTTTGGACTATGAAACCAATCCCAAGGTAAGATTAAACATAAAAACTTTACATTAAAATAAAGGATACTTATAAACAATTTTTCAAGGAAATATATTCTTTTAAAAACTTATCTAAATTGAAATGACAAGTTATCAACTTTGTCTAAGTATATATTCATAAACACTAATGTCAGACAGCAATTGAGTTTAGAAAGAAATTTTATAACTTACTTTATTCAATTTATTAATTTAGTTTTATTCAACTTCATCAAATATTTCAAATTTTGTGTGTGTAGTTTTCAACTGTGTCTCAAAGTTGGAGCAGGGAGTATGTTCTTGTTTCAAAGCATAGAACTGAGCCAGTTTTCTGGATGATTAAGTAAACTCATACATCTTATAAAGAGCTCTTGTGGTATAGTCCATGGGCAATTATATTGATAACCCAAAAGTTGTGCCTCTCTAGAAATGCTAATCTACCAGCAGAAATATGGGAGATAGAGGGTAATCTCCTGTGATTTTTTTTTTTCCTTTATGGAAATATAAGAAACTAAGGTTTTTGTATTTTGGTCTAGAAAACAGACATTTTGTTAAATTCTCATATTTATTCTGATCATTTCTAGTAGTCTTGAGTTTCCAAATGTGCTCAAAGTAGTATTAAATCTTAGCTATTGCTGTCGAGTTCATTCTGATTACTGATGGTTGTGTGTTACAGCGTCTCACTGCAGTACAGGATTGTCATGGCTGGATTCTTTATGGAAGCAGATAGCCTTTCTTCCACTTTGTTGATTGTTCTTATGTACTGTCAAGTTGGAACCAACACATACGCTGACCCTCAGTGGATTTTCAGAGGCTATAAGTTGCACCAGAAGAGAACGCCCGTCTTTCTCCCATGGAGCAACTGGTGGATTCGAACCACCTGATTTTGGGTTATCAGTGCCACTCCTTACTGACTAGGCCAATCACCCATAAATTAGCAATAAGAGAAACTCTGTGGGGGAAAATTAGTTATCTTTTTCCATATAATCATTACTTTTGTATGGGGCTTATTTTTTCTGACAAAATGTCCAGAATAATGGTTCTAGAAGGAACATTAAAAGTTCTTGACTTTAAAGATGTATTATTTCTATTATTAAACCACCTTGATACATAACCTATTTATAAAATTATCAGGACTTACTTTAAAGTATTTGTTTCTCCACATAATCTGTTAAATAAGAATTAAATTTACTGTAACAAGACATAACTTTTTTACTTTATTAGATATATTATTACCTTATTAGAGAACATTTCATATGTATTTATGGCATCAGTATATCGCCTTTTAAATATTTTTTAATTTTATGTATTTCTAGGTATCAATTATTCAAATTTTTCTACAAGTAAAACAGTTATTTGGTTTCATCTTATTTTTATTTTTGTAAATAGTGAAACAATGTCTTATTTTAGTCTTTCAATATATTTAAATATGACAACTTTTTTAGGTATAGTGAAAATCCATACTTTTAAATATAGTCAATATTTCACAGTTATTATATTGGTTCCATTCTTTTCAGAGATAATTAAATCAATACAAAAGAATATTCCTTTTCCTGAATGACCTTAAGGTAGTTTGAAAGCCCTTAATGCTTCCTATATTTGAAAATATCTTTAAAGTTAAGAGTACTACATATTTAAGCTCTCAAGGGGGAAATAAAAAAAGCAAATTCACATTTTATTTCATTTCTTTTAGCAGTTCCAGATAGTGATTGCTGTAAGAAACAGAGGAAACCGGTCTTTGGAGTCATGTACTGGCACCATCACTATAAACATTCAAAATGTTAATGATGAGAGTCCTGTTCTTACGTAAGCAAGCAGTAGACCAAATATTTAAATGCTAACGTTTCACCACTGAAACTTTCATGTAGCAGTATAAATAACAAATATTTTGCTATTATTTTCATCATCAATTTACTTATAAATATTCAAAGTATCTATATTACTATCTTTTTGCATGAAATGGAACATACCCAGTTGTACCTTGTCTTTGAAACCGCAGATTTATTGTTTGGATAGGATAAACAATTAACGCTTCCTATTTTCTGCTACTTATCTTCTTTAATAGCAAAGACATAGAAAATGCCCACTGGTGCACTCTCCTATTTCTTTTTAACTGTTAAAAGGAATGTGTTCAATTAACACTAGCAGATATGGAGATACTTCCATATATATGTGACATTTTTAAAATAGGTTGAATTAGTGTTTCTAGTATTTTTCTACATGAAATGAAGGGCAATCAGAGAAGGGCTATCAGAGATGTTGGTTGGTGGAAATTTGCCTAAATTTTATAAATGTGGAATTTGAAACTATTGTAAAATTTGTTTTGTGTACAATTAAAAATATTTTCTATGTGAAGTATTTAACAATGACATTTTGTTTATGCTGAATGATAAAAATTCTTTTTGTCCCACAGATACATACCAGATGCACCTATAAATATTTATGAAAATCTGCCTGTTGGAACAAAGCTGATCAAGTTGCAAGCAACTGATAGAGACACAGGAGACTCAGTACATTATGAGTTTATAGATATAAAAAAAGAATTTTCCATAAATGAAGGTAAAACACTTTAAATTCTAATATTATTGTTTAATATGAAGTTTGATTTTTACTAGTTAAATATAACATGGTCATTATTCTATTATGGAGCTCTGGTGGCCTAGTGCTAAAGGACCACCATGCCAACTCAAAGGCACACAGCTCAAACACACCACAGGAGAAAGATGGGCAACCTCCTCCCATGTGATTTACTACCTTTGAAACCCCCCAGGTCAGTTATGAGTTAATTCTGACTCAATGTCATCTAACAACAACAACAACAATAACAACAACAAACATTTTAGTAACATAAACTAGTCTTTAAAACACTCTGCAGCATATTTAAAATGTTTATAGGAGCTAGAGGCATCATATTTTCTCAAAAAAGGTAAAAAATATGTGTTTGAGTTTCTCAAACAATCTAGGAGCTCAGCAAAAGTTCCTAGGATTTTTACTGGGCAATTTTAATCTAAAGGGACTTTTCTCACAAACACAGTAATATCAGTAAACAAAATTGAATATACATGTTATATGTTTAATATGTGCTACTACAACTACTGTACTCATCTCACATATAATATGAAGCACTGTAACTCAAGTTGCTGTTTTTGTTCTGTGCCATCAAGTCTTTTGTGATTCATAGCGACCCTATGTACAAGAGCCCTAAACCCTGCTCTATCCTGTGCCA
>NW_006399772.1:163402-164389 GCF_000299155.1 Elephantulus edwardii
GGCCTAGTTTTCACAGCTGATATTGAGCATATACATACAGTTAATTTCTGTGGCAGAACCTGAATTTGAATCGAATCTGCTTAACTTTTTTGACACTTAGAACTCTCTAAGTAGAGGTTATCAGAGCATAGGTGAGAATTCAAACTTCTAACACCTAAGCATAAAGCAATAAAAAGAGGGGAATACAAAAAGAATGATATCTCCACATATGTTTTAACATCTGAAAAAAGCAGCTAGTATAATGCATAACCTGGGCTGCTTAGTGAAAGTTTAGTGGTTCAATTTTGTCAGATTCTGCCTGAGAGAAAGACCAGAAAAAAAATCCCCTTGTTAGAATTTAGTCTTGCAAGCCTGATGGAAGAGATCAACCAGACTGAGCGTTGTTGGGTATTGTTCATAACAGTAGAGAGAGTCTGATGTTGGAAGTCAGACCCTGAGTAAATTAAGGGATGCTGTGGGAAGGAGACTTGAAATTGCAAGACTGAGTTTAAGAAAAGGGAGAAGGGTTTCAATCCAGAGGGGAGAGGAAGAGGATGGCAGCAGAGATAGGAGCTTTGCACATATAAGGGGATTAATAAACTATGTCATTCATTCACTTGTAGTTGAGTTGGAAATGACTCAGAGTTGATCCTTTAGTAAGGTTTTTGTTGTATACCATCAGAGAGGATCAACTTAGGGTTGAAATTACAGCAGGTTTTCAGAGGCACTAACTCCCAGGGGAGTTGATGGCCTATGTTTCTTCTGTGGCACCACTGGCAGATTTGAACCACATGCCTTTGAGTCGGCAACTCAACTCTTAGTAAGTTTACTGGTTTTGTTGTTGTATCCAGTCAAGCTGGAACTGACCCACAGCTGACTTTGCTGCAGGTTTTCAGAGGCAGTCAGTAAATTGCATGGGAGGAGATTGTCCATCTTTCTCTTGCAGGGAAGCTGGTAGATTCGAATTGTACACCTTTTGGTTGACACTGCAATTCTTTACAACATGGG
>NW_006399772.1:165180-170360 GCF_000299155.1 Elephantulus edwardii
TTATTCATATACATTATTTCATTCATGTACATTTAGTTTTATACAATAATTTTTGTACATTGTCTTTGGAGGGGTGTGGGGGGGTTTATTCTGATTTATTTACAAAGTTTGAATACAGTGTTTTTCACAAAAGATCCTTTCCATTTCCTTCACCCCACCCACCCATCAAATTGTGCAACCCTGTGTTTAACACCCTACTCTCCCATCTATCCTCACTCCACTATGTCAGCCTTGGATCTTCATATTCATTCTACAATAATGGTTTCATATAGAATTTGTCCTTGTGGGCCTGAGTTAATGCTCTCAGCATAATGCTCTTCGGTCCCTCCCATATTAGATAGTAATTTACAAAATGATATTACTCCTGCGTGCAGCATAGCATTCCATTCTATGAATGTGCCACAACTTCTCAATCCATTCATTTGCAGTTGGACATCTGGGCTGTTTCCATGCTCTTGCGATGGTGAATAATGCTGCTGTGAACATTGATGTACAAGTTTCCATTTGACCCTCAGTTCTCATTTTCTTGGGGTATATTCCAAGCAATGGAATAGCTGGGTCATATGGAATTTCTATGTTCACCTTTTTTGAGGAAGTGCCGAACTGCGTTCCAGAGTATATAATAATATAAAAGAGTCCCCATCTCACCATATTCTCACCAACATTTATTAAGTGCTGTCCTATTCACTTTTGCCACTGCTAATGGAGTGAGATGGTATCTCATTGTAGTTTTTACTTGTATCTCTTTTTATTGCCAGTGATTTGGAACATTTTTTCATGTTTGTTGGCCATTTGGGTATCCTCCTCTGTGAAAATTCTTTCCATCTTTTGTCCATTTTGTAATTGACAATCCAGCTTCTTGAATGATTTGCTCAACATACAGATTGAATATGTGTGGAGAAAGAATACAACCCTGGCACACATTTCTTGATCTAGGTATACATGTTTCATGAGCACAGTTAAGTGTTCTGAGATTTCCATTCTTCTCAGTGTCTACCATATTTTGTTATGACCCACTCAGTAGAGTGCCTTTGAATAGTCAATAAAACATAAATAGACATACTTCTGGTATTCTCTGCTTTCAGCCAAGATCCATCAGATAACAGCAATATCACCCGTGCCATAGGCTCTTCTAAATTCAACTTGAATTCTTGAAAATTCTGAACGACCTTCAGCAAGAATTAGTTTGCATGTGATATTAATGATAGTATTTGATACTTCCACATTCTATTGGATTACCATTTTTGGGAATTGGAACAAATATGGATCTCTTCCAGTCTGTTGGCCAGGTAGCTGTTTTCTGAATTTCCTAGCACAAGTTTTTGAACAAGTATTTCAAATAGCAGTGTAAGAAGACAAAGCAAAATATTATGAAGAAATATGCAAAGAGCTGGAGGTGAGAAATAAAAAGGGAAAAACTTGTTAAGTATTTCTCAAGCTGAAAGAACTGAAAAACATATTTAAGCTTCGAGTTGCAATACTGAAGAATACTATGGGCAAAATTCTGAATGGTCCATGAAGCATCAAAAGAAGGTAGAAAGAATACACTGAGTCATTATACAAAAAATAACAAGAGGATACGGAATCATTTTAGGAAGTAGCACATGATCAAGAACCAATGATGATGATGGAAGAGGTTCAAAGTACATTGAAGACCTTAGCAAAAAAATAATACCCAGGAACTGATGGGATACCATATTTGATTGTAAATAGAGGCTTGATTGTTTTCTGAAGTTTTTTGAGCTTGAAAAATCATAAGTATGTGCTATTCTTTTGATTTTCTAACTCCAGCCTTTGTATATCTTAAGGTATTATCTTATTCAGTCTTCTCAATTTGATTTTAGAATCCATTTAGTTCTTTCATGTCTTCATTTCTATTATTTTATTTAGCTTCTCAATATTAAGTAAATTAATGAATCTGTTCTAAAATCCATTTTGGTATTTTCTTTCATTGTTTTGATGAGCATTTTTCAAAAGACATTTCTTTTTTGTAAAATATTATTTTGTTGTTGAAAATATACTTAGCACATATACATCAAGTGACATGGATTAACAGTCTTTGAGATGTATAATCATGCCTTCCTTTCCCACTTTTTCCTTCTTTTCTTCTTTACTTTTTTAATTCACTGCCTCCCAAAGGTTCTTTTCTAATCTTTGGAGGCATCCTTGTTGGTAATTTGATCCTATATAGATAGTTTTTATAAAGAGCAATAAAATTGAAAGCAGCCTTCTTTTTTTTTTTCCTAGTTATACCAAACCATTATTTTGTTTTATGACAACTTGTTTTTTGGTTTAAGCTTTAAAGATTAGGGTAGTAAATTCAGGAATTCACCTAATCTCCATGACTACAAGATGTCTGAGGTTCACGAGAGTTTTAAATTGTGCTCTGCATTTTCCCCTTTTGCCCATAGTTGTTCTTTGGGAATAGTGATAAAAAAAATCAGTGGTGTTAGATGGAAACCATCTAGTTCTTATGGTCTCATAACATATAGGACATTGTTTAAAAAAGCAGTTACCTACACATTCTTTTTCTTTATTTTTTTATTTCCATTCATTCTTTCATTGTTGCACATTTTCCTTTTTCTCCCCTCCCCTCCCACCCGCAGTTTGCTTTTCTCTTTACAACAGTCCAGAGTAAGAGCTGCATGGTAAAGTGGACTGAGGAGGGAGGGAAAGTTTGTTGGGGGATTGTACAACAATGAAAGTTGAGTTTTCTTTTTTTTTTTTGAAGACTTTTCTTTTTTATGTTTTTTAATGTTGTCTTACAACTAATCTAATTTTTTATCATTAATGTTTAATTCATCAAATCTATTCTTGAGATACTTTCTGAGATCAGATGGGATATATCCAAGATTATGTTTGGACTTGTTTTATTTCTTCTAGCTTCGATTTCCATATAGACCTGTCCCACTGTTGTCCTTCAACTTTGTTCTGACAAGATGATGAGCTTCTTTTCATCTCTCCCATGCATGTACTCTATATGATTCTTTTGTATTACGTATGGCTAGCTGTATGTGAATATTTCAGTTTATGTAGTTGAAAATAAGGTATTTTCATTGACTAAGTTATTGATCTTGAAATATTATGCTTGATTTCTCCACATTATTTTCATCCTAAAGACCATATTTTCCAACTGCATCTTTTTATTCATTTCCTGCTTTTGTGTTACATTTAACTTTGGTGTTAGTGGCTGGTACAGACACTTGAATAATATATTAAGCAAGCTATTGTTCTAGGCATATTGCTATTATCCTATCACAGACGGTGTTGTATTTTATGATAGATCTTGAAATATTCTTTTTGACAATTAATGTGATGCCCATATTCTTCTTTTTGTCACTTCCATCATGGGATCACAGTCACCAATATAAGTATATTTTAGCTGAATAAATTTTCCCAAAGTCATAAATCTTTACTGAATCAGATTGCTACAACTTTCCCCCACTGATGGTTTCTAATTTCCAAGTGCTTACTTCTAAGCCACAAGGCCTTCTTAACTTATTTAGAAATAAATATGCAATTAAAGGGTTGGTCTTTATTTTTTGCTACTGTTGTTTTTCTCTTCATATCCAACCTGTCTTTCCTCCTAGCCTGGAGCTAGAACAGGACACATGCACAACTGAGGGGTAAGGGGGAAATCTCAAGAAAAGAGCAAAGTGGGGAAGCTATTACTAGAAGGTATTAAAGACTGCATTTGGCTCTTAGTGTTTGACCACTCACGCTTTGCTTGCATCTTCTGTGTCCTGGATTTGTGGTAACGTCCTCACACTTGGGCACACTTCGTCCATTCACATTCTTCCCTGAATTAGTTTCCATTTTCCATAGACAGCGACGTGCCTCCCTTCCTCCAACATTTTTCCCCTTTCCCTTGTTATTCCTTACAAGTCCACCATTCTAGCTCACAATTTTTACCAAGTTAGTGACACTGATTTCTTCCTTATTTTACTCATGCCACTGGTTTAATGAATTTAATGATTTGTTCACTTTATGAATAGTGTGTAAATTTGTGTTTCCCTGTCATTTAGACTCAGGAGAGATAACAACTGCTTATCCACTGGATTATGAAGATGCAGCCATCCCACATTCCTGGGAATTATACTTTAGGGTTTATGACAATGAGCGAATACATTCCATAACTGGGACTGTCACAGTGATTCTACAAGATTTAAATGACAATCCACCTCAATGCACTCAAGACATATACATGTAAGTTATGATGACAATGACCTTTTCAGAATTTTTTTTCTTAACAATTGATTGTATTTTGATGAAAACAATGTGCCAATTACAAGGTTATTGCATACCCCTTCATATGTTAGTCTGCTAGCACACTATGTGCATAATGAGGGGGGCCACTACCAAAAACTCATAGTAGCCAGCATGCCTTTACTATACTATTTTAAAACCTTAAATATTTTACATGTTTAACACTAGAAATATCATTTTAAATCTGGTCAATAGTAAAACTGTAATTACAGCTTTTTGGTTTAGTCAGTATCTTTACCACAGCTTCTATGATAAAATAGAACAAACAAACAAGTCAGTAGCTAAACCCAGTAAGTACTTCTTTTCCCTTCATATCACAGATATTGAAGGTACAGTTACTATCCTGTATAGCAGCCCTCTGGACCCAGCCTTCTTGGTTTAATGCCCTGCATAATTTCACCATGATGGTGTCCTTTACCTTGGGAAATTGAGCAAAGGCAATACATGTAGAATAGGCATCAAATGGTCAATCATGTTGTCTTGTTTAGAACAGATACACAGCCTTTCCACGTTCCACTGCATAGGAGCTCTGAGAGCCTAATGGGAAGGAGTTGTGCTATCAACCTAAAAGCATGTGGTTCAAATCCACTAGCTGCTCCAAAAGAGAAACATGGGCAATGGCTAGTCTCTTCCTATGAAGTTTAGAGCCTTTAAAAACCCTATGATCAGCTATGCATCGAGTTCTGACTTGACAACACAGAAAAACTACAACACCTGTCTAACGGTCTAGTGTGGAATTTGCAGGGAGATTTTCCTACATTGAGGAATAAGTGAATATTTTAAGAATCACTGTTGTTGTTGTTGTTATGTGCCGTCGAGTCGCCTGTGACTCATAGCGACCCTATGTACAACAGCCCTAAACTCCGCTCTGTCCTGTGCCAATTGCACCGTCTCTGACACTCCCATCCCAATTA
>NW_006399772.1:173520-174072 GCF_000299155.1 Elephantulus edwardii
AGTGTCATGGGTTTATTATTCAAAGTGGCTATCTTAGCCATCAGCTTGGACTTTCACCATGTAACTGGTTGGAACCTGATATATAATATATATAAAATAATATTTCATGCCTTGATGACAGTCACATAAGGAAAGTTTTGGGGTTTGTGTTGGCTCTTGGACCAAATTTATGAATGTTAGGATGTACCTTTTTTAAGTGGTACAGCAATCATTTGTCTATTTGTACCTAATAACTTGGAGTTGCTGTGATACTGAACACTGTGCCACAGTTGTGTCCAATACCATACTGGTTACCCATCATGGACAGTGTTTGGAGGAGCTTCGAGATTGTTTCAGGTTTGGAAAATAAGTGGCATCCACTTACTAAAACCAGATGCCTCTGGAAACCCTATAAACTCTATCAGCATAGAGAAATGATGTTAATTATAGAACAGAGTTCAGGCCTTTTGTCCATAGGGTCACTATGAATTGAATTCGACCTGATGAAATCAAAAGGGCCGAACTAGCTCAGCATATCTTAAACTCAAGGAACTGAAGAACAAATTCAAACCT
>NW_006399772.1:174172-183382 GCF_000299155.1 Elephantulus edwardii
GTCAGCCACAGTTTGTTATGATCTACACAGTCAAATGCCTTTGCATAGTCGATGAAACACAGGTAGACATTCCTCTGGTATTCCAGAGAATCACTAGTCTTTGGAAATTAGTACTTAATTAGTTATCATACTACTGTAAATTGAGCTGTATTATTGACATGTGTCATCATCTCACAGTGACACTCTGTGCATTAAGCTCTGAAAACTGTCCTATCTGGCATCAATCTCATTGTCTCCAATAGATCCAATCCCATTGCTCCAATCACTGAGCCAATCCATCTCATCTTGGATCTTTCTCTCCTGTGCTGTTCCTTCACCCTTCCAAGCATAATGTCCCTCTCCATGGACTGTTCTGTCCTGGCCATGTGGCCAAAGTATGTGAGACAGAACCTCAAACTCCTTGTCTCCAGGGAACAAACTGGTTTGACCCTCTCTAGGATGGACTTGTTTGTTTTCCTGGCAGTTCAAAGTATACTCAACAATCTTCTCCAGCACCACAACTCAAAAGCGTCGATCCTTCTTCCATCACCCAGCTCTCTCATTCATAACAAGTAATTACGAAGACCATGGGCACCCTAGTCTCCAGACTGACATCATTGTTCTTCAGTACTCTAGAGAAGTCCCTGACAGCAGACTTTCCCAATGCAATTTTCCTTTTCATTTCTTCACTGCTGGCGGCAAGATGTTGATTATAGAACCTTGCAATCTGATGTTATCAACAGTCTTAATCTCGTCACCATCTATCGTGAAGTTGCTAATAGGCCCAGTGGTGAAAATCTTTATTTTCTTGATGTTGAGCTTCAATCCCTATTGAGGACTACAGTTCTTGACCTTCCGTAGCAAATGTCTCAAGTCTTCTTCTGTTTTAGCAAGCAAGGTTGTGCCATGTGCGCAATGCTGGTTGTTGATAAACCTTCTTCCAATCCTGATGCCACATTTCTCCTCATAAAGTCCATCTTCCCAAATGATCGGTTCTACATGTGGATTGAAAAGATGTGGAGATATGGTGCATCTCTGACACACACTTTTCCTGATCCTGGATTCTGTCCTGTTCTGACTACTGCTTCCTGCTCCAAGTGTAGGTTTCACATGAACATAATTCAGTATTCTGGGATTCTCATTCTTCTCAAGGGTAGCCACAATTTATTGTGATCTACACAGTCAAATGCCTTTGCATAGTCAATTAAACAGGTTGACATTTCTCTGATACTCTCTGCTTTCAGCGAAGATCCATCTAACATTGGCTATGATGTCTCTAGCTATGCACAGATCAAAATATTCATTGTAAATATTATTTTAAAGAACTTTCTAACAACAGTACACTTTTAAATAATAAGAAAACACAAACAAGCATACTATACAGGAAGGCAAGCAGTAAATAGTATTCTATCACCAGTCTTGGGGGTTTTGTCACTTATATTCTATATATATTTTTTTAAAATTTCTACTAGTTTATTCACAAAATTTGAATACTTTGTTTTCAAAAACAAATTTGTTCAATTTCCCTCACCCTCCACCCAGCAAATTGTACAACCCCATGATTATCCACCCCCTTCTCCTGCACATCCTCATCCCTCTGCTTCCAACTTCTTCCTCGTTTCTTGGATCCTTATACTCATTCAACAATAATGGTTTTATACAATATTTATCCTTGTGGGACTGAGTTCACTCAGCATTATATTCTCCAGTCTCTCCCAAGTTAGGTAGTAATTTACAGAATCATTGCTCCTGCATGTTGCATAGTATCCCATTGTTATATTCTGTATTTTTCAATTTCCTTATTTCCAAATAGGTAATTTGTGTTTAACTTTCTACTTAATGGAACCAGTGGAGACTCACTTTCAAGATTTTTGTATTTGTCTTTGTAGAATTTATGAATATGAAACTATAATTTCATGTACAAATTAACCAACGATAATATATTTATATGCTTATTAATCCAGCATTGCAGCAGTCTATTTTTTTAATTCTTGGCAGGAATACTGAAAAATTTTTATCTTGAACAATTTTTACCAACATGATTATTTCCTTATTGGAAGAAGTAGCTAGTTAAAATATGAGTACTTTTCAAATAATCTTTTAGAGTAAATATTATCATCTGCATAAATCTAAACTAAGTAATTTTTTAGTAATTTTTCCTCATATTTTACTCATTACAGAATTGAACTTCCAGAAAACATCCCAGTTGAAACGCTTTTAGTTTCTTTAACTTGTACAGATAAGGATGGAACGGATCCCAATAACAATATTACTTATCATTTGATTACAGATACATTTTCAAATGAAACTTTTACCCTCACAAACAATGAACTGAAAGTAAGTAGTTTCTAATTACTGTGATTGTGGCTTTCTGATTATTCTTAGATATAAAAACATTGTAGTTTTATTATGATAAAATTCTTAATGAACTACAGTAGTTCAAATAGCTGATGGCAGAATTTGTTCCTGTATTTCCAACTGAACCATAAATTGCCAAGAAAATATCTTCATTTGGGATGAATGCTGGAATGCAATTTTGATGTTGGAAACTGAACTTGAAAGGTTATACATTTCCTAGGACAAATAGTTCTGTGATATACTGAAAGTTCTTATAACCCTAAAGACCAAACTTATTACTATCAGGGCAATTACAAAAATATTAAACTAGTGAAGTTGTTGTTGTTAGATTCCCTCAGTCAATTAAGACTCTTAGGGACCCTATAAACAGATCTGAATATTGCCCTATCCTGAGCCATCCTCATATGTTATTACATTCACTGTGTCAACTCAGGTTTTTCCCAACATGGTATCTTTACCAAGGACTGGTCCCTCCTAAGAATCTGACCAGTGCATGAAACAAAGGTACTGTCGTTCAGTTCTGACTTATTCTTGACCCTAGGTATAACTCTTCTCAGCCCAGCTTTGTGCCACCCTCATAAAGGAGGCTGTGCTTCTTGTCACTGTCTTTATCTCAATCCATTTCATGGAAAGTTTTAATGTTTTTCTTGGACATACTATTTTACCAAGCATGATGACTGCCAAGAAAATGAATAGTCCTGGAGAGGGTAAAACCAAGTTTCTCCTTGAAGATTAGGCTATTGAAGCTCCATCTCACACACTTTGGACATGTGGCCCATAGGGACCCAGATCCATCCTTGGATAAGGACATCATGCTTGGAAGGGTGGAGGGATAGAGGAGTAGAGGAAGACCTCTGATGAGATGGATTGATACAGTAACTTATGCAGTGGGTATAGTGTGCTGGAATCAGTGAGACTAGCTCAGGTTAGACCAGGCTTCAAAGCTGTTGT
This sequence comes from Elephantulus edwardii, assembly GCF_000299155.1. Lineage (NCBI taxonomy): Eukaryota > Metazoa > Chordata > Mammalia > Macroscelidea > Macroscelididae > Elephantulus > Elephantulus edwardii. The sequence continues at coordinate 177,461 of NW_006399772.1, forward strand.
ACATAGGGTCACGATGAGTCGCAAACGACTTGACAGCACATAACAAAAACAAGAACAACATACAGTTCTTGTTTCATTTTTCTATATCCAAATGAGTATCCAACTTTGTCAGTAATCATTTAAGGAAAGTATCTTTACCCCAATTAGTAAAATCAGCTCCTTGTCAGAGTTTAACTGTCCATAGATAGGCTTCTGGTCCATTGCAACAGTTATGTTCCATTGTTCTTTAAGTCTGTCACTGTGTAAATACCAACCTGCTTTGACCACCACAGCAGTGTTGTTGATTTTAAGAATGAAAAATGTGAGAACTTCATTCTTCAGTAGTATTTTTTTTTATATTTGAAGTCTCATTTCTATCTAAATAAAGTAGGTACTTTTTCTGTCTTTAAGGGAGAATGATAATGGAATCTGGATAAGGATTATTGTTTGATTTTAAGAGAATTCAGGGGATATTTTCATTTAAAGATTATTTTAGGACAATAGTATTAGGGGTTTTGTGTGATAATACTTATATCATTCTATATAACATGGATTATATACTATTTAACTATAAAGCACAGTAGTAAAGTGAACTTCTAAACCTAGCCTCTCATTCCAGAGTTGGAACATTGCTAACAGCTGAGCTTTTCTCCATTCCCATCCCTCCCCTTGTTTTCTCATACAATCAATATCCTGATTTTTATGCTTGTCATTCCATTGGGGATATTATAGTTTATCCTCTGTGGATGTACTCAGACTATATTGCATTCCCGTAGCTTTGTGGAGACCTTATAAGTACAATGAGTTAAGAGTCGAGCTGCTAACTAAAAGATCAGTGGTTCTAATGTACCAGCTGCTCTGCTGGAGAAAGATGAGGCAGTTTGGTCCCACAAAGATTTTAGCTTTATAAACCTTCCAAGACAGTTCTGCCCTGTCATACAGGGTTATGTTGATTTGGATTCAATTCAAAGACAGCAGATTATGTAGTTTTGAAGCTTTGAAAAAGTAATCACAATTTTTGTAGTCATCTGTGACATGGTTAATTATTTATAGAAATCATCTACTGATTTGTCTTTTGAGTCATCCATCCATTCACCCATCTATCCATCTTTTCATTGTGAAATTTCCTTTAATATTATATTGTGTGATGATAACCATTCTCCCACTGATATAGACTTGGAATTTTCTCTTGGTTATTGCTACTAATACATAACCATGCAATGAACATTCTTTTTGTTCTCGGGACCCATATTCAAGCCTTTCTTTGCAGTATGTAGCTAGGAAGAACTGAATGGTATGATGTGTGCAAATATTCAACAACTTGTGTTAAGATTGAGTTGTTTTCCAAAATGGTTATATCAGACGGCACTCATATATCCCATGAAATATGGACTATGCCTCAATTTAAAATGTGTTTTCCTCATTAATAATGATATAGAAACTTTTTTCATGTACTCGCCAAAAAATGTGAATAAACAAACGAAGCTTCTGTGTTTTCTTTATGTAAAAAGAGTACACATGTGTTTTTACTACTTTTTGTTTTGTTTATTTCCCTTAATGCATTTCATTGCATGTTCGAAAATTCTGGAAATTCTAATTCTGGTAGATTTTTTTTAAAAATGTGATCTTTAATATGCAGAACTTTTATCAAGGAGGTGAAATTTTGTAGTGAGGAGTTAAGTGGGAAGCCAGCTCATGTTTTCACCATTTTAAATAGTCAACTCTCACAGTTGTATGCATATAGAGACCTGCAGTGCTATCTCTGACATGTGTTTCATTCATGTTTCCATATGTTTCTGTTCTGCATACTTTGTGTAGTGTTCTTTAATGTTCAATATGTTTCAATTTATACTAATGCCATGTTTTGTCATTTGTATAATAGAATAATAATTTCTGATATATTTAATGTAAATAGGAAGAGAAAATTGTATAATCTTGTTGAAAACTGGTTTAGTGCCATAATATTCTCCAGGCTGCCTGTACTTACCTATTTAGAATATAAGCTATGCACTTTTAGAAATTAAATAGACTCCAGATATCACCTACTTGATTCATGGAGGGAACTCTGGTGGCCTAGTGGTGAGGAGATGTACTACCATCCCAAAGGCATGCAATTCAAACCCACCAGACTGATGGTACACAGCGATAACACTTGTTCATGAGGAAGCTATTTTATTCGATTTGCGTAATCTACTTGTATCTTCCAATTCCTGTAATTCTTGGACTACCCGTCAACTCTTAGAAAAACAAAGCTATTAACCTATGGTTATCTGCACCCACTTATCATCTAGTTGCTGTATACTCTCCTCTTTATTAGGTATTGGCTGTTTGCTGAAGAAAGGAGTTAATGTGAACACAGCTAAAACACAAAATCATACAAATCTAGAGATGTAGCACGCAATCACATTCCTTTATTCCTCTTGGGCCCCAACCATACACTAGACTGCAACTATCCTGAGGATTGTTTTGTTTGAATGAGCTCAGAAGGGAGAAACTCTTGCCCATCATCCCTTTTACGTACCATTGTTAAAGATCCTGAAAGCCTCATGCCTGCCTTGAACATTATTCCCAAAAGAATAAAGTGAAAGAACAAAAATATGAGATGCTTTGACCTCTCTCACAGAAAAGATATTAAGTTCGGGGTTTGTATGATTTAAAACTGGTGCTTTAAAGTTGGCGTCTGAAAGATCATTCATGCTAATATTAACATAGATGTAATTTTTAAAATGAAAGTAAATACACTAAAAATATTTCTTTGTAAACCTATGCACCGTAATAGCTATTTATGAAGAGATCTATGGAGTAGAGAGGAAAAAAAACTTACGGCAAAGGAGTCAATGCAAGCATGTGTACATTTAAAACAAATCTTGTCTTACTATTAGTATGCTTTTATAATACACAGTCATAATTACAACCTTCAAATGTACATTTATAATATGTTCAGAGTCTTTTGCAGTAAATTTGCCATTTATACATTTTTTAAAAGCCTCTTCTCTAGTTTTTTCACTACCTAATATGCATGCCTTATGAGCATTCAAACTGTGACTTCTCTGAATTGAGGTATCCGGCACAAGTTAATATGCAATGAGTTGAAGTGATGTACAAAAACCATTTGTGTCTCTTTTTTCTTTTTACCATGATTGAGGGAACATTTAACATATCTTTAATGTTGACTGATGGTGGAAATGAGAACATTTTGGATGTACTGACCTAAGTAAAATAAACAAAACCCTATTTTATTAAGATTAATGCCACCTGTTTTATTTTAACTTTTAAAATAAATTTTCTATTTAATTTTAACTTTTAACTTAAAAATGTGATCATTAGAAAATGTTAAATTGTATATGAGGTTTAATCTTGTTGTTCCCAATATATTTATTTTGGACATGACTACCATACATATAATTTTCAAATAAGAAAAAAATGGACATTTAGCCCCTCAAAAATAACCATCTCTGTCATCCTTTTTCTCTGCAGACTGGTCCTACACAGCTCGATTATGATAAGGCTCTTTTTGCAGGAATGCATTTCAAACACACATTGTTTGTGAGAGTGTGTGATGAAGGAAACCCTATACTATCAAGTAAGACAGTATTAACCTAGAATAAAATAATTATTTGAGTTATTAAAAATTCCAATTGTTTTCACTAATTATCCTTTTGTTTGTAATATTTATAAAGTCTCTATTTTTTATAATAATAAGCTACATGAATTTCTATTCTTTAATTAACTATGGAGATCAGGTAGTTTGGTGCCAAAAAGCTAAGCTGCAACCCCAAAGGCGTTCAAGGCCACCAGTTGCTCCATTGAAAAGGATGGGATATGCTACATAAAATATTATTCTTTTATAAACTTATTTAGTTATGTTTATGTTGTTGTTGTTGATTGCCATTGAGTTGAGCACAACTCACAGTGACTCTGTGAACAAAAGATCTGAAGCATTTCACTATTATTTCTCAAAATTCATAGAGATTCCAGAATCATGTTGTTTAGAAAGTGGATGTCACTCCTTCTTCTAAATGTGTATGTTGTTGTTGTTGATTGCCTCCAAGTCCAGCATGACTCATAGTGACCCTATGAACAAAAGGTCTGAAGCCCCTCTAACAACTATCAACATTTATCAAAGTTTATAGAGTTTCCAGAGGCATGTTATTTAGGAAGTAGATGTCACACATGCTTCCAATAAATGTGTGTGTGTACACACATACACACACACACACACATATATATGTATACCACTATTTTAAAAACTGATCAATAGCAATTATTAATTCAAAGTGCTCATCATTATTTTTACTTGATCATTTTAATTCACCTAGTGCAACTTATTTCCAAATTATAAAAGATGCTATGAATTATTTGAGTCAATACTTACTTTACAGTTAAATACACAGACATATACACACAAATAAATAAACATATTTTAGTACTTTGTCTTCATATTTGGTAGAAAACCATGTGATTGTAGCACAATTCATTGTTTAATATGTAGGCAAACTTAATATTGTCTTAACTTAAAATAGAAATCAGTAGTATCACATGTGATACTTTCCAAATATATCTTGGAATAAATTTAACACAGTAACACTTAGAAATTAGTTTTTATGCTACAGTGAAAAACTAGATTTTATGTGAGAAAATGATGTCCAAATATTTAATACAGTAAATCACAGTTATTTAAAAGTAATGCCAAAGATAATAGTTTTCTGAAATCTTTCTTTATGTATGGATTTCCTTGGGAATTAAATTATGTTGGATTTATAAAAATAGCAATATTTAGATTTCCATAGTAAATGTCATTTCCATAATTTTTATTATATTGTCAGGCAGAACTATTTTAGTCATATTTCAACTGAAAAGATATGTGGAGAAAGGTATGTCAGGTTTGGGAAACTGGGTTTTAATTCACAATTGTAGCATTTGCATACAAACATATTGCATGTCGTGGGGAAGTATTGTGCTCTGGGCAGGTCTGGGCAGGAGCTCAGGTTGGGTGGAAGGACAAAGACGTAGCCAACTGACTGGAAAAATCCATATTTATCCCCATTCAAAAAAAAAGTGTTCTGACAATGTGGAAATTATCAAACAAAATAATTAATAACACATACAAACAAGATTCTGCTGAAAATTGTCTGAAAACAACTGAAACAGCACATCAACAGATGTGCAAACTGGGTTTAGAAGTGTTAGATAGATCTTAGATAGCCAGTGTTAGATAGAGTTTAGCTGAAAGCAGAGGTTACCAGAGGAATGTCTATCTGTTTCCTTGATTAGGCAAAGCCATTTTACTGAATGGATTTCAACAAACTATGGCTAATTTTGTGAAAAACAATGTATACGAACTTTGGAAATAAACCAGTATAAAATAAAAATTTTAAAAACCCAAAAAAAAAAAAAACAAAACAAACTATGGCTAATTTTGAGAAAAATGAGAATCCCAGAACTCTTGATTGTGCTTATGTGAAACCTGTACATGGACTAGGAGGCAGTCATCAGAAGAGAGCAAGGAAACACTACATGGTTCAAAGTCAGGAAAGGTATACACCAGGGAGTCATCCTAGTCATATCTTTTCAAACGATATGCAAAACATAAAATCCAGGAAACTGGACTCTATGAGGAGAAATGTGGCATGCGAATTGGAGGAAGACTCAACAACCTGTGTTATGCAGCTGACACTGCCTTGACACAGTGACTGCCACAGTGGGCTCGAGTGAGAATGGCACAGGATAGAACAGGATTCTGATCTGTTGTTCATAGGGTAGCTATGAGTCATCCTCAACCTGACAGCACCTAACAACAAAAATAAAACAGGAAGGAGAGGATTGCCCATCTTTCTTTCTCATGAGGCACCTGGTGGATTCAAATAACCTATCTTTGTGTTGACAGCACAACTCCTTACTCACTAGGCCACCAAAGCTTTTATAGATGTATAATATATATAA
>NW_006399772.1:185303-210144 GCF_000299155.1 Elephantulus edwardii
TAATTGGGATGGGAGTGTCAGAGAGAGTGCGATTGGCACAGGACAGAGCAGAGTTTAGGGCTGTTGTACATAGGGTCGCTATGAGTCCCAAGCGACTCGACGGCACATTACAACAACAAACAACAAGTAAGACTGTTGTTATTGTTGTTTTTAAGTGATGTAGTGTCATAGATGACCCACAGCGACCCTATGAACGAAAGTCTTAAACGCAAAACTTTCATCTTTTCTCTACGTTCATGGAGTTTTCAGAGGCGAGCATTTTTGGAAGTGGATGCCACTCCTGCTTCCAAGCCTGTTTTATTCAGGAGATGAACAACGAGCAGGCCCAAGGCACACAAGTTGGAAGGTCCAAAAGCATTTTTAAATACCAGGCCAATCCAGTCAGCTCATCCCCTATTATGAACAACAGCCAGCCACACCCTAGTCTCAACTCCAAACCAGAAAACACACCTTAGCAGAATCCTGCCATTCTGCTCATCTTCTCAACCTAGAAATAGCCTACTGTTGGTTACTTTTTTGGAGGAACATTCTTCTACTTTGTACATCACTCTTTGTTAGTTTGCTGTACTGAGGTAATCTGGGTTTGCTGTGATGCTGAACCTTGTGCCCTTGGAGTGTGAAATGTCATAATGGTTTCCTAATGTGTACAGTGTTTGGTGGAACTCCCAGTTGTAAAACAGGTTTGGAAGCAGAAGTGGCATCCACTTCCTAAACTACATACCTATGTAAACTCTATGAACTTGGAGGAACAATGATAGTTCTAGAAAGGCATTGGGTCTTTTGTTCATGGAGTCGCTATGAGTCATGCTTGACTCGATGGCAGTCAAGAACAACATATGTGTGTGTGTGTGTGTGTAGGTATGTGTGTGTGCTCATAAAACAATAACAAAACATGTTTTCCATTTCAACCTTCAGTATGCCCTAATTATATTTCTATGTACTGTTTTCTTCATAGCAAGTGTTACAATCATTGTAAGGGTGAGTCGTGTAAATGAGTTGAATCCTGTTGGAGCTTCATCAACGTTTACCTTCAGTGTACTTGAAAACAGTCCTGCTGACACCTTAGTTGGAAAAATTTCATTTACAGACGCAGATTGGCCATTTAATAATTTAAAATATGTTATTATTGGAAGTACTTTGGAAACACCTCCAAAATTTTACATTGAAGCAGACACAGGTATAATAAAACTCAAACTTAATAATAATATAAAAGAAAATGAAGTGTTTATATTTTTTAACTTAGATTAACTAGCATTGAAATATTCTAAAAAAAGTAATTCTCTCTCTAAACTTGCAATGTTTACCTTTGTTTGTTAAATGTATCCATTAATTCTCCAGGTACTTTAGGGAAAACACTGAAACTTGTTTTAAGTCACAGTGATTTCAGGAACTCTACATGAATGTATCTAACATATATCCAACTACCTAACAATATATAACAGATGATTAAAATTGGGTGCAATTTAATGTTTGTTATGATATTGCTTCTAATACTTTGCGGATAAAACCATAAAAAGAAAATTAATTTAGGTAGATTTGCACAAGGACTGTAGCAATGGACACGGCACTGAGTAGAGCAAAGTTAAAATTTATTGTTCATAGAGTCACTATGAGATGACACTTAACAACCACAATATTTATTGTCATGATTATTTCTCTCACAAAGTTCTGAATAAATTATATGATATTTGATACTTTATAGATTAAGAAATAACTTGTGCTTCTTTGTCTATGCTAAAGGAATGATAAAGCTATTGAGTTCACTGGACAGGGAAGTGGAAGCACAGTACACAATTGTTGTGAAAATAATAGATATGGACAATGACGCTATCTCTGACCCTCTCAGACAGAGAAGTAGTACTGTTCACGTCATTATCAATGTTCTGGTAAGTGTCCTTATCATTTTGTCATCCCTTAAAGGGCCACGTTCTTATAAAAATCAAAAGAATAGAAAGTTGTGAATAATTAAAATTCAATGTCCCCAACATGAAACTAAGAGCTCGTAATTTGAAAATTGTATCGTACAGTGATAGAATTATTGTTATATCCAAGCATATGTTACTTAATCTGTGTGATTTTTAAAGTATTTTATCTCAGTCAAGTTTATATCAGAGTGCTTACACTCAGGTTTGCTGTTGTTAAGTGCCAGCTTGGTTAAGAAATTAGTGAACCAATGATTCTACAGTTATAATATTTCCATAGGCAAACATATTTCATTGGCCCTTTGGGGACTAACTTGTTTGATTTACTTATACCTGTTTTTCTACGTTATTGTTTTATCTCATTTACTTGGGCTCTCATTTGTACCCTTCCTGGATATTACTAAAGACATATTTTTCACTACTAAGAAAAATATCTTCACCACTTAGAAATGTAGTCAATAAAATAAGTCTATAAGTATGAATAGTAGAAGCAGAATGTCTAAATATATAAAATATTTTAGTATCAAAAGCAAAACTAAATTTGACATGAATTGTTCAAGATTTACATCCAATTTTGTACATTACTTACATTGATTGCTAGAACTATAAAAAAGAAATACTATTTTATAAATATTGCCAAATTTTCTTTATTTTATGGCTATGTTTGCACTCTCTCATGCTACTTTAAAGCAGTGAGGATTCCAGCATTGATCCTAAGAGTCAGGCAATGACTTCTAATAAAAGATATTTAAAACCACAGACTTTGTTTACAGCCTGTGCAAACTCTTACATGATGAACACTTTCATATGTGTCCTTGGTGAGCTAAAATCCTTCATGGTGCCCATGACTCAGTGTTATGATCCCACTATTGTCTCATTATGTCTGGAAAATGCAAAGATCCAGGCCAAAAATCTTTGTAGAAGGAAATTTAATGAAGTGACTTGAGTGGTTTTAACAGTGACTCAGAGGATAGCATAAGCTAATGAACCTGCTATTCTTATACAAGCTTTCAAAAATATGCCTTCAGTGTGTTTTAAGTTACATTATAAATATCAGTAGATGTCCTTTGTGTTTGCATTTCATAAACTAGTAATTTCCATTTTTTATTTTGTGTGTGAACTCATCTGCTCATATAGGTATGAGAACAAAAGATTTCTTTCTTCATCAGCTATAAAACTACATATTTTTTTTCTCTTATGGGGCTAGTATTCAGAGATTAATAATTAATTAATCTAGAGTAGGCAAAAGATTATGTATTTTTTTCACCATTTGATGGATGGGCTTTTTACCTAAGCACATCTCCTTTTACCCAAGAAAATTACTGAATTAAAATGCTTTTCTTCTAAGAATACTTCCAACTGATCTTTAGGTATAGACATTTAAAATTCCATGATTAGAAAAATAAATGTTGTTGTTATGTTGTTAAGTGCCTTCGAGTCACAGGCGACTCATAGCGACTCTATGAAGGAGAGTCCTCGACGCTTGGGTGCCTTTCATCCTCTCTCCAGGTTCATAGGGTTTCCAGAGGCAACTATTATGGAAGTGGATGCCACTCCTCCTTCCAAGCTTGTTTTAATCGGGGAGCTCCACCCCACTCTCTGTCCACATTGGGTAGTCAACCATTAATGCATTTGACACATCAGTGTCACGGTGTTCAGCCTCACAGCAACCAAAAGTGACCATGGTATGGCAACTTGTACACCAGGGCTATACGACCTAGAGGAATGTCTGAACAAAAAACAATGAAATTAGGAAAATAAATAGAGTTCAAAATTCTCAACAGCAGTATAATTAGTTTTTATATTGTATCCTATTAAAAATGCTGGAGGTGGCATGCAAAGATAATCAATAAAGCAATTTAATAAATAATCAGTAGACCAACTTAAAGTTTGTTAACAAATCCAGATCTTTTAACAGTGAACAAAGAAAAATACATGTTTTCCAAAAAAGATAGAAAAATATCACTATGCTTCAGTAAACATATATGCATGATAAACTATAAAATATACTATAGTCTGCAAATACCTAGATTGACTCCTAGAACATATTAGAAATTCTGAATTAAGAGCAGATAATAGGTTCATGATATAAGTTTGCATAAATATCATTGGGATAAACTACTTGGGAAAAAATTGTTTCCATCTTTATGTAGTTTGTTTCCTACTTTATATAGTTTAAAGACTTTATTGTTGTTAGGTGCCATCGTGTTGAGTACGGTTTATGACAACCCTATTAACAAAAGATCCGAACCCTGTTCTATCCTATGTCATCTTCACACTTCCTGACATACAAAAGATCATCACACACACACAAAAAGATCATCACAGTAGTCACCATGTCAATCTACCTGGTTGAGGGTCTTCCCCGTCTTCATCAACCCTCAACCCTTCCCAGCAATATGTCCCTCTCCAAGGAATCCCCCTCCTAGAAAAATGTTCAAAGTGTATGAAGCAAGCGCTCATCATTCTTGGTTCCAAAGAGCAGTCTGACTGCATCTTCTCCAAGACATATCTGTTTGTTCTTTTGGCTGTCCATGGAATGTTCAGTGCTGTTCTCCAACACCACAGCTCAAAGGCATCAACTCTTTTTCTGTCATTCTTATTCACCGTTCAGCTCTCAGATGCCTAGCAAGTGATCAGAAAGACTGTGATCTGAATCAGATGCATCTTAGCTCTAAAACAAACATCATAACTCCTCCATAAATTGGAGTGGTATCTAACTGCAGATTTTCCCAGTACAGTGTGTTCCCTTATTTCCTGACTGAGAGTTCCAAGGGTGTTCCTTGTGGATCCAAGCACAATGAAGCTGTTGACAGTTTCATCCTCCTCTCCATCCATCATGATGTTGCCTATTGGTTATGGTAAAAACTTTTGGTTTTTTTGATATTGAGATGTAATCCATACTTCTGAAGGCTGCATTCCTTGATCTTCTGCAACAATGCTTCAAGTCCTTCTCACTTTCAGCAAGCAAGGTTGTGCCATCTGCATAACACAAGTTATAACACATTCCTCTACATAGTGTCCAGCTTAATGAATACAAAATGATTAAATATAAAAGTGTAAAGAATAAACTCTTAATATGCAGAAATAAATGTAATCAATACTTATGAAATATTGACTTAGAGAAAGAAGAGATTTAAAGCATCAGGTCAAGATAGGCATATATGATACAACCAGTAGGTCTAATTAAAGAGCCATGTCAATGTTTCCGAAATTACACAGAGTAAATTGAAAGGTAAACACCTGAAAAGATATATTTCAGCATTTATAAATTAATTGCAAGATTAATATCTTTAAAGATAATATAAGAAAAATCAACAACTTTATGAGTAAGCTACAGTGTTGTGGGTCTATTGTTCAAAAAGCTTTCCTAGGCCATTGTGCTCTTCATTCTTTCATATACATGGATAGGATCATTAAAATAAAGGGATTGGCTAGTCTTGCCATTGACTAGATCCAGAAGAATTCTGGAAGCTCACTAGCAGCAAAGAAGCGGTAAAGAAACATCCTTCAGATGGGAAGAAAAGATGGTAGTGTGCCAAAGATTCCTGAGTCACTCTGGGCCTATAAAAGCAGAAACAGCTGTCACAGCAGAGAACAAGAGAACCAAAGTGAGATGAACTGACCTTGGACTGCTACTCTACAGAGCCAAAGTCAGAGGTCTTTACTCAGACTGAAGGAAGATACTATAACTGGCAGAACTAAAAGAATTTTGTAACAGTGACCATGTTACATGATGCTGAAGGTCAAAGAACTTGTGGTCACTCTTGAGAAGCCATCTGAACTGAGGGATTGTATTCTGCTGCTCCCTTTAATTACAACTTGTTACCATTCCTAATAAATTCCCAAGCCATGAGTATGGTCTGTGGAGTCTTTTTGGTCACTGCAATGGATTTTGAACCCAGTAGAGCAGCATCAACCTCTCTAAAGTGCTGAAAAGCAATGACATCTGTTAAAAGACTATGATGTGTCTGACCCAAGCCACCATATTTTTAATTGTTTCCTATGGATCTGAAAATAGGACAATAAATAAAAATGCCCCAAGAAGAACCAATGTCTTCTTCTGGTGGTGTTGGAGTATTAAAAGAAAGAGAGAAAGATCCTCAAAAAGATGGACTGACACAGTGACTGTAATAATGGACTTGAACATGGTGCAGATCATATGAATGGTGTAGAACAGGGCAGTCTCGAACTCATAAATGTTGACACCTTTATGACGTGCTCATGAATAGGTGTGGCTTGTATCCTTGTGTTGTGAATACTGTAGCTTACTGAGATATAGATGATACAGTAATACTTGTTGGTGCTTTTGTTATGTGCCTTCAAAGCAGAACTGACTAATAAATGACCCTTCAGCAGGTTTTCAGAGGTTGCATGGGAGTAGACGGGTCATCATTTTCCTGTGGAAAAGCTAGTTGGTAGATTCAGACACCCTGCCTGTAGGTTAGAAATGTAGCCCATTACCCATAGGGCACCGGAAATGCCTACAACAATACCAGGATTCTCTTTTATATTTTGTTGTTAGGTGTCGGAGCTGATGAACAAATAAATCTGAACCTTGCCCTATCCAGCCCCATTCTCACAGTCTCCACCTTGCTTTAAGGCCATTGTTATGGTCACTGTGCCAATTCACCTTATTGAGAATGTTCCTCTCTGTTGCTAACCCTAATCCTCTCACTTTCCCAGAATGATGTCTTTTTCCAAAGCCTAGACTCATCTGACAACATGCCCAAAGTATGTAAGGTGATATATTACCATTTTTGTCTCTAAAGAACATCCTGTTTACACTTCCTCCAAAAGAGATTTTTTCCCCCTTTTGCCAGTCTGTGATATGTCCAATAACCTTTGCCAATACTACAGTTCAAAGTTGTGTTTCCTCTCCTATCACCTTGTTCATTTTCCAACTTTCAGATGCATAATTGTTGTTGTTTGGTGTCATTGAGTCGAATACGACCCATAGAAACACTATGAACAACATATCCTAAACCTGTCTTATCCTGCACTATTTTTACACTATCAGCCACACTAGAGACTATTGAGGCAGTCACTGTGGCAATCCACCTGGTTGAGAGTCTTCCTCTCCTTCATCAATCCTCTGTCTTTTCAAGCATCATGTTCCTCTTCAACAAATAGCTTTTCCTAGCAACATGCCCAAAGCATGGCTTGGATCAAGTGCACTTGCACAGCTTTTAAACTGACATTCTTAGTCTTCGTTACTTTAAAGAGGTTCTTAAAAACGTATTTTTCCACTACATCTTTTAATTTCTTGACTGCTGTTATCATATGTGTTGACTGTGGATCTGAGAAAAAGTAAATCATTGACCATTTTAATCTATTTTCCATCTTTCTAAATGATGTCTATTAGTTCATTCGGTGAGGATTTTCATTTGTTTTGCCATGCTTCAATGTATAGTTGCAGTTACTGTGTTGAGCTATATTTGTTGAGGGTCTTCTTCTCGTTCTCTGACTCTTCGCCTTTCCCAGTATGCCTTTTTCCGAGGAGAGGTCCCTCCCTATAAACATGTCCAAAGTTTCATAATTCTTGCCTCTAAGGAATATGAAGTATCCTGGTTGCACTTTCTTCAAGACAGATTTATTTGTTCTTTTGGCAGTCTTTGGGTTATTCAGTACTCTTATCCAGTGCCTCAGTTCAAAGGCATTTATTCTTCTTTGATCATCTTTATAAATAATTGTCCAACTTCCTGATTCATAGGAAGCACTTGAAAATACTATAGCTTGGGTCAGGTACTTCTTAGTATTTTAACTGGAATCCTTGTTTTATGTTGTTGTTATTGTTGAGGACTATTGAGTCAGAATCAACCCATAGCTGACCTTCTGGTGGGTTTTCACAGGAGGTTAATTGCACTGGAGGAGATTGTCCATCCTTTATAAGAGCAGTGGTAGAATTCATGTAGGAGATTTGGGTACCAGTCCTAGCCAGGCACCTTGAGTGCAGGCATTGCCTAAGTCTCAGCAGAGCCTGAAGTGTGACTATGATGGTGAACAAGTTTCAGCAAAACGTGAAGAGTAGGTGTGAAAAGAGCAAAGGTAACATGGGGACAGCCGAGTCTGATCTCTATTAACTACAAAAGGGGAAGCTGTCCCCAGCCAGTAACATCCAATGTATAAAACTAATTCCTATAAAGTCAGGCATGGGTGCCCAGGCTCCTATACCTACTTCTCCTTATCACTGGGTCCAATGTTAATTGCAAATTACCAAAAGACTTCACAGAATTTCATTATCTGTTTACAGTGGGGTTTACACACAGTAAAAGTCCAGGTTTAGTGAACAGAAGTCCAAAGCCAGATTAACAGCAACACACAATTCCTCAATTAGTTCAGACAGCTTTTTAGTCAATAAGTGAAAGTCCAGGTGCAGTTCAGCAACATAAATGCAAGAAGTCTCTGGTTTCCTTAATCATCCAGCAAACTCTGTCTCAAAGCAGGCACCAGACAGCTCTTTCTTCCATCATTCAACAAGTGAAACCTTTAACTCTGGCTCCATCTCCAGGGCTCCATCATCAGACTATTCCTCATCACAGTCTCTCCACAGGCTGGTGAGTGCTCTCGCATGTTCGTCTCACAGCTGGTGATTCTGTAAAGACATTGACCAATGGTGAGCCATGTGTCTACTGTTGAGGTACATGGAGACTCCATCCCTAGAGGACTGAGGGTGATGAGTGGGCCCCTCTAAAATTTATTTTACTTATACATTTCCACCTGGTCTTCTGTAGGTCTAAGGAAATGATAGAAAAGAAGAAAAAAAATATTACCACCACAGTATGATAGACTAGGAAGGACTGTTGATCTACTTCTGAAAATCAGCTGGTAGAAATCCTGAGGCTTACAATCATCTGAACTAGTTGTGCATGGTGTTACCATGAATCAAGGACCAACTAGAAGGAAAGTAGTAACCATTTTTTCATTTTTCTTTCCTATTAGCTACCAATTATTTGTATATTCTGTGTAAAAAACGTAATTATTTTACATTACAACTCCAGGTTTTACTGGCATATTATAAACTACTTTTTGTCAAGGAAAAAAAAGCGTAAGAGGAAATATGAATCCCTTGTCAGAAGATTATTTGTATAAGGGAGCTCTGCTGGCCTACTGGCAAGAAGCTATGCTGCAATCCTGAAGGCATGAGGTTCGAATCCACCTTCTCCACTGGAGAAGGAGCAGTCTCCTCCTATGGCAGTAGGATCTGACTTGATGGTATACAACAACAACAACAACAACAGGTCATTTGTTTCACATCACTAATGTTAAATCTTTGTGATCACAATGTGTACATTTCACTTTGTCACAAATCATCATTCATTCTGAGTATTTTAACAATGCAAGTAGTGAAATTAAATGTGATCCTGATTTTATTTATTTGAGTGGAAGAAAAGGTTGAGGTTATTGAGGACAGCATTGGTTGAAAACCTGCTATTACAAGCATTTACCAAGGTGTACTTCTATATGACAAAAAACTTCATGCAACACCCTTAGGAACTAGAGAAATGTATACATTAGGCAATTTGAAGATGATACTGAGAGCAAATGTGCCAAAGTAATTTCAACAGGTTTTCTTGTCAAATAATAATTCATGAAATGAGTAATGGTAACAGTGTCCATTTCAAAGTCTGCTTAAAGTAAAAGAAGAAGATGTTTATTGAGGGATAGATGTGGTCTGGACTAAGGAACTGTCTATGGTCAAAAACTGAAATTAGCTGCACCAGGCAACAAAGGACATATTTTTGTGCAGTTGAAGTGGGAACTAAAAGTTACAAAATTAATAATTGGCTGAGAGATCACTAGGAGAGCTATAAATAGAAAATCTAGAAGCGGGAACTTGGCAAGGAGAGTTGAATAATACATTAGTGGGATTATATGATTGTTTAAAGACCTATACCATCTAGTTTATTACAAGGTAGTCCCAGGATGGTAGTAGGACAATTTTTTCTGATAAGTTTTAGCAAAATGGCTTGCCTAACAAGGTCTGTTTCTGGGAGTCCATTATAATATCAGAGATAGTGTCTACTAGAGTTATAAACTTTTCCCATACCCATTCAATCCCTTGCTGAGCAAGTAAATTAGAGAAGATAGATTATGTGAAGGGCGTTTTGCTAGGTCAGTGTTAGGGATTGCACTGCCAATGCAAAGGTATTCAGTTCTAATCCACCAGCTGTTCTGCACGAGAACAATGAGCATTCCCCTATGAAACTTACTGCTTCCGAACACCAACTGGAAGGTCTGCTATGGATCTGTTCTGACTTGACAATACAAAACAACAACACTAGACAATATGAAGAAGAATGTGGCGTCAGGATTTAAGGAAGACTTTTCAACAATTTGAATAATGCAGCTGACACAATTATATTTCCAGAAATTGAAGAGCACTTGAAGCATTTGTTGCAGAAAATAAAAAAAAACACCCAAAACCAAAAACTAAACTGTACTTTTCCAAGACTATAGCCTTTAATATGGGTTACACCTCAACCTCAAGAAGACAAAAATCCTCACAACTGACCAATAAGAACATCGTGATAGTTGGAAAAAAGCAAAGTTGTTAACAATTTCATTTTACTTGAAACCTCAGTCAATATCCACAGTAACAGCAGCCAAGAAATTAAAAAAAAAAGACATTGAGGAAATTGGATGTCAAAGTATTCTCCAAAAAGCTGAAGAGCAAGGATGTCAGCTCAAAGAGTAAGGTGCACTCGATCCAATTTTGGCATTCTCAATTGAATCTTACACATGTTGAAGTTGGACAGTACAGATGACAGCAGAAGATTTTATGCCTTTGAACTGTGTGGCTGGAGAACAGTACTGACCATTCCATGGGCTGCCAAAATAAGAAACAAATCTGTCTTGAAGGAAATGCTTCCATGGATGGAAGAATGATGAAACATCATCTCACATATTTTGGGCATGTTGTTGGTATGAATCAGTCCTTGGAAAAAGGCTTTCTACTGCAAAAGATGAAGGGTCATCTAAAAAAAGAAGAAGACTCTCAACAAGATGAATTGACACAGAGACTGTACCAAAGGGCCCTGGTCTGTTGGACATCGCGAGGTTGGCTCAGGACAGGATACAATTTAGATATGTTGTTCATAAGCTTATTATGAGTTACAGTCTCCTTGATAGAACCTAACAACAATAACTTTACTTTGGGGATTAAAAAATGTTTTCCATTGTTACTTTAAAAGTTAAAGAAATAAAAAAGTTTATATGTTTTTCATTTAAATAATTAAAAAAAGAAACCCACTGCTATTAAGTCAATTATGAGTATACATAATGTTTCTGAGCTGTAAATATTTACCTGAAGAGATTGTCCAATTTTCTTTCCTGGAGTACTGGTGTATTTAAACTGCTGGCCTTTTGGTTAGTAGCACAGCATGTAACATGCCATTCCAACAAAGTGCTTTAAAACAATACTCTAACTCATTGTTGAACAACGAATAGGGATGACAGAAGAATCAATGTCTATGAGTTGTGATGTTTGAAAAGAATATCCCATGAACTTCCAAAAGAACAAATGCATCTATCTTGAAGGGAGTGCATTCAGTGTTCTTTCGAAGCAAGGACGGTGAAACTCTGCCTCACAGACTTCGGACAGCATGTTGTCAGGAAGTTCCAGTCCTTGGAAAAAGATCAAAGAAAGAGAGGAAGACCCCAACAAGATGGACTGATGTGGTGAATATAACAAAGGACTTGAGCATTTCAGAGATGGCAAGAATGGTACAGGTTAGGGAAAGGTTCAGATCGGTTGTTTTTAGAATGCCTATGAGTCTCACCACTGGGCCAATTGGCAGCATCAGGATGGATGGTGGAGAGATTGAGATTGTACACAGCTTTAGTTTTCTTGGCTCCACAGTCAACAGTCTTGGCACCAGCAGCCAGGAAATTAAAAGGCGCATTGCCATGGGAAAGTCTGCTGTTAGGGACCTCTCCAAAGTACTGAAGAGCAATGGTGTCACTCTAGAGACTAAGGTGCATCTGATACAGGCCATGGTCTTCACAATCACTTGTTATGCATCAGAGAGTTGGACAATGACCAAAGAGGATAGAAGGAGAATTGATGCCTTTGAGCTGTGGTGCTGGAGAAGAATATTGAGAATACCATGGACTGCTAGGAAAACAAACAGATTTGTCCTGGAAAGGGCTAAACTGGGTGGCCCCTTGGAGGCAAGGATTCTGAGGCTCCGTCTAACATACTTTGGACATGTTGTGAGGCGAGACCAGTCCTTGGAGAAGGACATTATGCTTGGGAGGGGGGAAGGACAGCGCAGGAGGGGAAGGCCCTCTATGAGGTGGATTGATTCAGTGACTGGGATAATCGGGATGGGAATGTCAGAGACAGTGCGATTGGCACAGGACAGAGCAGAGTTTAGGGCAGTTGTACATAGGGTCGCTATGAGTCCCAAGTGACTCGATGGCACATAACAACAACAACAACAACACAGCTCTTCCGGGAGGATCTAAATTGTTGAAGCGTCCTCCTTTGTTTCCAGCTGGGAGCTCGGGCCTGTCAGTTCTGTCAGCCTCGAGGACCTGATGTGAGCCACCCTTGGCCAAGTGTCTTTCAAATGCACACTTGGCACAGGACAGAGCAGACTTTAAGGATGTTGTACATAGGGTCGCTCTGAGTCGCAAGCAACTCAATGGCACATAACAACAACAACAACGAGTCATGGTTTACTATATTGCAACTAACAACAACAAAACATTTTGAAGGCTTATCAGTAATGCTGTGCATCAAGATTCTTTGAAGTCAAGGTATTGCATCTTGCATCTCTGACTATAGTGGATAGAACTTTTGGGAAAGATCTCTATTTCTTGGACCTGGCAGACCTGAGATAAAAAGAATATCTGAAAGGAAGAGTTAGGTTAATGTCAAGGCTAGAGGAACTGCAATCAGTGTGGGAAGATGTTAAAAATCCAATAAGCATTCCAGATTTGAAAATGGAGTTAAGGTCACCTATTTAGAACAATCCATTTATACATACTGAATGTTTTTTATTTTAAATCACTGTATTACAATGGTATTGTAAATAAACTCTCAAAACGATACAAAAATTCTTTTTAAGTGACAATGACCTTAATGACTTTGCTCCACTCTCATGAGTGCCTTATTTATGTAAATTACAAAGAAAGCATAGAGAGAGACCTGTTTTGTATAGCAAGTCAAAGAACCCGAAGGAAATGTGGTTTTATTTAGTCTGAGATGCTTTTACTTCTGTCCCTAACACTCTAGGTAAGTAAATAAATATAAAATGATGATACAACCTTGATCTGAAATTAAGAAGAACAACAACAAAAAAAACCCAAAAAATATAGAATATTTTTGATGTGAAAAAAAATACAACCAATTTCACAGCATGGTCATACACTGGCTATTACCCCATCGTGTACTTGCTGACAAGAATGTGCATACAAAATTGAAGACTGTTTTTGTCTCCTGCAAAGAGCATGATACATTTCCTCAGAGGATAGTTTCTAAGTCATCGCTTCAGTGATTCTTTTGAAGAAATTGTTACCAAACACGCTTTTATTTCAAACCAATAGATGGTGATTTTTCCAAGGCCAGATGCTTACTTTATTTACAGAACATGAAAATATATCATCTTTAAAAACCTCCAAACAATAATATACTCAATAACTTATATTCTTCTATAGTGTTCTTCTTTGAGTGTTCTTCTAAATTGTTGTTGTTGTTAGCTGTCATTGAGTCGAGTACAATTCAGAGTGACCCTGAACCCATGACCAATGGATCTAAACTCTGAGCTATCTTGTGCCACCATCATTTCTAATACACTTGAGCCCCTTGTTACTGTGATTGCTGCAGTTTGTGTGTCAATCCATCTTGTTGAGGGTCATGCTTTCTTTTGCTGATTATCCTCCTTTCTAAACATGATGTCCTTTTCCAAGAATGGACCCCTCCTAACAACATTCTCTAACAATTAGTGAGATGAAGCTGCACCATCCTTGCCTGCAAGGATCCTGGCTGCACCTTCTTGAGGACATGTTTGTTTAGGTGGCTATGACTCACAGTAATATTGTTATTGTTTGTTGTTGTTATTATGTGCCATCAAGTCACCTGTGACTCATAGGGACACTATGTCCAAGAACCCTAAACCCTGCTGGATCCTGTGCCAACATCATTGTCTCCAACAAACCTACTCCCACTACCCCAGTCACTGAATCAACTCACCTCATCGAGGGTCATCCTTTCCTGCGCCGTCCCTCCACTCTTCCAAACATGATGTCCCTCTCCAAGGACTGGTCCCTCCTTCCAACATGCCCAATGTATGTCAGATGAAGCTTCTGAATCCTTGACTCCAAGGAACATTCTGGCTTCACCCTCTCTGGGACTAACCTGTTTGTTCTCCTAGCAGTCCCTGATATATTCAACTCTTCTCCAGCACCATAGCTCAAAGGCATCAATTCTCTTTATATCATCTCTAGTCATTGTCCAGCTCTCTGATGCATAGCACACAACTGTGAAGACTATAGACTGGATCAGGTGCACCTTAGTCTCCAGCCTGACGTCATTGCTCCTCAGTACTCTGGAGAGGTCCCTGACTGTTGACTTTCTCAGTGCAATTCATCTCTTGATTACCTGGCTGCTGGTATGAACAGTGTTGACTGTATAGCCAGGCAAACTAAAATAATTAACTATCTCAATCTCTTCACCATCCATACTGATGCTGCCAATTGGCCCAGTAGTGAGAATCTTTATTTTCTTGATGTTGAGCTTCAATTCATATTGAAGGCTGCAGTCCTTGACCTGCAGGTAGCACTTTAGGTCCTCCTCAATTTCATAAGCAGGGTTGTGTCATCTGCATAAAGAAGGTTCTTGAGGACTCTTCCACCAACCCTGATGCCACATTCTTCCTCATACAGCCCAGTGTCCTGGATGATCTGTTCTGCTTACAGATTGAAAAGGTATGGAGATAGAATACATCTCTGGCAGACCCCCTTCCCATTTTTGAACCAGGCCGTGTCTCCTTGCTTTGTTCTGATGACTTTCTATTGGTTGAAGTATAGGTTTCACATAAGTACAATCAAATGTTCTGGGATTCTAATTCTTCTCAGAGTCAGCCACAGCTTATTGTGATCCATCCAGTCAAAAGCCTTTGCATAGTTAATGAAGCACAGATAGATATTCCTCTGGTATTCTCTGCTTTCTGCCAAGATCCATCTAACATCAGCTATAAAATACCTAGTACCACGACCTCTTCTAAACCCAGCCTGCGCATCTGGCAATTCTCTGTTGATGTGTTGCTCCAGTCGTTTTGGGATAATTTTCAGTAGAATCTTGCTTGCATGTGATATTAATGATATTGTTCTATCATTTCTACACTCTGTTGGGTCATCTCTCTTGGGAATGGGAACAAATATCCATCTCTTCTAGTCAGTTGGCCACCTGGCTGTCCTGATTTCTTGACACAACTTAGTGAGCACATCCAGGGCAGAATCTGTTTGTTGAAATATGTCAATTGGTATGCCATCAACTCCCAGTGCCTTGTTTTGTGCCAATTCTTTCAGAGAAAATTATGAATAATATATGTGAATCTTGCCCTATTCTGTCCTATCTTCAATATCTCTGACATGCTCGAGCCTATTGTCACAGTTACTGTATCAATACGTATTGTTGAAAATCTTCATCTCTTCTGCTGACCCTCCCCCTTTCTCAGTATCTAATCAGGCTTTAATATTCTTTTAAAGGAAATGGTATGAAAGATAATGGCCTTATTTAGTTGATCTGTATTTCAGAAAACAGACTTTGCCAAATTTGCTTTCTAATAGATTGGCATTTATAAAGTGTGGAAATAGTCACCTGAAATAAATCATTTTCAAAAGTTGGATTATCACTCTTTGTGACTCATACAAAGCTATTTGTGACAAAGAAATGGATAATGGGTATATTTCTTTTTAGCTTCGATGCTTATTAACCATAAGAACTCATAGCCATATTAACAAATATTTAATGATAGTTGTTGTTATGTGTCGTTGAGATGCCTGTGACTCTATGTACAACAGCTCTGAAGCTTGCCCTATGCTGAGTCAGTCTCACTAATGCTAACACACCTACCCCCATTGCCCTACTTACTGTATCAATCCATCTCATCCAGGGTCTTCCTCTCCTGTCCTGTCCCTCAACTCTTTCAAACATGATGTTCTTCTCCAAGGACCCATCTTACCTGGCCATGTGCCCAAAGTATGTGAGAGGAAGCTTCAAAATCCTAGCCTCCAAGGTGAAACTTGGTTTCGCCTTCCCCAAGACAGACCTGTTGTGCTTTTTGTGTTTTTTTTTTTCTTGGCAGTCCATGGTATGTTCAAGTCTCTTCTCCAGCACCACAACTAAATGGCATCAATTATTCTTCTGTCATCCTAAGTTACTGTCAAACTTTCTGATGCATAGTTAGTAATTATGAAGATCACGGTCTGGATCAGACACATGTTAATCTCTTGACTGACATTGTGCTTCTCAGTACTCTGAAGAGGTCCTCGACAGCACATTTTCACAGTGTAATTTGTCTTTTGACTTCCTGACTGCTAAGAGTGTCCATTGTGTAATCAAGCAAGCTGTATTTATTAACTACCTCAATCTCTTCTCCGTCTATCATGATGCTGTCAGTTGGCCCAATGGTGAGAATTTTTATCTTCTTGATATTGATCTTCAATCATATTGATGCCTTGACCTTCTGCAGCAAATGCTTCAGGTCCTCCTCAGTTTCAGTAAACAAGGTTGTATCATCTGCATAATGTAGGTTGTTAATGATATTGTTTACAAATGTTTTGACATAAAGGTTAGGAGCACAAACTCTTTACTCAAAGAACCTATGTTTGACTCTGACATTCACAACTTACCTGTTTTCTATAAGCAAGGACAAGCTACTAAACTTGTCTGACTTGGTTCCTCATCTGTGCAGTGATGATAACAACAGTATAGGCCCAAGTTAATCTCTTGATTAATCTCGTGAGTGCTAACTGAAAGTTCAACTAGTCTAACTCACCAGTCACTTACTGAATGGTAGAAGTTTGTGGCAACGTGCTTCTATATAGACTCTGGGCCTGAGAAGCCCAGTTGTGTGATTCTACTTTCTTTTAGGGTTATTATCAATCTGAATTGATTAGCCAGCAGCAGACATAGATAAATTAGAGATAAGGTTTGAATAAGTGAATATTTTAAAGCTCTAACTAGGAAGCACCATACATATGTTTTGTAAATAAATAAAGTAGAACCATTTCTACAAATAGATGAAGAAGTGATGAAAATTGTTCTGTTGAGTCTACATACTTGAGTAAGATTGGTTTCCCATCATTTATTCATCAAAACTAAGGCCAAGAACCACTTAAATGTGACTGATAAGCATTTCAAAAAATGTTTTCATTTTTTGTGCATTATGGAATAAGAGTCTCTAAGCTTAAAAATTTTAAAATGTATGATGTCTCTTGAATTGTTTATATTATCATGCCACTAAATTTGTAAATCTCTTTTATGTACTAAATATGGCATAGCTCAAGAATTTTAGCATATAGCATAGTTTGAAGAACTAACCTACTGCAGATTTTATTTATAAGATGTGTGAAATCACACTTTAAGGATAAAATTAAGAATGTAAGCCAAAGAAAACAAACACAAATCCAGTTCTAATACTTTTTGTTCTGGAAATTATTGTCTTTTCTTCAGTGTTTAATTTTTTCTTCTATTTTATTACTGAAATATTTTTGGCTTATAAGAAATATTTTAAAAAATTATTTAATTCTTGAGCCTTTGAAGGCAAAACTATCTTTATGTGTCTTTTATTTCTTTTTAATAAGCACAAATTTCAGTAATTATTTCCTGATTAAATATATATGTCTATGTTTGCATATATTGTATTACAAATTATATAGGAACTCTCAATAGGGAAAAATGCTTTGAGTATTTTTAAATAGTTATTGTAAAGAATGAGAATTTTAGAGCTAGAAAAAACTCGAGAAACATATCTCTTTTCCCATGTTACACATAAAGAAACTTAGAATTGCCTTTTTTGAAAGTAAAAAAAAATATTATCCTTGGTCCACCAAACATGTAGATTTGAGGTTTTGAGGTTGAAGTCATGACAGCTACATTACTCTGTGCTCAGCAGACACTGGTTTATTTTCTGGGAACACCGAAAGACTACATTTCCCAGCTACTTTTTCACTGATATGGGGAATCACCTGACTAAGAAGTGGGCAGAAGCACATTTCCAGGCTCTCTTGCCCTCATCAAGGTGTTTTTCAGAGGTCATCTGTTATGGGAAAATATTCTAAGATAGAAGCCATATGGATTCCTAAATAACTTCTTTAAAAAGTGCCCACAAAGAGAGCTGGTGAGTAGGTGTCAGAATATGATATAGGCAAGAACTGAAATGGGCTACATTAATTCGATTAGATATCATACTTTATTTGTCACCTGTACCATGGGTAATTTGTTAACTCTAGTGAGTTTTCTTGAGTGATGGTTAGACTCTTTGAATTGTTGTAATTATTATTTCTTGTCATTTCTTTCTATCTTACTATGTTTCATGGATTTAAGGATAATAAACAATCTATTTCTATAATTTAGAAAAAATACATTTTTACTTGTATTTATAAGAGTGTGGTTATATGCTTATCAAGTCAGAACTTAACCACGGAGTGCATTTTCAGAGGCCATGTTTCAGGAGATGAGATTCCCCTCCTTATCTTTCTCCCATGGACCACAGAGGGTAGATCCAAACAGCATGTGTTTGATTTGGCAGCTCAACTCTTCACCACTCAGTCACCAGTGTTCCCTTTTATAAAAATACTTAGCATTTATTTGAAGGATATTTTCTGAGGAAAACTTGTTTTATCAATTTTTACAAGATATTGTTTTATCACAACTATGTTCTTTTCCAATCATTTATAATCTTTTCTAGTTATATGTGAATGATAGGCTGTAATAAAACTAAGCTTTTGTGATGGAATTTAATGACTGCTTATTCTGGGAAAAATACTTTAGCTTCAACAATCATAAAAAATGTTTTCTAAAGAGTGAAAAGAGAATCTATAGAGTAGGGGAAAATTACTTGCCAGTGACATTATCTGAAAGGGACTAAGTTCTTAAAATGTATTGAAAACAAACAGTTTAACAACAAAAAACCAAACAATCCAATTAAAAATACATTATTGTTGTTAAGTACTATAGCACTGACTA
Organism: Elephantulus edwardii; assembly: GCF_000299155.1. Lineage (NCBI taxonomy): Eukaryota > Metazoa > Chordata > Mammalia > Macroscelidea > Macroscelididae > Elephantulus > Elephantulus edwardii. Next base: position 204,426 of record NW_006399772.1, read on the forward strand.
CAATTCATAGCTACCCTATGAACAGTGAATCTGAACCCTGCCCTATCTTCACCAACACTGCCATGTACACCATCACAGTCACTGTATTAACTCATCTCATTGAGGATGTACCCCTTCTTGGCTGACCGTACGGTATCCAAGCATGATGTCCTTTCTAACAACTGGCCCATCCTAACAATATGCTCAAATTTTGTGACACAAAGTTTCACTATTTTTGTCTCCAAGGAACACCTTGGCTGCCCATTTTCAAAGACATATTGTTTGTTCTTTTGGCAGGCCATAAGATAGTCAGCACTTGTCTCCAACACCACAACTCAAAGACATCAATTTTTCTTCTGTCATCCTTATTCACTGTACAATTTTCAGCTGCATAGCAAATAATTGAAATGAAAATGCATTTCACCTAAAGCATTCAGATGCACTAAACAAATGCTATTTGTTATCATTAGCTATTCTCGCTCATTGCCATCCAGTTAGAATCAATGTATAGTTGAACCGTTAAGGATTTTTTCAGGCTGTAAATCACATAAGGAAAGATGGCTCACCTTTCTCTTACAGAGCCACTGGTGAATTCAAACGAGAGAGGAACTGTCTTTGGATTAGTCGCACAACTCCCTAGGTACTGTGCCACGAGAACTCCCTTGATATATATATTCTGCTGAGAACCATATATCTATATGAAATAAGGATATACATTTTTTTTAATTTAGAGAAGAAAATTTAAGACTCAATCTTGAATAGCCTTAATTATTTCAATTAAGTAGACAAAGTTACATATTTTAAATGAAGCGACAAGTAGTTGTAGAAGTTGAAGGGGCATGGAAAATATTTGGATAAATTAATACTGGATAATCTCCAGCAGTACTACTATTTTTACTTCAATTTGATAATGGGATATTTGCCAGACCATAACAAAGGAAATTCCAGATTATGATTTAACAGACACTCTAATGTTGGCTTCAGTGCCATTTTGTGTTCCGTGTCGTCTGTCAACATTCATACCATCTTCTATTATTGCAGTGTGGCAGAAATACAATTGCACTTGCTTTGGAAATGAAGATTTCTCAGGAGATTCTGAACCTTAGAATGACAATAACATTGGATACACATATCCACAGAGAAGTTTCTATTTCTTTTCTTTTTTCTTCTTATTTGGCCCCAAACAAGAACATGTAGACATAAAGCCAAAAGGATTTGAGCTTTTATTTTTGTTGTTTGAGTCTGAATGTGAGTGTGAGTCCTTTTTCAATGCTCTAGTTGCTCCATCAGAACTACTTTAGTCCACTTTTTTAGAGGTAAACTAAATTTTAACAGCCATGATGAAAGCGAAGCAAGGGATGAAAGCATGTTGGTCTTTTTTTCTTTTTTTTTTTTCTATTTTGGTACAAAGAAAACACTGTTCGAGAATAAAAGACAAAAAGAAAATATGCTTTTGCCCACCTACAACTGGAAAGTCCTCCTAAATGAATGTGATTAAAGTCCAGCCTCTGGCTAGAGACTGTGTGTGTCTAAACCCCAGAGATAACATAATAACGGCCTTCTGGGCATCCTCAGAGACCAGGGATGTTCAATCAGATTCCAAAAACTCAAGAACATGTGTTTTACAAGGGAGAAAGCCAAAATACAAACGTTCTTGTAAGTACTACAAATAACATATGGAAAATTGATCCCATAAACTAAGAAGAAAAACATAATAAAGGAATGAGTTTTGAATCCCCCTATGCCAGCTAAGAAATATATTTGTCTTCTAACCTCATTAAAAAAAATCACAAAGTTAAAGGGGAAGATTGGTCCAGCAGTGAAAAAACTATTTCTGGTTCTCTTTGCAAAAGTTATACAATTATCTTGCAAAATGGACTAGTTTTGAAGAGAAAGATCATTACTCTTATGTGCTATTTTGATTAGTCATTATCATCAATTAAAAACTGAAGTGTAGTAAAAACTTTATCCTGTTTAATCTATAGTAAGCTTAACTTATATTTAGGAAAATTAGAGAAAACATGGTTTTTGTGTTTGGGAAATAGTTTAGTGTACTAATTTTATTTATGTATACTTCGAAGCAGGAATAGCATACACTTCCTCAATAACAGGCCTCTGGAAACTCTGTAAACTTTGATAAAGATCGATAGTTGTAGAGGGATTTCAGGCCTTTTATTCACAGGGTCGCTATGAGTCGTGCTCAATTCAAAGGTAATCAACAACAGCAGTAGCATAGATTTTACTTAGTTATTTAATAATATAATTAGCATGTGATAACTTACCACATAATATAATCTCCACGATTTCAGTGAGGTGGTTCAGCAGACAAACACCGAACCAAAATGATCAAAGTAACTCCCTGGCATAGATGCACGGGTTTTAGCTATATGTTAAATATCTGTCTCCTAAATTTCTTAGCATGCAAGAGTGACCCCAACCCGCATTGCATTAATTTGTTGAAATATTTAACGTGGTTCTATTAATTCCTGTAGCCTTGATTTTCTACTAATACTTTCAGTACAAGTTGAAGTTCTTTCTTCAGTATCATTGGTTATTGATCTTGAAATGCTTGAGAATTGATCAATTATTTTTGACATACTGATTTTTGTTTTTTCTTCTATCTGTTCAATGCATCTTGTATCATTAAGTATTTTGCACTATTCCATCAAACTTGTCACTATTTTTCTTTCAGTTTGAGTAAAATAAAATCTTCTTCCATTTTGTTTTACTAATTTTAGGCTTTTGCAAATGTCAATAAAATATTTTGCTTTATCTTCTTGAACTGCCCTTTGAAATCTGATGGTCATAATAATTTTTTTCCATTCTTTGTTTTCAAGAGCGTGTTTCATTATTTCTACTAGTTTCCATTTTGGTCTGTCTTTTCTTGTATTTTTAATGATCTTTTGATGTCTTTACATATGATGTGTATCACATTTATATTCTTCCACCATATGTATCAGTCTGCATGCTAAGTAAATAATCTGAAGGATGGATAGAAGATAAATTACAATATGCAAATGACATAACCTTGCTTCCTGAAAATGAAGAAGACTTGAAGCACTTACTGGCAAAGATCAAAATCTATAGCTCTCAGTATGGATTACAGTTCAGTAAAACAAAATTCTCGTAACTTGACCAATAAGCAAAATCAGAATAAATACAGAATAATTATGGAAGTTGTCAAAGATTTAATTTTTTCTTCAATAAATAACCAACATCTGTAGAAGCACCAGCCATGAGATAAAATGATGTCTGACACCTGAGCAAATCTGCTGCAAATGGCATCTTTTACAACATTAAAAAGCAACATTCACTTTGAGAACTAGCCTGAACCTGACTTTAGTCATGATATTTTTAATGTCTCGTATGCATGTGAAAGTTTGACAATGAATAAGGAAGAAAAAAAGAAGAATTTATGCATTTCAGTTACATTGTTAGCAAAAAATATTCATTATCCCAATTGAACTGTCAGTAATTTTGTTGTTGTTGTTGTTGTTGTTGTTAGGTGCCATCAAGTCAAATATGACTCAGAGAGGCTCTGTGGACAACAGATCTAAGCCTTGTGTCATCCTCATAATTGATGACACACTTAAGTCCATTGCTGCAGTTATTGTCTCAATCCATCTTGTCAAGGATCTTCCTCCCTTTTGCTAGTGCTCTATTTTACATGCATGATGCCCCTTCCCAAGGAAGAGACTCTCCTAGCACCACGATTAAAGTATGAAAGACAAAATCTTCACCATGAGAATCGAACGCACACTTTGGCTGCAGTTTCTGCAAAACATATCTATTTGTTCTTTTGTCAACCCAGGTGATATTTATGCTCTACTAAAACATCACAACTCAAAGGCATCAGTTCTTCTATGTCATCCTGTCAGATGCACAGCAAGTAACTTTAAAGGCCATGGCTTGAATCAGGCACACCTTAATCTTCAAATTTATGTCATTGCTCTTCAGTATTTTGAAGAGGTTCCTAACAGCAGGCTTGCACAATGCAATACACTGCCTGATCTCCTGAATGCGAGTACTTAGAGTGCTGTTTGTTGATCACTGACAATCTCAATTCTTTTTTCTCCTATCATGATGTAGCCTATTGGCCCAATGGTGAGGATCTTTATTTTCTTTTTCTTTTTAGAGGTTTGTTGTTTTTTTTTTAAATTCTATCATTTTTTCATTCTTTCAAAAATTATTTGCTACAAAGTTCATTTCCATTGTATGTCACACTATTCTTCATTTTTACTCTGTTTCATACAATCATTCTCATGCATTATGTTTTATAAAATTAATCACCATTGCACTTTGCCCATCATTACCCTGTCTTTTCACCCCGATTCTTCCCTTTTTTCTTCCCCTCCACCCACCCACCCAACTATGTAACCTTGTGGTTTTACCCCTACCCATCCTCACCTCTTTGCTTTCATCTCTCCGCTCCCCTTGGATTCCCATACATGTTTTACTAGTTATCCTTCTATTTTTATAATAATGATCTTATGTAGTATTTGTCCTTATGAGAATGAGTTAGTTCACTCAGCAGAATGCTCTCCAGTCTCTAACAAGTCAAGTAGTATTATATTATATTATATTATATTATATTATACTATGTAGCAATGAAATTGTTTCTCCTGAGTGCTTCATAGTATTCTATTGTGTGAATGTACCACAATTTCTCAGTCTATTCAACTGTGGTTAGAAATTTGGATCTCTTATACACTGCTGGTGGGATTATAAAATGGTACAACCACTCTGGTAGACAAATTGGTAGATCCTCAAAAGCTTGAACATAGAAACCTCCACATGACCCAGCTATTCACTACTAGGAACATACCCCAAGGAAATTAGAACTGAAACTATACTATTGTTCACCATTGAAAGAACATGGAAAGAGATCTTTGTTTTCTTGATGTTGAGGTAGAATATATACTGAAGGCTGTGTTCCCTGTTCTTCTGCAGCAAGTGTTTCAAGTTTTCCTCACTTTCTGCAAGTTAGATTGTGTCACCTGCATACCTCAGTTGTTGATCATGATTCTGATTCTGATGCCTCTTTATAGAATACAGATTCTGTATGTCATAGAATAGAGATTCTGATTTCTCTTCATAGAAAACAGCTTCTTTAATTATTTGCTCAGTATGCTGATTGAATGTTGTCGTTGTTCTTGAGTCAGAACCAACCTGTAAGTCACCCTCCAGCTGGTTTTCCGAAGCAGTGTATGACACATGAGGAAGATTGCCAGTTCTCCAGTGGAGCAACTGATGGATTATTGAACCTCATGCCTTAAGGATTGCAGCACAGCATCTTACCACTAGACCACCAGAGAGAGCCAAGAATAGATAAGGAGAAAAGATTCATCCCTGACACACTCGTTCTGATTTGAAAACATGCAGTGTTCACCACAACAAGATAAAGGTAAATAATCCAGTAGAAAAACGGGCACCGTATATGAACAGACACTTCACCGAAGAAAACATTCAGATGGCCAACAAGCACATGAAGAAATCCCTAGCTCTAAGAGAGATGCAAATTAAAACAACTATATCATCTCACCCGAGTCAGAATAGTAACATTTAACAGAACAATAAGCAGCAAATGCTGGTGAGGTTGTGGAGAAACTGGAACCCTTATTCACTGTTGGTGGGAGTGTAAAATGGTGGATCCACTGTGGAAGGCAGTATGGCACTTTCTCAAAAAGTTGCAAATAGAGATACCATTTGACCCAGCAATTCCACTACTGGGAATATACCC
>NW_006399772.1:210579-216371 GCF_000299155.1 Elephantulus edwardii
TTGTAAAACAATGAAAGAATTTTTCTTTTACTCTTCCAAGAGGGAGTATACCAGGGGAGAAAGTTGGGAGGGGAGAAAAGTGCAACAATGAATGAATGGAAATCCAAAGTTTCTGTAAATTTTTACTTAATAATAAATATAAATTTAAAAAACAAACAAACAACCCCCATGCAGTGTTCCTTTGTTCGGACAACAGCTTCATGATTTAGAAACAGATTTTGCATGAGAACAATTAAATATTCTGGGATTCCCATTATTCTCAATGTTAGCCATATTCTGAATTACCAGAAAAACAAATAAATTTGTCTTGAAAGAAGTATAGCCAGAATGTTCCTTAGAAGGGAGAATGGTGAGAAATGGTCACATATGTTGTTGTTGTTAAGTGTCATCAAGTCATAGACAACTCATAGTGACCCTATGAATGAAAAACCTGAACACTTGTATAACTTTCATCATTTCTCCAAGTTCCTAGAGTTTTTCCGAGGCAAGCTATTTGGAAGTATATGTCACTCCTGCTTCCAAATTTATTTTAATCAGGTAGCTCCACCAAACACTGTCCACCATGGGTAACCATTATCACATTTGAGATATCAGTGTCACCATGTTTAGCATCATAGCAATCACGAGTTACCTCTGTACAGCAAATGGGCAGGTCAATGCTATATACCACTTAGAAGAATCTTTGACCAAAACCCATTAAAACCAGGTTTGAGGGCTGCAGATTAAAATCACCCACCTTTGGCTTGGTAGCATAACTTTCTATTCACTAGGCCAAGAGAGTTATCTCATTGTTGTTGTTAAATGCCATTGAATTGTAGATGACTCATAGTGATCCTGTGAATCAAAGACCAAAACATTCGTATAACTTTCATCATTTCTCCAAGTTCATAGTTTCTGGAAGTGAGCGATTTTGGAAGTGGATGCCACTACTGCATCCAAGCTTGTTTTAATCGGGGAGCTCATCCAAACACTGTCCACCATGAGTAACCATTATTGCATTTGACACATCGGTATCACAGTGTTTAACATCACAGCAGTGGTCACAAATATTTGTGCATATTATCAAGAGAGACTTCCAGGAGAATGGTGTCAAGCTTGGTAAAAGGTCAGGGGTATAAGAGAAGACTTTCAATGAGATAGACTGACACCATGGATGTAATGGGGAGCTCAAGCTTTGCAGTGATAGTTGGGATGGCATAAGACAGAGCAATGTTTCATTCTCTTGTATATACTGTTGCTATGACTTGGAATAATTAAAAAAGCACCTAATAACAACTTTTAAAAGAGAAAAAAACAGCTTTAAAATTTAGTTTTTTCTCTTTCTGTGGGCCCTATATTAGGATGATTTCTGTAAAACAACAGTTACACTCCTAATATTTTAATTAGGAACCTTTAGAGAAGAGACTGTTACATTATCCTGTAATTTGAGATTCAGTTTGTCAGAGTAATGATGATCCTTTGCCAAAATTAATTCTGGCAACAAGCACTGGAATATTATATTAAACCCATATTAAAGGCATAGAAACAGCACCTCAGAAATATGGAACTGATGATTCAAGGTTGGCAAGATCTCCTTATGTTCAATATTAGGAACTCGCTTAAAGCTTAGGTTTAATGATGTTAGAAAGTAATTTCTCTTTCCAACATTCCTAGATTTTAACAACATAATGGCTATGTCAGAAAGATTGTTGAAAACTAGAGCTCTAAGAAATAAAATCAAAAGGAGAATAAAGAGTTTACCAATACATTTTTAAAAATAAAAGGAATTTTAAATTCATATTTTTTATTGTTGTTGTGTGCTGTTGAGTCAGAAACAATTCATAACTGACCCTCCAGCAGGTTTTCAGACACAGTAAATCACACAGGTGGAGATTGTCCACTGTTATTCCACAGACCTGGTGGTGAATTCAAACCACATGCCTGGGGTTGGGGGATTTCAGGGCAGCTTCTTAGAACTAGGCTACCAGAGGTTCAATTTATGATTAAGGTATGTATTTTTCCTTATAATTTTTAGTTTTCAAATTTTCTTTTACTAGGTTTGCAAATTCTTCATTTAAATTATGATTGTTGTTGTTGTTGTTAGGTGCCACCAAGTGGTCTATGACCTTAATGAACAGCCAAACTGAAGCGTTCCCTGTCCTGCACCATCCTAATGGTCTCTGATATGCTCATGACAATTGTTACAGTCAGTATGTCAATCCACCTTTAGGGTTGAGAGTCTGCCTCTCTTTTTCTGACCCTACACCTTTTGCAGAATGATGTCCTTTCCGAGAACTGGTCTCTCCTGATGGCATGCCTAAAGCATGTGAGGCAAAACTTATTTGCTTCTACAAAGTACCCTGTTTGCACAACCTCCAGGACTTTCTTGTCCTTTTGGCAGACTATGGGTGTTTCAGTACTCTTTCCCAACACAGTAACTCAGAGGCATTAATGTTTCTGAAATCTTTATTAATTGTCCAACTTTCAGATGTATGAAAAGTAACTGGCAAGACCCTAGCTTGGATAAGGTACACCTTACTCTTCATCCTTGAAGATTAAAACTAACATCCTTGCTCTTTAGAACCTTGAAGAAGTCCTTGAAAGCAGATTTTTCCCAATGCAACATGTCTTTTGATTTTTATTTTTTGTTACCGTAGTAACACTGGGTTTTGTTTATAAACGCAAGTAAAATGAAATTGTTGACAACTTAAATCTTTTCCCATCTATTGCCATATATTCTCATTGAAGGCTGTAGTTTAGTCTTTGATGATCTGCTGCAAGTGCTTCAATACTCTTCACTTTCAAAAAACAAAATTGTGTCATCTGTGTAATGCAAGTTGTTGATGACACTCCCTCGAATCCTGATGCTACATTCTTTTTCTTTAAATGTAGCCTTGTTTCTCAAATGATTTGTCCAGCATAAAGATTGAATATGTATGGAGAAAGGTTACAACCCTGAAGCATACCTCTGATTTTAAACTATGCAGTGTTTCTTTACTCTATTTGGACTAAAGATTCTTAGTAGAGGTGTATGTTTCACATGAGCAAAATTAAGTGTTCTGGAATTCCAGTTTATCTCAGTGGTGTCTATAATCTGTTATGATTACATAATCAAATGTCTTTGCATAGTCAGTAAAACATCTCAAGAACTAGTTTGTAATCAAGAACCAATGATGATGAATAAGTTCAAACTTCACTAAAGGTATTGATCAAAAAAGTAAAGACCATGGAATTGATAGAATATCAATTGACATATCTTAATAAACATGTAGCCCTAGATGTAATAACTAATCTGTACCAAGAGATTGGAAGAATAGCTACCTGGCCATCTGATTGAAAAAGATCCATATTTGTGCCTATTCCCCCCCCCCCAAAAAAAAGAGATGAACAAGCAAGGTCACAAAATGAAACATAATAAAAAATCATTTCAGACCAGTTAGTCCATATCTTAATTATAGTTCTTATTATCCTTACATTAATTTTATCATAACGGGCCATTGTTGATTCAATTTAGACTCATTTTCCCTTCCAACATGTTTCTGAGGCTATGAATATTAATGGGAGCAGATGACTTTTTCCTCCCATATATAACTGCTGTCGATTCATATCTTTACCATTTAAATCTTATCCTTGGATCCATTAAGTGCTTTTCTCTAAAGTTCCCAAACAATTTTGATTCTCACTTGATAAATTCTCATTATTCTGGTGGATGGATTAAAATTGCATGCTTCAGGACTATGGAATAATTTCTTACAACTAGGGTATCAGAGCTCCTGACAAGTATTCCTATATAATAATGATGAAGAAGGTGTGGTTTATTTAAGTTAATAATATTCATAATTCATTATGACCATTTTATCTCATGAATTAATAACTTAAGGTGATAAAAAGTGAGTAAAGTAATAAATGTCAATTAGGCAAATAAGTGATAAGCAGAAATTTTCTGTAAAGAGTTCACAATTTGAAAAAGTTGGAAAGGTGGAGAAATTATAAGTATCCAGTTATAAGCCTGAAAATTAATGGATAGATAGATAGATAAACATACACTCACACATAATTTAGAATAATGTAGCAATATTATTCCAAAGGGAAGAAAATGCACAGAACTCGATAATTTGATGTCCTGATGAACTATCTCAGTTTACTTCTTGTTACTAAATTAGTAATCACTCATGGAAAAACTAAAATAATGCAAAATTTAATTAAGAGAAATTCTAGCATGTGTAATTCTTAAGTATTACTAAGTTGATACAAGGTACTAATATATTAATATTATATTCTCTCTATTCAAATTGTTTTTGTTGTTGTGTGTCATTGACTCAAATACAACTCTTGGCAATGCTATGAACAATGGCTATGAACCTGAGCCAACCTCACCATCTCTGATGCATGTGATCCCATTGACACAGTCATTGTGTCAGTCCATTTCATCCAGAGTTTTCCTCTTCTAGCTGACCCCCTGGCAACATCTTAAAAGTATGTGAGACTTCAAAGTATGTCAGAGCTTCAGAATCCTTGCCTCCAAAGAATAAGGTGTTTTACCCTCTCCAGGATAATCCTGTTTGCTTTCTCGGCAGTCCATGGTATTTCAATATTCTTCTATGGCACAACTCAAAGAAATCAATACTTCTTCTGTTATCTTTATATACTATCTATCTCTCAGATGCATAGCAAGCAAATGAGAAGACATGGATGTATCAGGAGCACCTTAGTTACTCGATGGAGTACATCAGAAATGTAGCTTTTCTCTGTACCTTTTTAGTCTTTATGCTGAACAGATGGACTTTATGAACAATAATATGTCATCAATATTGGATAAAGACTTTTCGACAATCTGTGTTATGCAGATGACACAACCTTGCTCACAGAAACTGAAGAGGACTTGAAGCATTTGCTGCAGAAGATCAAGGACCTTCCTTATGGATTGTATTTCAACATTACCAAAACAAAGATCCTCATGACCAGGATAATAGGAAACATGGCAAATGAAGAAAAGATTGAGGTTGTTAACAATTTCATCTTGCTGCTATCCATAGTCAACATTCTTGGCACCAGCAGTCAGGAAATCAAAAGACAAGTAGCACTGGGAAAATCTGCTAATCGTATTAAAAAGACCCACTTTAAAATAGAGAATTGATGACTTTGAGCTGTGGTGTGAGAGAAGAGTATTGAATATACCATGGACTGCTAAGAGAACAAACAAACAGGTTCATCCTAGAGAGGGTGAAACCAGGCTGCTTCTTGGATGCTAGGATTCTGAGTCTTTGTCTGATGTACTTTGAATATATTGCAAGGAGGGACCAGTCCTTGGAGAGGGACATCATGCTTGGGAGGGTAGAGGGACAGGGCAAGATAGGAAGACCCTCAATGAAATGGATTGATTCAGTGACTGGGGTAATAAAAGTAGGTGTATTAGAGACAGTAAGGTTGGCACAGGGTAGAGCAGCTTTCAGGGCTATTGTACTTAGGGTCGCTATGAGTCGCAAGGGACTCAATGGCACATAGCAATAACAATAATATTATATTCAAGATAAAAAGCAAAATATAATAACATTCAGTAATACAGACAATAATATGAAATTGTATTACCATCTATCAAACAGCAACTGGTCTGTTTTGTAAATTTCTTTGTTTTAATCATAAAAAAACTATTGATCATCAGTTTTTTCAAAGTTTTTATATTTCATATTATAATATCATTTCATAATATACAAGCAGTTTTCTTTAGGTATCTCTGTCTCTATTTCAAATGAACAAATAAATAACCAATAGAGCAAGCTAATAAATAAAAAGAAAAAGAAAAGGAAAAAAAA
>NW_006399772.1:216681-243666 GCF_000299155.1 Elephantulus edwardii
TAATGTAAAGATTGTATATTTAACTATGATTATGTATCCATATAAAAATGTTGTTGTTGTTGATTACCATTGAGTCGAGCACAACTCATAGCAACCCTAAAAACAAAAGACCTGAAGCCTGTTCTATAATAATCATTGTTTTTCTAAGTTCATAGTTTCCAAAGGCATGTTGTTCAGGAAGTGGATGCCACTCCTGATTCCAAAACCTGTCTTAATCTGGAAGCTCCACCAAGCACTGTCCATCATGGGTAACCATTATGGTATTTGACACACCAGTGGCACAGCATTTGAATTCATAGTAACCTAGGTTACCTCAGTACAGCAAATTGACAGACCAGTGCTTTACCATTTAGAAGAATGTTCCTTCAAAATAAAACTTTATGTAGAGAAAAGACAATGTTTTAGTCCAGCTTAAAGCCTCAGGATAAAGATTCACTTTGATTTCCACATGCAGTTTTTCCTCTACTGTTGTTGGGTTATTGAGTTGACTTCAACTCTCTGCCCCATGTGACAGTCGGAATCTCCACACAGAGTTTTCCAGGGCCTCTGCAAAGAAAGACTGTGTGTGTGTGTGTGTGTGTGTGTGTGTATGAAGCAGGAGTGGCATCCACTTCCTGAACAACATGCCACTGTATATAAAGATGATAGATAGATAGATAGATAGATAGATAGATAGATAGATAGATAGATAGAACGAAAGCAGGAATGGCATTTGTTTCCTAAACAACATGCCTCTGGAAACTCTGTGAACTTTGAGAAATGATGATAGTTATTGAAAGGCTTTAGATATTTCAGGTATTTTGTTCGTAGGGTCACTATGAGTTGTGCTCAACTCAAAGGAAAAATATTTTTAAAATATATATTTTTTTAAAATATATATACTTTAAAAATACACATACTTTTTATATATGTATATATCTCTCTAGCTCTATCTCTGTCTCTGTCTCTATCTCTATCTATATCATCCATCTCATCTATCTCTATCTATCTCTATCTCTATCTATCTCTATCTCTATCTATCTATTGTTATTAGATGCCATTGTTTGGATTCCAATTCACAATAACTCTATTTACAACAGATAGAAATCTTGCCAAATCATACTCTATCCTCACAATTAATTTCTCCTGTATTTAAACTCATTGTTGTAGTCATTGTGTCAACTCATCTTGTTGAGGATCTACCCCTATTTTTGCCAATCCTCGATACAAAATGCTTACCAACAGTGTTTACCAAAGACAGGCCCATATTGACCAAAGTATGTACAACAATGTCTAAAAAGTTTAGCATAGCACATATCATGATTTCTGATTAAAAATCACAAATACCAGTTAATTTCGAGAAACACCAAAAAATGGTGCAAGGAGTACAGAGTCCCTGTACCAAAGTGAATTGGCTGACACAGAAGAATTTCATAAAATAACATGACCAAGAGGCAGTGGTGATAAAGGAAGAAGTTCATGCTACTCTGAAAGAATTGGCAGAAAACAAGGCCCAAAGAATTGATGGAATACCAATTGGTATATTTCAACAAACAGATGCAATCTTGAACATGCTCACCAAGTTGTGCCTAAAATTCTGGAGGAGAGGTACTTGGCCAATTGACTGGAAGAGTTCCATACTTACTCTCATTTCAAATAAAGGTGATTCAACAGAGTGTGGAAATTTTCAAACAATATCACTAATACTACAAGCAAGCAGAATCTTTCTTAAAATTACTCCAAAAAATTACTCCAAAATTACTGGAATAGTATATTGACAAAGAACTGCCAGATATACAAACTGGGTATAGGAGAGGGAATACTAAAGACATTATTGCCAATGTCAGATGGATATTAGCTGAAGGCAAAATGTACCAGAAGAATGTTTTATTGATTATATAAAAACATTGGACTTCATGAATCACAACAATTTGTGACTAACCTGAGAAGAACGGTAATTGCCAAACACTTGATTGTGATTATGCAAAATCTATACTTAGACATGGAAGCAGCTTTCAGAACAGCGCAAGGAAACACTACATTTTTCAATATCAGGAAAGGAGTGCATCAGGGATGTGTCCTTACTCCATACCTTTTCAGTTTTTATGTGGAACAGATCATTCAGGAGGTTGAACTTTATGAAAAACACTGTGGCATTAAGAGTGGAAGAAGACTCATCAACAGCCTGTGTTATACAGATGACACAATCTTGCTCAATGAAACTGATGAGGACCTCAAATATTTGCTATAGAAAGTCAAGGACTGTAGTCTTTAATATGGATTGAATTTCAACATCAAGATAACAAATTCTCACCACAGGGCCAATTGGCAGCATCATGATAGATGAAGAAGAGGTTGAGATTGTTAACAATATCATCTTCCTCTAATCTACAATCAACACTGTTTGCATCAGCATTCGGGGGGAAAAAAATGAGTTGCATTAGGAAAGTGCTGTCAGGGACCACTCTGAGTGCTGAAGAGGAATGGTATCAGTCTAGAGACTAAGGTTTGCCTGATTCAGGCCATGGTCTTGTCAATTTTTTTGCTGTGTATCAGAGAGCTGAACAATCACTAAGGATTATAGAAAAGAACTCATGTCTTTGAATTGTGGTGCTGGAGGAGTATTGAGAATACCATGGACTCACAAGAGAATGAACAGGTTTGTTCTAGAGAAGGATATTGGAACCCAGTCTCACATACTCTGGGCTTGTTGCTAGGAGAGAGCATCCCTTGAAGAAGGATAACATGTTTGGGAAGGTAGAGAACAAACGCAGGAGAGGAAGATCTGGATGACTTGGATTGATACAATGGCTGTGGCAATGTGCGCACGTGTACTGAAGACTGACATTAACTCAGGATAGGGCAAGGTTCAGAACTATTGTTCATAGAATTCGTATGAGCCATAGTGGACTCAAAGGCCCATAACAACAGCAACAATGCACAGGGTATCAATCTTGATGTGCTCAACTTCGTTTTTTAAGGCTTCTCATTTTCCTGGATTCATATTTCATACACACTATGTTCTAATTATTAATGGAAGTGTGCAGCTTTTTCTTGTTTTGATTTACGTCATATCAGCAAATGAAGGTTGTTCATTAGTGAAAGCTTTACTCCATCCATTTAATTGAGGTGGACTTTTAGGATCCAGATCTTTACTAGTAGTAGTGTGAGTGCCTTCGAACTGGACTGGCTCATCTTCCTGAACTACAGCGGACAGTGTTTTGCTACTATTGATACAGTTTTCACTTTGAGAAGTGAATAACCATTCCTAAATCCTACTGACTTAGTCTGAAAGTTCTGCTGTAACACCCCGCCCCACCCCATCATTGCTGACCCTGCTTGTATTGTAAGTACTGATGGCATAGTTTCAAGCCTCAGAGTAACATACAAGCCATTACAGTGTGTTAGTTCCAGACGAGTGGTGGGTTTAATACTACAAGAACTTTAAATCTGTGTATTAACTTAGTCAACATCTAAAAGATTAATTACTTCTCTCACTGAAAAAGATTCCATACAAAATATCTCATAAAATATAAGATACCTTTTTTTCCCTATGCATAACAGAAATAGGCTATGTTACTAATATAAATGCTGATTATTGTTAAATAACAGTATTAAGTAGAGAGAGACTAATGTAAGTTTTAAAAACTTGAACTCTGCAGTACAATTATTTTTTGTTTAATTAAAGTTCCAACAATTAATAAGTACTTGATTTTGAAAAATTTCTTTGTTTATTCTGTTAATGATCTTGAAACTTTTCCTTAATCTGTTAATGTTCTTTTTAGGGGGGTAAAAATTATACAGTCCTCATAAGACTGCTATATAGGTTTACTATTAATGTAGGCAAAGCAATTAGATTTAATACATAGTTGTTGTTAGGTGTTGTCGAGTCAAGTACAACTCACAGCGACCCAATGAACAAAAGATCTAAACTCTGTTCTATGCTGTGCCATCCTCACACTTCGTAGCACACAAGAGCCCATTGTGGCAGTCACTATGTCCGTTCACATGGTTGAGAGTCTTTCTCTCCTTCGCCAACTCTCTACTCTTCCCAGTTATCATCTCCAAAGAACATGCCCAATGTATGTGAGATGAAGCCTTATCATTCTTTCCTCTAAAGAGCACTCTGGCTGAACACTCTCCAAGACTTATCTGTTTGTTCTCTTGGCATTCCATGAGATGTTCAGGGATCTTCTCCAACACCACAGCTCAAAGGCATCAATTATCTTTCTGTCGTTCTTATTTATTGTCCAGCTCTCAGATGCATAGTAACTGGAAAGACTATGGCATAAATCAGATGCATCTTAGTACTCGACTAACATCATTACTCCTCAATAATTTAAAGAGGTCCCTAACTGCAGATTTTTCCCAGTGCAATGTGTCTCCTTATTTTATGACTACTAGTACAATGGGTGTTAGTCCTGGATCCAAGCAAGATGAAGCTGTTGGAGTATCAGTCTCTTCTCCATCCATCATGATGCTGCCTATTGGTCAGTCCAGTGGTAAGGATCTTTGTTTTCTTGACACTGAGATACAATCCATACGGAAGGCTGCATTCCTTGATCTTCTGCAACAAGTGCTTCAATTCCTCCTCACTTTCAATTAGCAAGGTTGTGTCATCTGCATAATTCAGGTTATTGATGAGTGCCCCCCCAATCCTGATGCCGCACTTCTCCTCAAAGAGTCCAATATCTTGGATACTTGCCTCAGCAGATTAAATTGGTATGGAGAGAGAATACAACCCTAACACATTCCCTTCTCAATTTTAAGCCATGCTGTGCTCCCCTGCTCCATTCACACAATACTTTCCTGGTTCCAGGTGTAGTTTCTGCATGAGAACAGTTAAATGCTCTGAGATTCCCATTCTTCTCAGTGTCAGCCATAACTTGTCATGATCCACACAGTCAAATGCCTTTGCATAGTAAATAAACTAGAATTATTTGTTGTTATTATTATTAGAGTTTAAATATTATCAAGTACCCTTTTGTGCTCTCCAGTCATCTATCCAACACATGAAATACTATCTTCAATAGGGAAGAGCATAAAAACAGTGAGTTGTTTGGGTTTTTTTATTCTTTTATTTCCCTTGTTGCGTACCATGGACTCAGTTCCAACTGGCTCAGGAGAAGATGGCCCCTCCTTCTCCAGAGAATATCTGGTGGATTTCAACCACAGGCCTTCGGAATTGCAGCACAGCTTCTTGCCACTAGACCACCAGACCTCACTTCAAAACAGTGGTATTTTTGTTTGTTTGTTTACAAGGAGCTTTTAATAGAACTGACTGTTCAAAGTGAGGAGTCCAAAGAAGTATTACAGGATAAAATAATGTAAATTTAAGTTAATCAGGTGTTTCCATTTTCTAACTCGGGTCAGGAAAAATGGTTTCATTTAAGAATTCATTCTGATAAATTTATAGTGCCTTGAGTTTTAATTTCAATAATAAATGATATAATCTTGAAGAGGTTAGATAGATTAGTAATGTTTTCACAAAGAGGAGATGTCAAATGTAACAGCGATAAGTAGTTGATCAGATATTTTCTAGATCATAAACTTGGAGGCCATTAGCGTCTAAACTTTTCTAAAGATCATAATTTTTAAAAAAAACCCAAAACCTAAAAACCACCCTAAGACTAACTCTTCTGCTGTAGTCTGTCTCTCTTTCTCTGACCTTCTACCTTTCCCAGCATGAGGTCTTTTTCCACATCCTGGCTCCTTCTGAAAACATGAAAGTACGTAGACAAATTTCTGCTATCCTTGCCTCTAAGGAGCACGCTGGTTTCACTTCGTCCAAGACAGACTTGTCTGTTCTCTGACAATTCATGGGATATTCAGTACTCTAGATAAGATGGACGTATAGTGACCTTCGATGAGATGGATCGATTCTGTGATTGGGGTGGTGGGGGTGAGTGTGTCGGAGACAGTGAGGTCGGCACAGGATAGAGCAGGGTTTAGGGCTCTTGTACATAGGGTCGCTGGATTTGCAAGCTACTTAATGGCACATAACAGCAAAACTACACAGTGACTACAACAATAGCCTTGAAAAGAAAAGAAATAAAAAAAATTTTAAAAAGAATAAAAACAACCCACATAACACAACAGACATAAGTACGGAGGGATTGTGAGGATGGCACACAGGATAGGACAAGGTTCTGATCTTTTGGTCATAGGGTCTCTATGAATTACACGGCACTAAAATAAGTTAATAAATCAAAATAAATAAATCAAGTATGGATTTTTTTTTGTAGGATAGTATGCATTGTTGTTGTGGGAATCATGTACCATTGAGTCGCTTGTGACTCATAGCGACCCTATGTACAAGAGCCCTAAATGCCGTTCTATCCTGCGCCAGCCTCAGCGTCTCAAACACACTCATTCCCACCACGCCACTCACAGAATTGATCCATCTCATCGAGGGTCTTCCTCTCCTGCGCCGTCCCTCCACTCTCCCAAACATGATGTCTATCTCCAAGGACCAGTCCCTCCTTGCAACATGCCCAAAGTATGTCAGACGAAGCTTCAGAATCCTTGCCTCCAGGGAATATTCTGGCTTCACCCTCTCCAGGACAAACCTGTTTGTTCTCCTAGTAGTCCATGGTATATTCAACACTCTTCTCCAGAACCACAGCTCAAAGGCATCAATTCTCTTTCTATCATCCCTAGTCACCGTCCAGTTCTCTGATGCATAGCAGTAATTGTGAAGATTTTAGCCTGGACCAGGAGTACATCAGCAAAGTTTTAATGATGAATCTACTCAAGTATATTCTTCAAATGGAAAGTATCAAGATTAATTGCTAAAACACACTTCAGGAATTAATGTAATGTTCAAATTAATGAGTAATAAGAGTTAGAAAAGCAATTGGCAAGATATGACAATATTTTATCTAAAAATAAATACTATTCTTGTGTTACAGAATATGAATGATGAGCCACCTGTGTGCAATCCTCCACATTTGGAAACTCAGATGTATTCCTCTATTAAGATTCCTCTTTTGCAGCTCAACTGTTCAGACAAAGACTCTCCACCGGAAGAACTGAGTTATTCAATTGTAAGAGGTAAGGTATAGAATTTCAAGTAAATCACTTCTACTCTATTTTATAATATATCCATGCAAAATATTTTTAACTATTGAGAACATATTATCATGATATATATTTTTAAGTAAAATTCTACTCAGATAAGACAACAGAAAAACATAACATGTAATGTAGTTTTCTTTCTTTTTTTTTACTATTTTATCTTCCTCAGGAAATTCGAATAATCTATTCACACTTTGGAGACGAGGTGTTGATCCTCCTTCGCTGGCCACAACTCAAAATTTCCAGTATGATATATTCCAAGGGTTCCAGGATCCTGTGACTTTCCAGCTACTTATTGAAGTTACTGATGAATTAGGTGGGAACAAAGTTAGTCAGCTGTCAGCCACTGCAACAGTCATAATTCATGTGCTTCCTTGGGCCACGACTCAGCCAACTTCAACCACAAAAACAACTACAACTACAGTAAGTACTTAGTGATGAAATAGAATTCTAATGTACTCTGAGTTAGATATAAACATATAAAGTGTTTGAGAACTCTCAGAGGAGTTAGCCTTATGTTTTGGCAGTGAAAGGCGTCCGTGAAGCATTGACTTTAAGGCATTAGGCTTTTTATCATAAAGTAAATCTTAATAGCTATTAGTCGTTAATTTAGAATCAAGGTAAAGATAAATGTTAGTCACTTTACAGAGCTTGTCATTTAGTACCTACTTTAAGATTCTTAGTAATTTTGTGGATCTTGATTATAGAACCTTTTTCGCTCTTAAATTTAAACTCATGAATTTTCTGTTATATTACTCTTTTGTGCCCATGAGTGGACTACAACTCATAGTGAACCTAGGAACAGCAGATCTGAGCCTTACCTTTCAATCCACTCTCATAATCTCTGATATAATTGAGCCCATTGTTATGGTCACTGTCTTTTTGTTATAGTTTATTGTTATATTATTGATATTGTCTATAGTTACTGTCTATTGTTATAGTCAATCCGTCTTGTCTGTCTTACTCTCTTATGCTGACTATTCACCTTTCCAAGCATGATGACCTTTTCCAAGAACTGGTCCCTCCTTAACAACCTGGAAGCTAGCATGGATTCATTATCCTTGCCTCCAAGGAGTACTCCTGTTGCACTTTCTCCAAGACATATTTGTTCAGTCTTTTGGTAGTCATCGAAGGTCCATTTTGTTATATACATCACATTATTGTTAGTTTTATACAACCAAAAAAAAAGTATTGTAAAACAATTGCAATGGAAATGTTATTAAATGCCCTAGAGTTTGCTTTTTATTAGTATTTCATATGGTAAATAGCTCTTCGAATAACCCTCACAAGTAAAATGTGCTCACTTACATTGGAACTTCATAAAAATTTTGTTGTCTGCCTTTGGAACTTGCAGTTATATACATTTTATATAGTCAAGCCCTGCAATCTCTTACTGTAAGCACATCTATTTTCCTGATCACTCAGTAAGTTTGTTATTAGTGTCTAAATCTTGCCCATCCCCCAAAGGTGTATGATAATAGAATTTACTTTCATATTCCTCAAATATGTATTCAATTCCTTCTGCAGGTCTAGTAAATATTATCTAAGACAAAACTGTAGTATTAGGCATCATGAAGTCAGTTTTGACTCACAGTGACTCTGTGTGAGAAAACAGGATTGTCCCATAGTGTTTTCTGGGCTCTAATCTTTACTGGAGCAGATTATCGTGTCTTTCTCCCAGAGAGTCACTTCATAATGTTATAATAGTAATGCCATAATAGTATTATAAATAGTTCTATATATTGGTTTTCCTTTTTGGCTCTACACAAACCTTGCTGTAATCTTCTGAGTCAGGCTTCTCTGCTGGATCTTGCTCCTTTGGGAGAGATCATTTTAACCTCTACCATTACAAAGAAAAAGAAAATATTCTAACATATTAGCACATGGATTTCTCCTATCTAAACTTCTGATTAATATAAAATCTAGAAAAGTTGAAGGCATTTTAATAAAACTTAATAGACAAAGCAGACAAATTCTGCACCAAGATGGGAGAGAATTTTTTAAATTTGAAGAGAACTTAATAATATTCATATACTTCCTTTGACAAACTACATTAAGCTTGCTAAAAGAAGCAAATCATTTAATGCTGTCTATAAAAATAATTAACAACTTTTAACTCAAGAATTTTCTCTCAAAAACTGTGGTAAATGGCCTTAGCTATTCATAAGCCTTAGAAGCATTTTGATTTATGTGTATACATATATAAGAGACATTCCCATACAGGGAATATGTGTGTGTGTGTGTGTGTGTGTGTGTGTGTGTGTGTGTAACAAAAGTCTTACCAAACCAGAAAGAATCATAGACATTTTATAGTTCAACTTGTCCATTGTACAAGAAGAGGAAATGATCTTCTAACAGCTTATACTTTCCACTGACTGGACAGTGAGTAAACAGACACATGTAAATAATTTAAGAGAGCTTTTTGAATGGTGACTATTTCTTGTTTTTTGTCGTTGTTGTTATGTGCCGTCGAGTCGTTTGCGATTCATAGCGACCCTATGTACAACAGCCCTAAACCCTGCTCTATCCTGTGCCAATCTCATTGCCTCCGACACACCCATCCCGATTACCCCAGTCACTGAATCAATCCACCTCATAGAGGGTCTTCCCCTCCTGCGCCGTCCCTCCACTCTGCCCAGCATAATGTCCCTCTCCAAAGACCTGTCCCTCCTTACAACATGTCCAAAGCATGTCAGGCGAAGCCCCAGAATCCTTGCCTCCAAGGAGCAGCCTGGTTTAACCCTCTCTAGGATGAATCTGTTTGTTTTCTTGGCAGTCCATGGTACATTCAATACTTTTCTCCAGCACCACAGCTCAAAGGCGTCAATTCTCCTTCTATCCTCCCTAGTCATTGTCCAACTCTCTGATGCATAACAAGTGATTGCAAAAACCATGGCCTGTATCAGGCGCACCTTAGCCTCCAGAGAGACACTGTTGTTCTTAGAAAACCTTGTTTTTTAGTAACTGTAAAATCACAACAAATTCTGGCTAACCTTGACAAGAAATGGAAATCCCAGAACACTTAATTGTTCTCATGCAAAAACTATATTTATGACTCAGCAATTCCATTACTGGGAATATACCCAAAAGAAACCATAATCGCCACCCAAGGAGATCTATATGCACACCCATGTTTATCGTGGCTTTGTTCAGAATAGCAAGGAGTTGGAAACAACCTAAGTACCCATCAACAGACGAACAGATAGAGAAGCCGTAGTATATTCACACAATGGAATACTATGCTGTATTGAAAAACAAGGAACTCATGTAATGTTACTCAAAATGGGTGACCCTGGAGAACATTATGCTGAGTGAAATATCTCACTCACAAAAGGACAAATACTGCATGGTGCCCCTGTTGCAAAACAGGACTGACATTGGTGTTGAGGGTAGACTGAGAAATATGGGATAAATAATGTGTACTGCATTGAAACAGTTGTGGGAGAGAACTGTTTAAAAGGGATATCTGATTAGTTATTATTGTCATGACAGGAGTCCAGAACAAAGGCTGAATAGTAGAGTGGACTTAGGGGGAGGGATTGTATAACAATGAAAGAATTTTCTTTAACTTTTCCAAGAGAAAAGCAAACTTGGGAGTTTAGGGAGGCAGGGAGAAAAGTGCAACAATGGACAAATGGAAATCCAAAAGTCTCTGTAAACTTTCATTAAAATTAATTTAAAAAACAAAACAAAACCTCAAACTTAGATCTCAGCATTAAAAAAAAATAAACACTAAAAATAAGAAAAAACAAAACAACGACAAAAAAAAAAACCCCAAAACCAAAAACTATATTTGGACCAGAAGGTAGTTATCAGAACAGAGCAAGGAAAAACCAAATTGTTCAAACTCAAGAAAGATGTATACCAGGGGTGCATCTTATCTCTGTACCATTTCAGTCTATATATGTTAACAGATCATTTGAGAGGCTGGGACTCTATGAGAAGAAAAGTAACATCAATATAGGAGGAAGACTCATCAACAACCTATGTTATGCAGAGGACACAATCTTGCTTGCCAAAAGAGATCAGGGTCTGAACTTTGTGCTTCAGAATATCAAGCAGTCTTCGATATGTATTGAAGCTCAACATCAGAAGAACAAAGTTTCTCACCACAGGGACAATTGGTAAAATGATAGATGGAGAAGAAATTGAGATTGTTAACAATTTCAAATTGCTTGGGTCCATGATCAGCACTCTTGGCACCAGCAGTCAAAACACAAATCGCATTGGGAAAATCTGCTGTCAGGGACCTCTTTAAGAGTACTGGAGTGAGCAGTTATGTCAGTCTAGAGACTTAGGTGCACTTAATCCACCACGATCATTGAAATTACTTGTTATGTATCAGAGAGCTTAATAATAACAAAAGATGATAGAAGAATTGATGGTTTTGAGTTGTGGTGCTGGAGAAAAGTATTGAACATACCAAGGACTGCTAAGAAAACAAACAGGTATATCCTGGAGAGAGTGAAGCCAAGCTGCTCCTTGGAGGCAAGGATTTTGAAACTTCATCTCACTTACATTAGGCATGTTGCTCAGTTCTTGGAGAGGGTGGAGGGACAGGGCAAGAGGGCAAGATACTGGATGAGATGGATTGACTCAGTAATTGTAGTAATGGGGGTAGGTGTACCAAAGATCATGAAATTGATTCATGATAGGGCACGGTTCAGAATAATTGTACATAGGGTCACTGTGAGTCACAGATGACTCAAAAGCACGTAACCACCATCACAACAAAATTAAATTAGCCATAATTTAGAAATGATATTGTTGTTAGTTGCTATCAAATCATCTCTGACTCATGATCATTGTGCGTACAACAGAACAAAATATTGCCTGATCCTGTATTTTGCTCATTCACAATAGTTGTGTGTTTCTCTTATATTCGGTCACTTCCTCTTTTACTGTCTGACTCAACTCATTGTCATGGAGTCAGAATCCACCCTTAGTGACTCTCCAGCTAGTTTTGGGGAGGCTAAAAGGCAAATGAGAGGAGATTGCTCAATTTTCTCCAATGGAACCAGTGGTGAATTTGAACTGCCAGAGAGGAACAGCTCTTTATTTACTATGCCAATGGAATTCTTTTTTTATATATGAGAGTGTTATATCTTTAATTTTCTGTTAACCTCATACACAGACATTTTGCTTGTTCTATAAATGTCGATGAAGACATATGGTTTCAAACCATAGCCTTCCATTTTATGATGCACATTTAATTTTAGTCCTATTGTGGTTACAACCATTTTCTGGAGTTTTAGTTGTTAATAAAGTGAAATTAGGTGGGGTGTGGAATTTATGACTGAAGTCATCAACCTTCATCCTCTGAGAGGTGTGGCTTATAACAAACCCTGAGATCTAGTGGAGAGGAATGCTTTTGGAAGGTTCAACCCCTATATTTGTGCTTTGTATATTGCCTCTAATGCTATTGAGTGTCTCTGAAGACCATAGTCTGCACATGAGGCCCAGAGTGCAACAGTGTATGCAACTACCTGGATTGGCAAACATGCCTGATCCACATAATGAGGACCTGCCAACCTTCACAATCATGATGACCCTTTCCCTGATACTTTGTGAGTTTCTGTAAGACATTGTAGCTAATTACAGATTCCAGAATCATAGATGGGAGTGAGAAGGCTAAGAGGAAGAGGAACAGCTGATGTTAGAGATGTCAGAACTGTATCACAGTTTGGAAAAATTGGACATTTTAGAACTCTATAACCCCCGCCTTGTAGGAACCACTTTGTCTTATTCCTTTTGAAAGAAATTATTCATAGAATAACTTTTGAGTAATCGAATATCCAAATGAAAGTGGAAAAAAGCATAAAGTTGGTGTCCAGAAAGTGGTAGAGCATTTGGCCAAATGGTAAAAAATCTCTGAGCACCATCCTAACTAAGGAAGATGGATTTTATCCCCCATCAAAGATGTAAGGAAGGTTTACTAGAAAGTGCAAGATATATTTGTAAGTGTGAATGCTTTCAGAATGCTTTAAAATCTGTGAAGAGGTGGTGCTTGTAGGATTGAGGGAAGAAGAGAGCAATGATTAAGAAAACAGTGAGAAATCTATTGGAATAATCTAGATAAAAGAGTTGGATATAAAGCCTTTTGTGGAAATGAAATACTAAATTAGAAATCTACTTAAGAATTAGAATCCATCATCTTATTTTTCTCTTTGAAGTCAGACAGTTACAATATGTACCTATAAAATATATCTTGGGAATAGGAATTTCTCTCAGAGTTCAGACATTATTATTATAGACTGTAGGTTTTTCAAATTACAGGACAGATATTTCAATTTAAAATGTTGAATTAGATAGGAAAACTTAAAAACATCTCTAAGTGGTTACAGTGTGCTGCCAGAATTTTATCTGCTTCTAAAATATAACTGTAAAAATCCATTAAAGAAATAGAACATTTTTAATACCAGATTGCTAACAATGTGTGTCTGCTTTAGAACAATAAAGGCCTGAGGATAAAAAAGCTTAAACTACTTCAAAATGAATTCAATTCACATTAAAATATTATAGGAGATATCTTCAACATGAAATTCACTATAAATGTATATTTTTAAAAAGCCAAAAACCAAGAACACTTTCTCCTAGGCTCTTGAAAGAAAACAAAACAAAGGCTGGGGAAACCTATAAATAGTAATCGACTGAAGGCATTCTAGGAAGACCTCTGTGTCTTTTACAGTGCCAAGTATGATGCTTGATAAATTTAAATAACAAAGATAAAGTTTTGTGATATTTCCTAATTGGAGAATGGAGAAGGCTTAAGAACCTTTATAGAATCTAAGGATAGTCATGGCCCCTTGACTTAAAACAATGCACACTTATCTAAAACAAAGTCTTCAAAACAATGCATATTTATTTAAAACAAAAAAGTCATTACTATTAAGTCAAAATTTACTCATAACTGCCCTTCTGCAGGTTTTCAAAGGCTGTAAATACACAGATTCACAGCACATGCGTACACACACACACCCCCCAAACCCAACAACCAAAACAAAGAAACAAAAATACAACCAAACCAAAAAAACAAAAAAGACCCAACTGGTCCACACTGAACCTTTTCAGGAAGTAGTGTAGGAGTAAGAACCAATGGCAGTAAAGAAAACTTTCAAGCTTCATTGAAGAAGACATTAGCAAGAAAAAAAAATAAATAAGGTCCCCAGAAGTCTTGAATATGGGGGATAGTAATTTTTTAAATTAATTTTAATGAAAGTTTACAGAGACTTAGGGTTTCCATTAATTCATTGTTGCACCTTTCTCCCTGACCACCTCCCCTCCCCCCCCAATTCACTCTTCTCCTTGAAAATTAAAAGAAACTCTTTCATTGATTGTTATGCAATCCCTCCCCCCAAGTCCACTCCACTCTGTAACCTTCATTCTGGACTCCTGTCATGACAATAATACCCAATCATATTCCTTTTAAATGGTTTTCTCCCTTATCTGTTTCAATGCATTATACATTATTCTTCCCTTCCTTCTCTGTTTTCCTCAGCCCCGGATGTCACTGCTGTTTTACAATAGTGGCCCTATGAATAATTGTCCTTTTGTGACTGAGATACTTCACTCAGCATAATGTCCTCCAGGGTCACCCATTTTGAATAATATTGCATGAGTTCCTTGTTTTTCAATGCAGCGTAGTATTCCATTGTGTGAATATACCAGAGCTTCCCTATGCATTCGTTTGTTGATGGGCACTTAGGTTGTTTCCAGTTCTTTTCTATTGAGAACAAAGCTGCAGTAAACATGAGTGTGCAGGAGAATATTATTTAAGGAAGCAAATGCAGCCCCAATGTGTTCACTAAATGCCAAATATTTGAAAGACAGCTATTTGGACAAGTGACTGGACAATATCTATAGTTGTTACTATTTAAAAAAACCAATGGTCTAGCAAAGTGTAGAAATTATCACACAATATCATTAATATCACATGCAAGAACAATCTTGCCAAAGATTGTTTAAAAAAATAATTCAATAGAGAACTGTCAGAAATTGAATGTGGATTCAGAAGAGATCTTAAAATGAGAGATATTGCTGATGCTACATGAGTTTTGACTGAAAGCAAAGCATATCAGAAAGATGTTTATACGTGTTTTATTAACTATGCAAAGACATTTGATTGTGTGGATCATAACAAATTATGATGAGCACTGAGAAGAATGGGAATTCCAGCACATTTCATTGTACTCATGTGAACCCTATTCCTAGACCAAGAAGCAATTGTCCAAGAAGAACAAGAAAGCATAGCATGGTTTAAAATTTGGGAAGATGTGTATCAATCTGGGTTGTATTCATTTTCAATACTTATTCAGTGTGTGAACTGAGCAAATAATTTGATAAACTGGACAATATGAACTAGAATGTGGCATCAGAACTGAAGGAAGATTCATCAACAATCTATATTGTTTAGCTATACAGATAACAACTTCACTTGCAGAAAGTGAAAAGACATAAATCACGTACTGCAAAAATTAAATAACAAGGGCCTTCAATATGGATTATATCATATTAACCAGAAAAGGGAACTTAAAGAAAGTTTTTTGGGGTCATGTTTTCTTAGGGTCGTGTTTGATGTGTATTACTGCTCTTTTCCCCCTAAGAGTGAGTGTCCTTGAACCTTTGCCTAGGGTAGAAGTCTGCTCAAAAGTGTGGCTTAAAATTTATTCATTTTTGAATGAATATTCCTTGAATGATACAGCAATCTTTTGTCTATTTGCTGAACTGAACAACTTAGTGCTGCTGTAAGGCTGCACACTGTTCGACAGTCTTGTCAAATACTACAATGGTTGTCCATTATGTTCAGTGTTCAGTTGAGCTTCCAGATTGATTTGTACTGGGAAGCAGGAGTGACATCCACTTCCTAAACTAGGTCCCTGTGGAAACTCTGCAAACTCTCTAAATGTACAGACATTTTATCAGTTATAGAACAGAGTTCAGGTCTTTTGTGTAAAACTTACTCTCACTCGCACTCTACCTGATGACACCTAACCACTGCTAAATAAAACTATCAGAATGTCGAACATTCTTCTAGGTGGTATAGCACTGGTCTGTGCATTGCTGTAGAGAGGTAACTTGTGGTTGCTATGATGCTAAACACTGTGACACTGATGTGCCCAATGTGATAATGGTTACCCATGGTGGACAGTGTTTTGTGGAGCTTCCCAATTACAATAAGGTTGGAAGCAGGAGTGGCATCCACTTCTGAAATGGCATGCCTCCGGAAATTCTATGAACAGTGCTATGAGTCGTCTATGACTTGATGGCACCTAACAACAACAAATTAAACTAGTGCTGGGGGAACACTCTTCCACTTTGTATATCACTCTTTGTCAATGTGCAGTATGAAGTAATCTGGGTTTGCTGTGATGCTGAACCCTGTACCATTGGGATATCAAATACCAGAATGTTTTCCCAATGTGGACAGTGTTTAGAGGAACTCCCAGTTGTAAAACAGGTTTGGAAGCAGGAATGGCATCCATTTCCTAAACTACATGTCTCTGGAAACTCTATGAACTTGGAGAAATGAAGATAGCTATGGAAAGACATCAGGTCTTTTGTCGACTCAATGACAATTAACAACAACAACCACCAGAAAAGCAAAATCCTCGCCACTGAAACAATAGACAGTATCAGGATAGGTGGAGAAAAGATTGAAATTGACAATTATTTTACTTGGATCCACCATCAACATCCACACATCCATGTTAGCAGCAATAAAGATATCAAAAGATGTATTAAAAAACAGATGTGTTGTTGTTGTTGTTGTTATATGCCATCGAGTCGTTTCCGACTCATAGCGACCTTATGCACAACAGCCCTAAACCCTGCTCTATCCTGCGCCAACCGCACCGCCTCTGACACACCCATCCCGATTACCCCAGTCACCGAATCAATCCATCTCATAGAGGGTCTTCCCCTCCTGCGCCATCCCTCCACCCTCCCAAGCATGATGTCCCTCTACAAGGACCCGTCCCTCCTGGCAACATGTCCAGAGTATGTCAGACGAAACCCCAGAATCCTTGCCTCCAAGGAGTAGCTTGGTTTAATCCTCTCCAAGAAAATCTGTTTGTTTTCCTGGCAGTCCATGGTACATTCAGTACCCTTCTCCAGCACCACAGCTCAAAAGCATCCACTCTCCTTCTGTCCTCCCTAGTCATTGTCCAACTCTCTGATGCATAACAAGCGATTGCAAATACCATGGCCTGTATCAGGCGCACCTTAGTCTCCAGAGAGACACTGTTGCTCCTGAGTACTTTGGGAAAATCAACTATCAAGGACCTCTTTAAAGAGTTATAGAGAGGAGAAATCAGTTTAAAGACCAAGATGTCACTGATTCAAACCATGGTATTTTCCAATTGCTTCCTATGCATGTGAAAGTTGGACAATGAATAAGGAAGACAGGAAACATAAAAATCTAAGAGATGTGGTTTTCATAGAGGACTGAATATTTCATGAACTATCACATGAACAAACAACTCTGTGTTGGATGAAGTGTGGCCAGGGTTCTCTTTAAAGGTACAGATGCAACACTTCATCCCACACATTGTATTCATGTGATCAGGAGGGGCCACGTCTTGGAAAAACATAACATGCTTGACCCTCAATAAGACAGAAACGATTGTCATGAGTTTCCCAGGGGTGGTGAAGATGGAACGAGATAGACTGAGCTCCCAAAGTGTTGCTTATATGTTCCCTACAAGTATTAATGGATTTGATGGCACCTAACAACAACAATACCCACAGAAAGAGATTATGCATTCCTCTCTCCTGGAATTCTCACTTCAGATATAGGCATTGCCTTTGAATTTGAACTATGATGCCAATGTTCACCAAAGCACACTTTGCAGATGCACAATTTTACATTCAGTCTTAGTGTTGTTATTCAGTGTTATTGAGTCGAGTATGACTCAGTAACCCCATGAACAACAGATCTGAACCCTGTCCTATCCTGTGCCATTCTCACACTTCCTGACACACTAGAGCCCACTGAGGCAGTTACTGTGTCAATCCACCTGGTCAAGGTCTTCTTCTCCTTTGCCAACCCTCTACTCTTCCAAGCATCATGTCCTTCTCCAAGGAATAGCCCCTCTTAGCAATATGCCCAAAGTATATGCGGCATCCTTGCCCTCAAAAAGCACTCTGGCTGCACCCTCTCTAAGACATATTTTATCCATGGAATATTCAGTGCTCTTCTCCAACACTACAGCTTAAAGGCATCAACTATTTTTCTGTCAACCTTATTCATTATACAGCTCTCAGAAACATAGTAAATGATAAAAAAAAGACCATAACCTGAATCTGACATGCCTTAGTCCTCAAAATAACATCATTATGACTCTTTTTTTTAATTAAATTTTATTAGTTTTAATGAACATTTACAGAGATTTTGGGTTTTCATTCATTCATTGTTGCACTGTTTTCTCCACCCTCATCCCCAGTTCGTTCTTCTTACACCCCCAATGTATGTTTTAATTGTCCAATTGCCACAGTGCTTGTCAAAGCCAGTTCTGATTAATCTCCTTTGTCAGTGTGTCCCTTGCCATTCCCTATCACTCCTCCCTGAGAGAGACTTCACCCTGACTCATCATTATGACTCTTCAATAATTTGGAGAGGTCCCTAACTTCAGCTTTTCCCAGTGCAATGAGTCTCCTGATTTTCTGACTGCTGGCACCAAAGGTGTTAATTCTGGATTTAAGAATGATGATGTTGTTGACAGTTTCAATCACCTCTCTATCATGATGTTGCACATTGGGCCAGTGGTAAGAATTTTAATATTCTTGGTATTGTGTTGAAATCTCAGTTTTAGGCTGCATTTCTTGATCTTCTGAAACAAGAACTTCAAGTCCTCCTCATTTTCAGTAAGCAAAATTGAGTCATCTGCATAAAACATATTTTTTATTAGTCTTCCTCTGATCCTAATGCCACGTTCCTCTTCATAGACTTCAGCTTCTCAAATAGTTTGCTTAGTATACAGATTAAATAGGCCCTGAGGCACTTCTTTCTAATTTTAAACCATGCAGTGTTCCAGTGCTCAGTTCACACAGCAGCCTCCGGGTCCAGGTATAGGTTTTCCATGAGCACAATTAAGTGCTCTGGGACTTCTGTCTTCTCAATAACTGACAATGAAACATTTCAGGAAGTACCATATAAACAGGAGCCAATGGTAATATAGGAGGAAGTAGAAGCTGCATTGAAGGCACTGGGAAAAAATAAGGCCTGAGGAATCGATGGGATACCAATTAACTTGTTTCAATTAACAGATGAAGCCCTGGATGTGCTCACCAGTCTATGCCAGGAAATTTGCAGGACAGCTTAAAGGACAAAGCATTGGTAGAGGTCCATATTTGTTCCCATTCCCAAGAAAGGTGATCCAACTGAATGTGAAAACTATTAAACAATACCACTAATATCACATGCAAGCAAAATACTGCTGAAGATCCTTCAAAAAATGGCTAAAACTGTATATAGATAGGAAACTTCCTGAAATTCAAGCAGAGTTTAGAAGAGGTCATGGCACCAGGGATATCATTGCTGATGTCAGATGGATCCTGGTTGAAAGTAAATAGTAGAAGAATATCTATTTGTGCATTATTGGTTATGCAAAGGCATTTGACTATGTGAATCATAACAAGCTGTTGCTGATATTGTTTGGTTTTTTTTAATTTGCAGTCTTCTTGTTATTTTTGTTATGTGCCATCAAATTGCTTGCCACTTATAGTGAGCTTATGTACAACAGCCCTAAACTCTGATCTATCTTGAGCCAAATTCATTGTCTCTGACACACCTACCTCTGTTATCCCAGTCACTGAGTCAATCCATCTCACCTAGGGTGTTCTTCTCTTGAGCTGTCCCTCTACCTTTCTAATCATGATGTCCTTATCCAAAGACTGGTCCCTCCCTGAAATATGAACAAGTATATCAGAAGGAGCGTCAAAATCCTTGTCTCTAAGGAGCAGCTTGGTTTCACCCTCTCTAGGACAAATCTGTTTATTTTCTTTGCAGTCCATGGCATATTCAATACTCCTCTTCAGCAACACAACTCAAAGTAATTGATTCTTCTTCTATCATCAATAGTCATTGTCTATCCATTATCTTATGTTTAGCAAGCAATTGTGAAGACCATGCCTTAGATCAGGTGCATCTTAGTCTCTAGAATGACATCATTGCTCTTTAGTACTCTGGAAAGATCTCTAACAGCAGATTTCCCAAATGTAATTAGTCTTTTAATTTCCTGCCTGCTGGTACCACAAGTGTTGATTGTGGAGCCAACCAAGCTGAGATTGTTAATGATCTCAATCTCTTTGCCATCTATCATGATGCTGCCATTTGGCCTAGTGGCGAGAATCTTTGTTTTCTTGATGTTGAGCTTCAATTCATATTGAAGGCTGTAATTCTTGACCTTCTAAAGTAAATGCCTCAAGTCTTCCTCAGTTTTGACAAGCAAGGTTGTGCCATCTGCTTGACACAGATTGTTGATGAGTCTTCTTCCAATCCTGATGCTATATTCCGTCTGAGTGAGACCAGCCTCCCAGATTATCTGTTTTGGATGTATATATATTTTAAATGTATATAGGAAATGGAATGCAGAGCTGGAGTATACCTTTCCCAACTTTGAACCATGCAGTGTTTCCTTGTTCTGTTCTAAGGACTGCTTCCTGGTCCAAGTATAGGTTTCACATAAGCACCATCAAGTGTTCTGGGATTTCCGTTCTCCTCAAGGCTAGCCACAATTTTCTGTGATCCATACAGTCAAATGAAACACAGATAGACATTCCTCTGAAACTCTTTGCTTTCTGTCAATATGTATCTGACATTGCTGATAATATCCCTAATGTCACAGCCTCTACTAAATCCAGCCTGTACATCTGGCACTTCTCCGTTGGTGTGTTTTCCTGTCATTTTTAGATAATTTCCAGAACAATCTTGCCTTGTGTGGGATTTAATGATATTGTTCCATAATTTCCACACTCTGTCTTTTTTGGAATGGGAACAGATACAGGTCTATTCCAGGCAGTTGGCCATGAGAACCCAAATTAAGAAATTAATATTAAAAACAAATATTCAGAATTTATAAAAATATTTCTATTATGCACTCAACCTACAAATAAATGTTACAAATAATAATCCTTATTCTTGTAATCATCCTCTTTATTAATGAGTTTTCTTTTATATGTTAATGTGGCATTATTAGTATATGGCATGTTTAAATTAATCTCTTGCACAAATTGAGCAAGTAAGGAAAAATATATCAACAGGGAAAGATACATGCCACATTGCTTGAGCTCTCCAAGGATCATAGAAAGAAAAGCCAGAAAGGCACAAGGACCGTCCTCCAGAGTGGACAAAAGCTTACCATTTATCTGACACCCTGAATTTGTACTTTTAGCCTTCTTAGGAAGTTCTGGCTCCTTAGTCATAAGGAATTGCATTGTCAACACAAAGGTATGCATTTGAGTCCAACAGCTGTTCCAGGAAAAAAGATGGTCAGTCTTTTCTCATGTGATTTACTGCCTCTGAAAACCCTCTCGAGGGTCAGCTATGTGTCCATTCTTACTTGATGATACATGACAACAACAACAACAATAGCTTTCTAAACTATGAGCTTTGAAACTATAAGAAAATAAATTTCCGTGTACTAGTTATTCACTCACTGTATTTTTATTACCACAGAAATAGATAATCTAAGTGCTAGTGGTCCAATGGGTGAAAAGTTGCACTGTCAACTCAAAGACAGGAGATAGAAACTCACCAACTGCTCTGTGGAAGAAAGATGGATAATCTCCTCCTATGTGATTTACAGTGTATGAAAAACTGTTGGAGGGTCAGGGATGAGTCAATTCTGAATCGGAGGCACATAATAATAATGAAATTTACCTCAAGGAAATAAAACTGAGACACAAGTGGAGATTTGTACACCCATATTCATAACAGTGTTATTCACTGTCATAAGAACAAGGAAACAGCCCAAATGGATTGAGACATTGTGGTGCACTCACATAATGGAATACTATGCAGCACTCAGGAGGAAGGATTTGGAAAAATACCACACAACTTGGGAGAGACCAGAGAGCAACATACTGAGTGAACTAACAGCACAGTCTCATAAGGACAAATATGGCATAAGAATATTATTGTAAAAATAGAAGGTTAACTAGTAAAATATGTATGGGCACTCAAGGGAGAGAAGAGTGAGGATGAGGATGGGTAAGAGTGAAGCCACAGGGTTGCATAGTTTGGTGGGTGGAGAGGAAGAAGGAAATGGAAAAGATCTGGGCAAAAAGAAATGGTAATGATAGGCAAGGTCCAATGGTGATTAATTTTCTAAATCGTAATGTGTGAGAATGATCGTATGAAACACAATGAGAATGAAGAAGAGTGTGAAACACAATGTATACTAACTTTGTAAGGAAACCTGTAAAAAAGAAAGAAAATTTTTTAAAAAATTATATCTTAGTTTCTAAAAGGAAAATATATTTCTATCATTGCAAAGTAAATAAAGATAAGGCACTAACACAGCTACAGAAAAAACTTTAGAGTATATTTCTTAAACACAATAGCATTAAGTATGTTCTCAAAGATGTTGTTATAGACGACATAAACATTAAAATAAGAAAAAATAATCCCTTGAGGATCTGAAAGGAAATGATTAGAAAGGAATTATTTTATCTTAAATGTGACAGTAAGCTCAAAATAAGTCCAACCCTGTTTAAGTAAAAGAAACAGAACTGTTATAAATTGTCTCTTGGTTAACCTTGGTCTTTGAAATACTCCATACTGATCTCAGGTTCCTCTCAGGGCAGGTAGAAAAGAACAAAGCAATTCTGTCATGTTTTGCGAATTGAATGGGATCTTTGCAGTTTGAATCTAAATTTGCTACAGAGACAATGAGGTAACTGGCTAGACATAGTTTCCTGCAACTATCATAATCCCTAAAGAATTATGAATCAGAATTTTTCAAACCACCTCCATGCAGCAAATTGAGTTGACAAAAAAAAAAAAAGGTTCAGAATACATGTCAATTTTTGTAATGAGTAAGCCAATAACAATCTTAAAACATCTAATTTTTTTACTACCTTTGAAACTATGATTTCAGGTAAACAATGCACACAACAGAGTGGAGAAGATAAAGTCTATTATGTATAATTTTGACCAATCTTTATATCATTAAATTCTCTTAACATTCATGTATTTAAGTGTAATGAAAAGAATTTTTTTTTAAATCTAGGGTTTAGGGCTGTTGTACTTAAGGTTGCTATGAGTCGCAGGCAACTCAACAGCACATAACAACAACAACATCATTAAAGACCTGATAAAAGGGTAATTCACTGTGTGACAAAATCAAAATTTTTCAAAGCCTTCTAGTTAATCTGAACTTTTAGACTAGTTCTAGGACTATGATGACCACATAGAGATACTGGGGGATTCTATCTTTGTAATATTACTTACTTTATCTTCCATGCTAATTTCAGGACCATTATTTCCTAAAAACTGATCTTGATATATCAGAGACAAATATTTTGCCTGCTTGTACCTCACAAAATAATTTGCAACCACATATTTTTAGTCAATAATTCTAGTTTTATAATTTTGAATTGTGATATGCTGGACCCAACTTTCAATAAATTGCTAAGGATCAGCGTGTGTGAGTGTGTGTGTGTGTGTGTGTGTGTGTGTGTGTGTGTGAGTGAACTGGTTGATGAGACTTTGGAAGCTTGAAATCAGCATGAAGGAAATGTTTATAGCATTGAAATTTGCAAATGCCAGCTATTAGATTTGTATGAGTGTATGTGTATATATGTGTGTGTCTGTAAATTTACTAGTACATTATTGGACTTGTCTACCTTATTATTTTAAAAAAAGTTGGGAAGAACTGGAGGACTTCTGTGGGCCTCAGGAATCTTGAAATCATGGATCATCAAGATATTCTTTGGAACATTCCATAGATGTTGGTTTTGGTTTTTTCCTGGAGGCCTTGCAAGCTTAACAATTAAGTGTATTGTAGAACAGACCTATGAAGATGACCTAAGAAATATTGGACCAGTAGATGTTCGAATATATCTTGAAGAAATGTCCTGGAATGAAGACGATCACTCATTTTCGCTGAGATGCCAATGAGGTGGAAAATACAGCATTTCCAAGGATGAAGCAAAAGAAGTTAGCCTGATTTCTTGTGATACATGTTCATTAATTGTAGAGCTTCTCCACTGTATCTGAAATCATTCCTTCTTGGAGAAGATCTATTAACAATCTGCGTTATGCAGATAACAAAACCCTGCTTGCTGAAACTGAGGAGGGCCTCATGCACTTGCTGCAGAGGGTCAAGGACTGCAGCCTTCAGTACAGACTGAGGCTCAATGTCAAGAAGACAATGATTCTCACCACTGGACCAATTGGTAGCATCAGGATGGATGGCGAAGAGATTGAGACTGTTCACAGCTTCAGTTTGCTCGGCTCCACAGTCAACACTCTTGGCACCATCAGTCAGGAAATCAAAAGACGAATTGCAATGGGAAAGTCTGCGATTAGGGACCTCTCTAAAGTTCTCAAGAGCAACGGTGTCTCTCTGGAGACTAAGGTGTGTCTGATACAGGCCCTGGTCTTTGCAATCACTTGTTATGCATCAGAGAGTTGGACAATGACTAGGGAGAACAGAAGGAGAATTGATGTCTTTGAGCTGTGGTGCTAGAGAAGAGTATTGAATGTACCATGGACTGCCAAGAAAACAAACAGATTCATCCTGGAGAGGGTTAAACCAAGCTACTCCTTGGAGGCAAGGATGCAGGGGCTTTTTCTGACATACTTTGGTCATATTGCAAGGAGGGACAGGTCCTTGGAGAGGGACATCATGCTTGGGAGGGTGGAGGGATGGCGCAAGAGGGGAAGGCCTTCCATGAGATGGATTGATTCAGGGTAATCGGGATGGGTATGTCAAAGGCAGTGTGACTGGCACAGGATAGAGCAGGGTTTAGGGCTGTTGTACATGGGATCGCTATGAGTCGCAAACGACTCGATGGCACATAACAACAACAACATATTCAGACATGTTAAGGAGAGTCCTCTTAGGCTAGCATAAAAGTTAAAGAAGTTGAATTATTTAAAAAAAAACAGTTGGATATATGAGCAAATTGGTTTTCTGGAAATTATTAGTACATATTTTATTTTATGTCATTCGTTAAAATGCCCACATTTAACAGCATTCTTCCCATTCCTTTCCTGTGATTCTCAATTCCTTTTATCCTTCTGTCCTATCCATTCCTGCTTCCTGAGCTTTCTCTCTAGGCCAACACTGTGTTTTTTTTTATCTTCTATTATTGTTTAAAGTAAGTACTTTCATTATTGTTCACTTTACTCACTTTAGTCAAATCAGTTCTGACTCATAGATACCATCTATCAGGTTTCTGAGGCTATAAATCTTTACAAGAAGAGTGTGTCCATCTTTTTTTCCCAAGGAGAAGATAGTGGCTTTGAACTGTTGAACTTTTGATTACTATACATAACTCATAATGAACTATATTACTTCCTTCAACTTGACTCAAATTCCCAGTCAGTTCCACCCACTCATAGCAACTCTCCATTGGTCTCTGAGGTTATGAATCAAGATGGAAGAGACTACTCAACTTTCTCCCTAGGAACCACTGGTGGATTCAAAGACTCTTGGCCTCTGGATTAGCAGAAAATCTTGCTATGAAATGTGTCACCAGAAGTTATCACTGCCACCAACGTGCCACCACTCCTTTAATGTTCACCTGGATATAGCTAAAGCTTGGCTGAAAATTGCACTGCAATCTTGCAGAGGCAAGATTGGTTACAAGCTCCAGGAATTACTACCTGGGAGAAATATAGGCAATCTCCAGCCATGTAATGTCCTGCCTCTGAGAACCCACTGGAAGGTCAGCCAGGGATTGATTCAAACTCCATGGCACACAACATTATCTTGTGGGAGGCCTAGAAAGTTTCTGTTAGATCAGCAAGTCCAGCCACTTTTATGATTTTTAGTTTTGTTCTGCGTTTTTCTCACTCTGTCCAGGGTACCTATTCTGTGATCCCACTTAGAGTGGTCAACAGTGGTAGCAGGCACCATCTAATTATCGTCCTGAAGTAGTGAAGGCTGATGTATTTGGTACATCCTTTAGTATTTGGGATGTATGGTTTCTATGTGTTTGATTTTCTTCACTCTTCTTTGTTCCAGACAGGGAGAGATCAATAGTTGCAATGTAGATGGACACAGCTAGCTTTTAACCACTCGGGGGCTACTCACAAAAGAAGAAAATAGAAAATTATTTTTGTGAACTATATAAAGCCAATTGACCTTGATGTTCCTTACACTCTGGTCATGGAATCCTAAAACTAGCAACTATTTCCCTTAAGGTATTTGAATATGATTAAGTTGATATAACTTTGATGCATTTGACTCTACCATACGTATGGATATATTTACAGCATATATTATTTTGTTGTCGTTATGTGACATTGAGTTGCCTGTAACTCATAGCAACCCTAGGTAGAATAGCTCTGAACTCTGTTCTATGCAGAGCCAGTATCTCTGTCTCTGATACACATACCCACATTACTCCAGTTACTGTGTTAATCCATTTTATCTGGGGTCTTCCTCTCCTGTGCTGTCGGTCCACCCTCTTAAGTGTGAGGTCCTTCTCCAGGGACTGGTTCTTCCTGGCCACATGCCCAAAGTATGTGAGATGGAGCTTCAAAATCCTTGCCTCCTAGGAACAGCCTGGTTTAACTTTCTCCGGGATAAAACTATTTGTTCTCTTGGCAGTCCATGGTACACTCAATACTCTTCTTTAGCACCACAACTTGTAGGCATCAATTCTTCTTTTATTTTTGGTCATTGTCTAGCTCTATTGCATAGCACGTAATTGCAAAGACCATGGACTGAATCAGGCATCCTTTAGTCTCTAGACTGA
>NW_006399772.1:248176-248695 GCF_000299155.1 Elephantulus edwardii
ACGGCACATAACAACAACAGCAATATATGTCAATTATTGTATGCAAATCAATAAAAGTTTTTAAAAATCTTAATTGTGCACCGTTAGGTAATAAAAGAGGTCCAGAACAATTAGAAAAGGGAGATACAGTATATACAACTTGCAATATGCAGATGACACAACCTTGCTTACTGAAACTGAGAAAGACCTTAAGCAGTCCTGCTGAAGAAGGTCAAAGATTGAAGCCTTCAATATGCATTGAGGCTCAACTTAAAGAAAACAAAAATTCTCACCACTGGGCCAATTGACAGCATTATAATAGATGGTGAAAAGATTCAGATTGTTGGCAGCTTTAGTTTGCTTGAGTCCAAAATTGACTCTTGGTACCAGCAGCCAGAAAATCAAAAGACAAATTGTACTGGGTAAGTCTGCTGAAAGGGAACTCTCTCAGTCTTACCTCCACTCCAATGCCAGCCTCATTCTACAACAGTGGCACCATATAGCATTTGTCCCTTTGTGACTGAGATACCTCACTCAGCA
>NW_006399772.1:248795-253024 GCF_000299155.1 Elephantulus edwardii
CTCCAGGGTCACCCATTTTGAATAATATTGCATGAGTTCTTTGTTTATTAATGCAGCTTAGTATTATATTGTATGACTATACCACAGCTTCTCTATCCATTAGTTTGTTGATGGGCACTTAGGTTGTTTCCAACTCCTTGCTATTGTGAACAAAGCTGCAATAAACGTGAGTGTGCCAATGGTGCTGACTGTGGAATTGAACAAGCTGAAATTGTTAGTAGTCTCAATTTCTTCTCCATCTATGATGGGCCTGCCAATTGAACCAGGAGTGAGAATGTTTGTCTTCTTGAGCTTGTTGAGCTTCAATCCATACTGAAAACTGCAGTCCTTGAATTTCTGCAACAAATGCTTCAGGTCTTCCTCAGTTTCTGTGAGTAAGGCTGTGTCATCTATATAACACAGGCTATTGATGAGTCTTCCTGCAATTGTGATACCATGTTTCTCATCATAAAGTCCAGCCTTCTGAATGACCTGTTCTACATATACATTGAAAAGGTATGGAGACAGAATTCACCTCTGGCACATTCCTTTCCTGATTTTGAACCATGCAGTGTTGTTTCCCTGCTCTGTTCTGATCAGTACTTCCTGGTCCAAGTACAGGTTTCACAGGAGCACAATCAAGTGTTCACATGTAGAATTATCTTCTGACAAACTTATGGGTGGTTCATGCCGGGAGTTCCTTTCACCCATCAGTATTTGTTCCTTGTGCTTGTCAGTGTATGTATCCACTTGTAGAGAAATGCTGTTATTATGCATAGAGCAGAGTTATACATGTAATATTGTTTGCCTTTTATGTCTGTAGCTCTTGTACACAGCGCCATGTCTTCTTTCTCTAGTGAAATCATGTTGCTCATCCCATAATGTAGAGGCCCTTTCTCCATCTTAAAATGTGTTACCTAGTTACTGATTTTTTTCCTCTACTCTCCCTTATCCCCGGTTTTCATAAAAAATATGTCAATGTGTTCCATGTTATTATTTAATAAAATGAATGCGGGCAAGAAGAACATGTAATTAATGTTTTCCAAAGCTTGTGTATATGAGCAAAAGTTAAATTACTAAAAAAAAAAAAGTAAAAGTATTTATTTTCTAATCCCTCTTTTCCAAGAATGATCACAGTGTTATATTTCAGACTATTCATGGAAACCACAAGGTAATTCCTCCTTATCTTAGTCTAATCTTTGTTTTAACTAATTTAAAACAAAGAAAAACAAATTTTTACCTGTTGTAGATTATGCTTTAATGTCTTAATGTGCCCTGTCCACGTAGAAATGAGAGCTCATTGGAATATATCCATGCTCACTCAACTATTCTAAGTCTTGAACTAGCTTTCTCCTGTTTATTGTTTTTGCCTTCAATGAAGTTTGAAATAGTAAATAGTAGTAATGGTGGAAGGAGTCCTAAGTGCTTAGTGATTACAGCACTCGGGTGCTAACTGAAAGGTCAATAATTTGTACCCACCAGCCACACCATCGGAGAAAGGCACTCCAGCTTCCAGAAGATTACATACTTTGACAGCCTATGTTGTTGTTTTGCTGTTATGTGCCATCAAGTCCCCCATGACTCACAGCAACAATAAATAGCCCTTTCCAGAGCCAGTCTCACTGACTCTGACGCACCTAATCTCATTGCCCCAGTTACCGTGTTAATCCACCTCATTCGGGGTCTTCCTCTCCTGCACTATCCCTCCAGCCTTCCAAGCATGATGTGTTTCTCCAAGGACCAGTCCTTCCTGGCTATGTGCTCAAAGTATGTGAGAAGGACTTTGAATATCTTTGCCTCAAAGGAGAAACTTGATAGGGTAGTTCTGTTCGGTCCTGTCGTCTTATTAGTCAGCATTGACTGGATGGCAATGTTAATGGTAATGATTACTTGGTTTCCTGCTGAATTCTGTAAGTTTGCATAAGATATGTTTATGATTCATACTTAATAGTATTCCAAAGAGAAAATGATTTACTCAAGTTAAGTCACAGTTATCATTTTGGCTCAATATAGTTAGCTTCTAGAGACCATTGTACTAATCTACTATTTCTACAGTTCCTGTTGTTGTTACATGCTGCCGAGTCATCTATGGCTCATAGCAACCCCTATGTACAACAACTCTGAACCCTGCTCTATCTTGAGCCAATTTTATAGTCTCTGACACACTTAACCCCATTACCTCCCCACCCCTACCCCAGTTACTGAATCAATCAATCTCCCAGGGTCTTCCTCTCTTGTCCTGTATTCTACCCTTCTAAGCATGATATCCCTCTCCAAGGACTGGTCCTTCCTGGCCACATGCCCAAAGTATGTCAGACAGAGCTTCAAAATCCTTACCTCCAAGGAGCAGCCTGGTTTTACCTTCTCCAGGACATACCTGTTTGTTTTCTTAGCAGTCCATGGTATATTCAATACTCTTCTCTAGCACCACAATTCAAAGGCATCAATTGATTCTTCTTCTATCATCCTTAGTCATTGTCCATCTCTCTGATGCATAGCAAGTGATTGAAAAGATTATATCCTGGATTGAGTGCACCTAAGTCTCCAGACTGACACCATTGTTCTTCAGTATTCTGGAAAGGTCCCTGACAGCAGATTTTCCCAGTGCAACTCATCTTTTGTTTCCTGGCTGCTGGTTTAAACAAAAGTGTTGATTGTGGAGTCAAGCAAATTAAAGCTGTTAATAATCTCAGTCTCTTCATAGTCAGTCAGGATGCTGCCAGTCAGCCCAGTAGTGAGAATCTTTGTTTTTTTGATGCTGCACTTCAGTTCATATTGAAGGCTGTGGTACTTGACCTTTTGCAGCAAATGTCTCAGGTCTGCCTCAGTTTCAGCAAGCAAGGTAGTGTCATATGCATGATGCAGGTTGTTGATGAGTCTACAGTTCCTAGGCTAACTTAATTCATGCACTCCTTTTAAAAGTGAGGGAGTTGGGGGAGCTCTGGTGGTCTAGTGGCAAGAAGCTGCAATGCAATCCCAGAGGAACACGGTTCGAATCCGCCAGACGCTCTGCCGGAGAAGGAGGCGCAATATCCTCCTGTACCAGTCAGATCTGATTTGACGGTACACACACACA
Organism: Elephantulus edwardii; assembly: GCF_000299155.1. Classification (NCBI taxonomy): domain Eukaryota; kingdom Metazoa; phylum Chordata; class Mammalia; order Macroscelidea; family Macroscelididae; genus Elephantulus; species Elephantulus edwardii. The sequence goes on from NW_006399772.1 coordinate 251,851, forward strand.
AAATATAAAAAAAAAAAAGTTAGGGAGTTGGGAAATTCCAAATGCTCAGCACTGATGTAATTTATTTTTATAAGAAGGTGGAATAAAAATGTATTAAAGCATAACTTAAAATGTAAAAGAAGAATTATAACAAATCTGTCTCATATCAAATTATTTCTAAGGATAAGACAATGAAGATGAATTTATATAAGGGGTTAATTATGATGAATATCTTTAATGGAAGATCAGAAGTTGAAGTGACTATAAGAAAACATAAAAGTAAAATATTCATTTTTATTTATCAGTGCTGCTAGAGCATGTAGGCCAGATGTATCATAAATATAATGTATGGATCTATCCTTGTGTGAAACAGTGATAAAAAGGGCCTTGAATCTATGGAGGGAGACCAAAGTCTTTTACTGCATATTTTGAGTCTTTCTGCTGTTTGACTTTTCTATATAAACAACATTTTTCTTCTTAAGTAGTAGACATAAGAAGTAGATGAGTCACTAATATTTTCATTGTTCAGGTGTGCCTTGCAAGTATTTCTTAACAACTTCAAAACATTTGGCTTAGTGAACAGAAACTTATGCTACTAAGCTAAAAGTGGATGATTTTAATCTGCAGCCCTTGGGCCTGGTTTAAATTGTTTTTTGGTCAAACATTCTTCTAAGTGGTATAGCACTTGTCTGTCCATTTGCTGTACAGAGGTAACTCATGACTACTGTGATGCTAAACACCGTGATACTGACGTGCTAAATGTGATAATGATTACCTATGGTGGACAGTGTTTGGTGGAGCTCCCCAGTTAAAACAAGCTTGGAAGCAGGAGTGGCACCCACTTCCAAAATAGCTTACCTCTGGAAACTCTATGAACGTAGGTGTTAACCTAAAAAGGTGTGAATGGATTTTAGGGAAATAGAAACGTCCATGTCTCTCATTTGACATCCAAATTATGTGCTGGACAATTGAAAAGAATATATATATCTTTTCCAATTTTTCTATTACCTAAAGAAGCACAATTAAGATTTTTAAAAAATTTTTTATCAGTTTGCATACAGTAATATGTATAATGTTTTATATCAAAAGAAAAATGCCAGCAGTTGACGTTTTTGCCAGCAGGACACGTCAACTTCCCTTGGAGACAGTACAACTAAATTTAAGAGACACTGGTCAGAAGAAAAATGTCAGCAGT
>NW_006399772.1:257038-270212 GCF_000299155.1 Elephantulus edwardii
TAAAGAGCAACAATGTCAGTCTGGAGATTAAGGTGCACCTGATCCAGGCCATGGTCTTCACAATTGCTTACTATTCGTCAGAGAGCTGGACAGTGACTAGGGAGATAGAAAGAAAATTGCTTTTGAGCTGTGGTGCTGGAGAAGAGTGTTAAATATAAGAATGTTGAATATAACATGGACTTTCAGGAGAAGAAACAGGTTCATCCTGGAGAGGGTGAAACCAGGCTATCCTTGAAGGCAAGGATTCTGAGGCTTCGTCTGATGTGCTAAGGGTATGTTGCAAAGAGGGATCAGTCCTTGGAGAAGAATCTCATGCTTGGAAGGGTGGAGGAAGAGAGAAAAATAGGAAGGCCCTTGATAAGATGGATTTATTCAGTGACTTTTGTAATGAAGGTAGATGACTTATTAAAATATTATTTATTATCTATAATAAAGTATTCAACATTTAACCAAAAATACATTCAACAATTTTTAAAAAATACAATGGGAATCACAGAAACTAACATCATAAAAATATTAATGTTGCAACTGAAACAGATAACTGCACTAAAATTATTATTATTTAATGTTTAAGATTTTATATAATTTTGTTGTACATTCCAAAATCAAGGCTTCTTGTTAATAATGACTGTGATCTTTATTCTAAGAAAATTATAATTGTACAATTAATTCGCTTAAATTCCTATCATACACTTTAAGAACATTTTCTTTTATTTGTTTTCCTTTGTGACCATATATGCTCATTTTATAAGGATTACTTGTGTTAGCACTAAGGTTTGAGAATGAACAGAAAGTTTTTGGAGGCAATATAGTTGTGAAAATTTAAAAAAATAAAAAGTATTCACTATTCTGTAGTAACTACTGTTCAAAAAGCACTTTGGCAGCATTAATTTTTAAAATCATGACTGTACACAATATTATCAATGCATCTAACCAAAGAATAGTGTCTTAAATTATGTTATGAAAGAAATGGTGTTAAAGGAATCATATAGACTCAAGCAGCTTTGCATAGAAGATAATCAATCTTAACGACTTGGAAAAGCAAGAAAAAGATGTCATTACTCAGAACTGGTTTAAATCCCCACTCATTCACGCATCTGATCTGTAGCTGTTGGCCAAGATGTTTAACACTTGTAAACCTTAGTTTCTGATTTGTCTCCTTTTAACTAGATGGAATTGCACTCTGACTGCAGCAATGGACTCAAGTGTATCAGAGATGAGGAGGATAGCACAGGATGGGACAGGGTTCAGATCTCTTGTTTTAGGCTCACTAGGAGATGTACTCAACTCAACGACACCTAACAACAACAAAGACAACATTACAAAAGCTGCTTTAGAAGAGTCTTCCAGTGAAGTGTCCACCAGATGCAGGAAATAACAAATGCTGATTGCACTAGAAGGAACACTGGTGGTGCAGTTGTTAAAGTTGTGGTTAAAATACTTGGTTGCTAACTGGAGGTTTGGCATTTCTAATGCACCAGTTGCTCCATAGCAGAAAGATGCCGCAGTCGTCTTCTGGAAAGATGGATGGTCTTGGAAGCTCTGTCTTACAGGGTGGCTGTGAGTTGGAATCAACTTTGTAGAAGTAAGTTTAGTTTGTCTATTATCGTTAGTTACTTTGTAAATTACAATCAGTTGATGGGAAACATATTGTTGAAAATATTAGGCAGAAGTGATAGATGAAATAGTTAAAAACCTCTAGTTCTCATTTGCTGTTCTGAAGAAGAAAAGGGGATAAGTTTCATGGTTTTTGGAATTGTGGCAGTGTAGGCTGTTGGGAATAGCACTGTTAACACAAAGGTGTTGCCCTCCAGTAGTTTAAATTCACCAATACCTCCAAAGGAGAAGAAGATCTGCAGTCTCCTCCTGGATGACTTACAGCTTCAGGAAACCAACTGGACAATCAACTACGAGGTGGTCCGGTCCAACAACAACGGATGGATATTTTTTAAAAAATACTTCTTTTATTATTTGTTATTGTCATCATATTTTTCTTAGCAATTTGGGAAAACATGTTTCTGCTTGAATTAGCAGTGCTTTACCAGTAAAAATATTTCCCATTTTCTATAGAAAGCTGCTCTATGCTTTGATTTGAAGTATTAACAGTCAGCATGAGAAACATCCATTTAAAACTTGAGGAAGAATTTGTATTCCATAAACCTCTAAAAAAGCTTTTACTAGGAGAGTTAAGTGAAATCATTTGAAATTCTGCAGAAAAATGACAAATTGTACTCTGCTGTGCTACAGCCTTGCACATCTGCCTTGACGTTAATACTCACTGACTTAAGAGTCCATGACAAGGAGGAATATTATTATTGTCTTTTCTGTAAAATATAGCAAGTTAAGTATTTAAGGTTATGAATCAGGCCAAATTAATTGCACACAGCTGTAAGAAGCTTAGTGCTTGACCAAATAATAAATGGGAAATTCTTTTCTTTTCGTTGGTCATTTACCTAATGGTGAGATAAATGTTTGATGACATACAAAGTCCAGTTACTGTCAGTACTTGCTCGTTTTTTTTTCATCACTTTTCATGTTCAAGAGCCAGAGAAGTTGAACCCAGTTGTTCAACTAGGAAAATCTGTTCACATTTTCTGCTTAAGAATTTTTGTAAGAGATAGGGGAGAAAGTTTCAATTAAAAAAAAACCCAAACCCAAACAAAGGCAAATATAAAATGTATTCTATATAACGATAGGTACATTACCTAGAATCATAGTAGGAGGGTCAGAGAAGGAGAGGAAAATCCCTAACAAGACGGATTGACACAATGGATTAACACAATGACTCTAACTATGGGCTCAGGCATATCAGAGATGATGAGGGTAGTTCGGGAAAGGGCAAAGCTCAGATCTTGTGCTGGATTCTCACCGAGAGTCACAGCCAACTCAATAACACGTAAGAACAGAATTCTTTGCAGAAATACTAGGATGATATTTTTAAAATATTAATAGTTTTCCCTAAGAGGTACTATTTTAACATAATAGCCTGGCCATCAGTAATAAAATTTATATTTGTAAGCTTAACTAGATAGGCTTTGTATATCCCATCAAACTGAAAGTTCAGACTACTATTGCCCATATTACAGAGTAAAGAATTAAAGCAACTGGAGTTTAAATACATTTGTTAAAATTAAAAATCTAATGTATGGTAGAATCAGAAAAACTCTCCAAGAGACAGAGAAATGATAGGGAGTTGAAAAATCTTGTGACCGGTAGGTAAGATGAGTCAGGTGAATAAAGAGTGAAATAAAGGGGGGACTACATCATGCAAAGGTCTAAAAGCCCCAATAAGTACAGGTGACTTGACAGCACATAACAACAAACATCAACATAGTGATTGCAGCAAGAGCATGAACGTGATACAAATTGGGAGGATGGTGCAGAAGAGGCCAAGGTTGTGATTTGTTGTTTGCAGAGTTACTAGGAGTCACCATCAACACAACCACACCTTACAACAGCAATGCAAGTATAAATCCTTATTAGAAATGCTGTTAGAGGAGGGTAAACAAATGTATGGTGGAGCCGAGGCATTAGGAATGCTGGCTTGAATAACAGGAAAAGTTCCAAGAAGAGGATTATAGTTGTAAGCCTATCTATAAATAAAGTAAGTAGGCCTTTAGCGTTTAGCATGAGGAGCAAAGACCTTTTAGAAATAGTGAGAAGTAAGATTTGGAGATGGGAAAGGAAAAGGTATCTGGGTTGAACAGCAGTTAAGTCGTGGACTGATAACTGAAATCTTTTGAGCTTGTCAGTCATTGCAACAGAGGAAGATGCTGCTTTCTCCTGCCAGAAAGATATCAGCCTTGGAAACTCCATTCAGTACTTTTAGGACATGATGTATCAGAATTGATTCAATAGTAAGCAGCAGGTGTTCAAGGACCTGATGTATTATTGGAAGAAAGAAAGTTCTAGTATGTCTAAAAAGCATATGAGGAAGTTTGGTCGTGGGCAAGACAGAAATTATGATACTGGGTGGATTAAGAGTGCTCTGGTGGCGAAGAAATAAGAATTCCACTACCAACCCGAAGGCATGTGGTTTGAGTCCACCAGCTGCTCTATGAGAGATAAAGCACAATCCCCTCCCATGGACTTTACTGTTTCTAAAAACCCACTAGAGAGTTAGCTATAAGTTGGTTCTTACTAGATGGCACAACACAACAGAGCTGAATGCTATGGGTTTTGGACTTCAGTCAAAATTAAGTCTTATAATAAAAAGCCAATTTATATCCCTGGGAAGTGTCTACAAATAGTTGCAGAGTTAAAACTAGATCAGAAGAGTGGAGGATGGGATGGTGAAGACAAGACAGGAGGCGGTTACACCAGTTTGGGTGCTGTTCCCAGAAGTTAGATTAAGAGTGTATGTCACCATTCTTGTACTCTATTGGAGACACCAAAGAGTTTAAAAACAAAACAGAAGGACAGAATTGTAAATACGACAGTTGTAGAAACACTGAGTACTAAACATACGTTCTGAATTTTATTTATTTAAAATTGACCTGAATCACCAATTGAAACAGTATATAACCACAAAAACCAAACTGTCACGTAATACACATTTAAATATTTACCTTGTGTACAGGGATTATGGAAGAGATTAGATTATTTGTTCATATTGTATGAAGGATGTTGTTAAGGATCAAGTGAACTAAGAGACATGAAAGCTCTTGTAATAAACAGGTTGTGTAAACATAAACCATTAATATTATTTTTAATCCCTGTAGAAATGTTCTGCTCTTTTTTCATCTCAGAATCCCAACCTGTCTAGGATCTTGAAGTATTTTAAAATATAGATGTGATTTTCTTTTCATACTAACTTTAAACATTCTTTTAGATAGAATGTGTATATGAGAGATGAATTAAAACAAGCAGGCACTAAAGAAATTAAGAAGCCAGTCCTTAATTATCAAGAAGGTTAAACACAAGAAATTAAAAAATAATCTCTCATTTGGCCACTAAACAAATTTCAAATGCCTATGAATGGATCTATACAGCTATATTTTCACGGATTTGCTTTTAATGAAAGCAATGGTGATTTGTAAAATGGTTCCTTGACTTGTTTATATAGGAATTGGATTCCCCCACCTCTCAAAATTCTCACAAGGTTTTCATTCTCTTGAGAAGTAACACAGGCTACTCGGAGAAAACATGGGGTTAAAGACTCACAAACCTGTATGTGAACACTAGTTCTACCACTACTACTGAGTGGCTGTACAACTCTAGGGAAAGCACAGAGCCTTCCTGAGCCCCTGCACCTCCTTTGCAGATTGTTAAGTGCTATCTATCAGCTCTGTCTAATGACAACCTTATGGATCAGTTGTTTAGTCCTGTACTATCTATCTATATTACTGTTAATTATGTTTGAGGCCGTTTCTTGGCCTGTTTTCCAATCCACCTCACACCATTAGCGCTCCTTATGAATAATACACACCAACCTAACACCAATTCAACAAGTTTTGAGTGGAATGTGGTTCATGCCCCCGTAGGATTTCTAAGCTTTTGAGACATAGCCTATAAAGACCTCCACTGCTGACTAAATTACCATGCCTTACTGGCAGATTTGATCTACCAGCAGCTCCAACGAAGAAAGCTGGGACATCTTCTGTACCATTTACAATCTTGGAGGTCCAATGAGTTGGTCCAGGTTCAAGAACTATGAGAGATAAATCTTAATGTAGGGAGATCTTCTCATCATTTTCCCTGAGAGTGGCAGTTGGGTTCAAACTGCCAACCTTTCAGTCAATAGCCCAATAGTTAACTGATTACACCCAGGGTCCACATAATTCATGTGCAAACAAAAAATTCAGTCTTGGAGAGGATTCTGGCTTCTACCAGATTACTGAGGTTGTGAATCCTTATGGGAAAATGCTGCCCATCTATCTCCCACAGAACAGCTGGAGGATTTGAACTGTTAATATTTTGGTTAGCAGTCCAATAAGAAGCCTCAGTAATGACATGCTATTAACCAAAAGGGCAGCTGTTTGAGTGTACTCACAGTGGGAAGAAGAAATGGCAGTCTCTTCCACAAAGATACTAAAAGTTAAAAGAAGTCCAATGCCATCTAGTGCATTCTGACTCATGGCAACCCTCCTGTGGCTTTCACAGGCTGTAAATCTTTATGAAGTTGACTTCTCATCTTTTGTTCAGAGAGTAACTGGTAGTTTCTAACTTCTGACCTTTGGATTGCAGCCCAAACCTAATTCCCTATGCCACCAGTCTTGAAAACCTTATAAATCAGTTCTCCTTTGTGATGTTCAGAGTCAGAATTAATGTGACACTATGGGCAATAATACCCTTCTCACTATCAAAATTCTTTACTTCATTTATATCATGATTCTCATAGAGATTTCTTAGAATATAAGAGTGGTTAAATTAATTTTGATAAAATAAGGAGATATGTGTGTTCTCTAGTAGGCTTAGGCCAGGATCTTTTTCCTTACATTAATTGTGGTATTTTTCAAGTATCTTTGCTCTGAGTATTATTTCTTAATGAATTAAAAATAAAGTTAGATGATTCAGTGGCAGTGCCAAACTTTGGTCTATTTATCATTTGGAAATACCGTGTATCCTTTACCTAAGAAAACAATTTCTCAGTATTTCAACCAACACACCTAGGACATAATATAATTTCTTGACTTTCTTTGTCCAGACATGTCCAGACTATCATAGTATAAAGTAGAATGTTTAGTTATACTTAATCTCAACAATTACCAAATTCAAACAAGTAGTCAAGGCTCCTCTCGCTGAAGTATGTAAGTAGCTCCATTTCTAGTAACATCATTGTTGATTGCTTTTGTTTGCAAAAAGCACCTTTCTCTCTTTTATAATTTCTGTGAAATAATCCCTCTCTCCTTTCTAATATCTGCTCTGCTGGCCTAATGGCAAGAAGCTGTGCTGTAATCCTGAAGGCACGCAATTTGAGTGCCTCTCTGCAGAAGGATGAACAATCTCCTTTCCTGCTATTAACTGCCTCTGAAAACCTGCTGGAGGGCCAGCAATGGGTCGATTCTGACTCTACGGTACACAACAACGACCAGTTATCATGGGGAGTTTTGGAGGGGTGTAGTAGTCTATAGGAAGTTGCTACTAACCTGAAGATAGCTTCACTTTGGAGATCCAAATTCACCATTGGTTCAGTAGGATAAAGATGGGGGGGGGGAAGTTTTCTCCTGTGGACTTTACAACCTCAGAAAACCAGCTTGAGGTTAGCTCTGTGTCAGTTCATACTTGAACACAATGGAGAGGAAGATTCCCGATGAGATGAATTGATGCATAGTGAATTCAGCAATGGGCTTGAGTGCTTTGGAGATGGTGAAGATGGCACAGGATAGTGTAGGTGTCAGGCTCATAGGGTGTCTATGAGCCATCATACTTGACTTGATGGCATCTAACAACACAAGAAGAGACAGTGCATTTAGTACGTAGCTGTTCATAAAATTTAACCTAGCCTATGCTATGGTGCCATCTGCTGGAATTTTATGCTGCTTCTGCATAAATGTTAAATTAAAATCCACATAGAATTTTCTATGACTTTCAACCTAACGATTAATTAGGGAGACAGAAGGAGAATCTGTACATTTGAGCTGTGGGGTTAGAGTAGTACTGAATAGCCCATGGATTGCCAAAGAACAAACAGGTTTGTTTTACAGAAAATGCAACCAGAGTGCTTCTTGGAGGAAGGGATAATGAAATTTCACCTCACATATTTTGGGCATGTTGTGAGGAGGGACTATTTCTTGAAAAAGGACAGCATATTGAGAAAGATGGAGTGTTAGCGAAAGAGGAAGATTGTCAATGAGATATATTGACACAGTGAGAACAGCAATGGGCTCAATTAAGTGATGAAGGCACAGGATAAAACAGGATTCAGATCTGTTGTTCATTGGGTTGCTTGCTATGAGTCGTACTCGATTCCAGGCACAACAACATCCACCTCTTGGCGTCAGAATATGTTATATATTTTGTTGCTTACCCAAAGTTCAGCCATTAGAAACCAGCAGCTGTCTTGTGGGAGAAAGATGGGGAGTTTCCTCCTGTAAACATTTACAGTTTCAGATCCCTGATGGACAATCTCTCTGAGTCAGAATTAACTCCTTAGCAGTGGGTGACCTACTTAAATGGTGACATTTTAGATAGTACTGGGAATTTTTCAGGAAAAAAACCCAAAAACAAATAATATGAACTTTAACCTTTTTTGAGTGAGAGTTAAAAAAGAAGTGATTTGACTCATCTTCACAATAAAAGTTGCCCCTGTGAATAACTCCTTGATTATTCAGTCTGTCATTTAGCCAACAGTTATTAATAGTATCTCTATGTCAAGAGCTTTGTAATGTTCACTTTTTAATATCACTCTATGCCTCAAAAGGAACAGTCACAATTCAAGGAAACAACCATCATAAAGCATCAAGTTACAAACCAAGTGGGTGTAGTAATTTCTATACAAAAGTGAAGCATGTTGCAAAATCAATGATTGAGGATGACGCTGATAAGTGAACAAGCTTTCACTAAGGGATCAATACAAGAAATAGGATTATAGCCAAGTGCATCAACATTATTATAAAAAAATCTGTCAATATAAAAAAGGTTGTATGTGTTAAAAATGTGTTTAGTGTACTTTATTTTGTAATTATATGTATTTTTCAAATAAATATCAGGTGATAATCTAATTTTAACAGTACAAAAAGAAGCAGGAGAATGTATAAATAATCTTACTCACCCAATATTGTCTATTTTCATCAACTGCAGAGCTATTAATACTTAACAAGTATCTATTCTGTTTCTCAGATAACTACTGCTGTCTTAATACGCATTTCATATTATTGGAGCCCTGATGGCTGGGTTTCTGCAGTCCTAACTCTAACAGGAGTTCTTTTTATGATCTGTCTCTACGCTGTTGCATGGTGCCTCTTCAGAGAGTAAGATTTGAATTGCTATTTTTACCTGGATTTGAATTGCTATTTTTACCTGAATTTATTCATTGATCATAAGGCCCATCAAAAACTCCATAACAACGCCATGTTAGAAATGGAGAGGAGCTCAGAGGTCACAGTGTGTGGTGCATTACTTGGTTCACTACCAACTAAAAGGCTAGTTTGAATTTAATACCCGCTCTATGGCAAAAAGACGGGCAGTCTCTCCCCATTAAGATTAATTTCTGTGACAATAGGTGGCATGATGGATGGAGAAGTAGAGAGAAAAGATTAGTGAACACGTATGGTACACTGATTACTCTGAGTTCTATACATATCGTATCACTGCCAGGAGCTGTAGTGGCCTCATTCTAAGAGCTTGTGTTTTAATCCCAAAGGAATGTGGTTTAAATCCACCAGCGGCTCTGCAGGACAAGGATGAGATTTAAGGCCTCTGAAAACCTGCTGGAAAGTCAGCTTTGAGTTGGTTCTGACTTGATTGACCATAACAACATCAACAACAGCCCTGCTGATAACCATGAACAAACAGAGAAACAGCATCACTGTTTCAGATTTAGATACAAAATGCTAACCAAGATCTTCTGATTCCAAAGCTAATTCTTTCTTTCTAGCATGCCAATCAAATGGTTCAAGCATAAAACCATTTGAGATCTATTGAGGGAGCTCTGATAGCCTCCCTGATAAAATATCAATCAAATTATCCAATACAAGAAAAACAAATTGAAATATATGGTGAATTAAAATGTAGTAAATCCTGATCTTCAAGTTGGTTCAGAATTACAGTAATCCTACAGGACAGAACAGAAGGGCTCTATTCTGTTTCTGAGGCTCTAAATCTTTGTGGAAGTCAACTGACTGCCTCATCTTTCTCCTAGAGAGAGGCTGATGAGTTTCAGGGGTTAGCAGCCAATCATTTTAACCACAATGCCACTAGGGCTCCTTGAAAATATAGTGTCTTTAAAATTTGTTTTACAATTGCTTATCACTTTTCTCTGTAATGATTTCCTGTTCTGAATCCTACCACGTTATGGGAAAAGAGGTCTTGTAGAGAGGTAACATCACCTAGGGCTGCATGATCTAACCGTAAAATAAATCTATTAAAGTGGAACTTTCAGGTATTCTAGTGTCACCTAACAGAGCCATAGGGTGTTGAGAGTGTTTTAAATTATTCTGTTTTTATTTTTCTGAGCATAGAAAACAGAATTGCTGTTTGAAATGGGTCTAGAATCTAAGAAAAAATACTATGTCAAAATAGTCCATGGATTTTATTTTTAGTGCCTTAATCAAACATACTTATTGACTGAAATTTAGATGCTTTATTTTAACTTTAATTTTGTGTTAACTTAAAACTTTATTTATTTGATTATGATCAAAGCAGAGAAATTTATTTTAAAAATTCTGTCCAAAACGAGGCATCCTGTTTGCTGTTTACAGATTTTTAAAAATTATTTCTTCCTAATTTTTATTCTTTTACCTACAGTTCTTTTTTCTGTGCAAGATTCTTTCCTCAGTGCCACAAATACCAGCAGAGTCAGACAAATCTTATTACCAAGGAACCCTGGGTAGTGCCAAGGTACAGCTGACTTAATGTTATTCTTAAGGTATTATTTTGTACTTGAAGATTAGATTCTATTGTTTCATTGAAAAATTTAGAGTGATAAAATATTAGTGGATGTTAACAAAAATAAATTTCACCTGCACATTCTTTCTCAAAGGAATTTCTATATTTCTTTAAAAACTCATTGTCTGGTGGCCTAGTGGCAAGAAGTTGCACTGCAATCCCAGAAGTACATGGTTCGAATCCACTGGATGCTTGGCTGGAGAAGGAGGGGCAATCTCCTCTTGTACCAGTCAGATCTGATTTGACAGTACACACACAAAATAATAAAATAAAAAAAACCCCAAAACCTAATTGTGAGTAATGCTGTAATTAACATGGATATGCATACATCTGTCTGCATCATGGCCCTGGTCTCGTAAGGATATATTCCCAGTAGTGGGATGTTGTTGTTATGTGCCATTGAGTCATCTGTAACTCATAGTGACCCTATGTACAACAGCTCTGAAGTCTACCCCGTCCTGAGCAAGTCTCACTGACGCTACCACACCTAATCCCATTGACCCATTTGCTGCATCAAACCATCTCATCCAGGGTCTCCCTCTCCTGTGCTGTCTCTCCACCCTTCCGAGCATGATGTCCTTCTCCAAGAACCAGTACTTCCTGGCCACATGCCCAAAGCACATGAGACAGAGGTTCAAAATCCTAGCCTCCAAGGAGAAATTTTATTTCACCCTCTCCAAGACAGACTTATTTGTTTTCTTGGTGGTCTCTTCTCCAGCACCATGACTCAAAGTCATCAATTCTTCTTCTGCCATTCTTAGTCATTGTTCAGCTCTCTGATGCATCAAATAGCTGGGTCTAATGGTATTTCTACTTGCAACTTTTTGAGGAAATTCCAGACTGCCTTCCACAATGCTTGCACCATTATACATTCCCACCTATAGTCAATGAAAATTCAAATCTCTCCACATCTTTGCCAGCATTTGTTATTTGCTATATTGTTGAAATTTGCTTTTTTTTTTACTGTAATGAGAAGATAGAGAGGAGATTGGATGAGCCTAAATACTCATTGACAAATAAATAGGTAGAAAAAGTGTGAGACATCCACACAATGGATCATTACACAGTGCTAAAAAACTATGAACTTGTAAAACACCACACAACATGAATGTGCCTGGAAGACATGCTGAGTCAATTATCTTAGTTACAAAACATATAAATACTGCATAGGACCACTGTTATAAAAGAATGAGCATGGTGGAGAGGAGAGCAGAGAATGAATGGGTAGACAAGGAACACTACACTAGGATGAGAGAATGGAGGACTCTCTGAAGAGAAAGGATGATTAGACATTGTGTGTGACAAATGATGATTTGGAACATGACATGCATTACAAAGTGAATTGGAAGAGGAAGGAAGAAATAAAGTGTAGATGAATGAATGAATGAAAAGCAATCCCTTCTGCGAAGTTCATTAAAATAATGATTTTTAAAAAAAAGTTTGGTAGGTGGAGGGAGGGGATGAAAGAAATGGGAAAGATCTGGATGAAATCATGGGCAAGGTCCAATGATGATTAACTATAAAATATAATGCATGAGAATTATTGTATGAAACACAATATGAATGATTAGTGGGAAACAAAATATATACGAACTTTGTACGCAAACTAATATAAAATTAATTTTTCAAAAATATTTATTACGTATGGGTGGCTCCTTGGAGGCAAGGATTCTGAGGCTCCGTCTAACATACTTTGGACATGTTGTGAGGAGAGACCGGTCCTTAGAGAGGGACATCACGCTTGGGTGGGTGGAGGGTTAGTGCAGGAGAGGAAGGCCCTCTATGAGGTGGATTGATTCAGTGACTGGGATAATTGAGATGGGAGTGTCAGAGACAGTGCAATTGGCACAGGACAGAGCGGAGTTTAGGGCTGTAGTACATAGGGTCGCTATGAGTCACAAGCAACTCGACGACACATGACAACAACAACATTTATTACGTATGTTCAAAAGATGAGGATCCAAAAGCTGAGGATAAAGTAAAATTTACACATGAACCTTAAGGCCACGGTCACTTACTATGTATGCATCTGAGAGCTGAACAATGAATAGTAGGAATGACAGAAGAAGAATTGATGTGTTTGAGCTGTGGTGTTGGAGAAGAGCACTGAACATCCCATGGATTGCCAAATGAACAAATAAATATGCTTTGGAGAGAGTGCAGCCAGAGTGTTCTTTGGAGACAAGAATGATGAGGCTTTGCCTCATATATTTCAGGCATTTGCTAGGAAAGGATTTTCCTAGGAGAAGGACATGATGCTTGGAAGTATGGAGGATTGATGAAGGAGAGGAAGACCCTTGACCAGATGGTTTGACATGACTGCCACAATGGGCTCTAGTGTGTCAGGAAATGTGAAAATGCCACAGGATAAGACAGGGTTCACATCCTCTGTTCACAGGGCCTGAGTCATACCCGGCACAACAGCACCTAATAACAAAAACAACAACTGTACCTTACTGAGAACTGTGTAACCCTTACTATATTTCTAATCTAACTTCTTGTAATTGAGAAGCAGCACAAATGCCACAGGAATTAAAACAAATATAGGCCTTTAAATTAATGTTTTTTAGCATTAAAGCAACTTTATGATCTGTTATCTCTATTTAAACACACACACACACACACA
>NW_006399772.1:270412-285778 GCF_000299155.1 Elephantulus edwardii
TTTTATATATAAATACTAGAATGCTTCTTTCACATTAAAAGTTTTGATAAATATTTATTGTTTTATTTATTTTATAGGCATGAAATGTTATTAAACAGTGATTCAAAAACAAACACAAAACCAATCTTGTTGCCTGGATACAGTCAGGTGAGACCAAAGAGAGAAATAATAGTCATAGTTATTGCAATAATAATTCTTCAGTTTTTGTAGTATTAATGCAGTAAAATACATTTGTTATTAAGTTAGAGTGGTCATTAGCTCCTAAATAAGACTGAGGAAATGTATCTATGTCAATTCAAAGTACAATAGAGATTGAGGGAGAAAAAGTGAAATTTCATTTTAAGTGATAGGCACTTTTATTAAGGTGAGGAAAAGAATCTATTAACTTTGTAGAGATCTAAACTGATGGGATAAATTGCTTTCTTTCCTAGTCTTAAAAGTGCCCCTACTTCTATATAATTCAACCCCTACAGTTATGTTTTGGGTTATTTCCTTGTTCTTTTCTGGGATAGTTTCCACTTCTTCTAGACCAGGAATTAAACTCTCTCTACCTTCTATAAAACAGTATGCATTTCCCAACATGATTTAATATATGCCGCTCTCAAGGTGAACTCCTTCAACCTCTGCCTCTGTAGTAGTCACCACTCTTCTATTACTTCTCATAGCAATGTCCTTTAAGAGTTCTCTACCCTGGCTATCTTTCTCATCTCCAAATGTCTGCTCAGCTAAATTCCAAGAGACACTTACCCTGCTATTTCATCACTCCACTAAATAGCTTTTACCGAAGTTTCCAACAGTCTACAATTTAAGGAAACTTATAAAGCATGGTCTAATTCTTATTTTCTGAAACTGCTTGTTAGAGTCAATAAAAAGGTGACAGGGTACATGTGTTTTAGTTCCCCTGGGGACAGAGTCTAATAGTGACAAATGCCATGGAGACAGCCTCAGCAAAGCTTTATTATCAACGAGTAAACTGTATGAAGCTCTTACCTTGTTATAAACATTTATTTAATACATGAATAATAAGAGTAAATAAAACAGTAATTTTAAATAGTCACATTTTTTGTTGTATAAATAATTGAACAGTGGGTTTGTAAATTGAAAGCTAGTGCCTATTAATTATGAATTCATTGGTAATGTCAACATCTACACATATGGTTAATATCTAGGATAGAATAATGATTGTATATTATTTTCTTGCAGGCATCAGTTGCTTATGATAGAAATGCATCTGATCCTGGTAAGATACAGGCACAATATCAGTGTTTATATATATTTAAAGTGTGTTAAAAACATGGAAAATGTTTTCTGTGATTGAGAAACATTCTGGTGTGATTAAGGCTATGTCAAATTTTTGCATACTTTGGGCATGTAGCTTGGAGAAGAACATCATGCTTGTAAAGTTGGAGGGTTGGTGAAGAAGAAGACCTTAACCCAGGTAGATTGGCCCAGTGACTACAGCAATGGGCTCAAAGGTGTCAGAGATTGTGAGGTTGGCACAGCAGACAGAGTTCGTATCTGTTGTTGATCTGGTTGCTATGAGTTGTACCCCACTCAATGGCATATAACAACAACAAAATGCCAAGCTTTAAGTATACAAACAATGCTAAATTAAGGGATTTATAATTGATTACTTTTGCCAAAAGATTCAAATGCCTGGTTATAATTTGTTCTACTATTCAAAGCTCCATTATTTCGTTCTCTTGATCGCAATGATTCATGAAGAACTGAAATAATTTTTCTTGAATCCTTAATTAAGAAAATTCACTGATGCCATCCTAAATATATCACAAATGTCTATTCTATTCCATTCATCTCTATTGCCACCACTCTGCTTTGCCAAAAAATGGTCATAAGCTTCTAATTGTAATTATATAATTACTTTCACTGTTACTATTTTATATTTCATTCAGTAAATTCTTATAATACCTCCATTACTACTATACAATAACTGACATATTTCTGGAAAATACTGAGTACTAACTGCCCCGCATTGTGTAAAAAAGATACACCAGTTTGCAACCCTTATGACATTTTACTCAGGAGTAATTAACTGCTGAAACCTGGGACTAACTTCCAATTATCAAAGTTCCAGTTTATTAACTAAGAATGTTCGTGACTCAGATCTTTTGACTTAACTAACAAGCCCCTTCTCTCTAACGCGCGCGCTCTCTCTCTCTCTTTCTCTTTCTCGGTCTCTCTCAACTGTCAAGCTGACAGAGGCTCTGAGGTTTCTGAGGCAACTTGTAAATAAATTGCAATGTAAGTAGATTGCTCATCTTTATCCTGAATTACTAATCTACTAACTACTAATCTACTAATCTTAGATTCAAACTTCTGGAGATGCACAGCCTTTGAATTAGCAGCAAATCTTGCTATGGGTTATGCAAACAATGTTTAATGGGACTTAGACATGGCTTTATCTGTAAGAAGATATCAAATTCTACCTTTCACCTTTTTTTGCACTTCAATTCTGGAACGAAGTGTACACATGCCACATTTTTTTATCCTAACCACTTAGTGCTAGGACAGATCTCATGAATTACAGGACTTAGTTCTCTAGACTTCCAAGTTTATCAACATTTCAAACATCAGACACCAGTTGCAAGTTGAGAGTCCCATTTGTCAGAGCGGGTTCTGTGTTTTTCTGGCAATCAAAGAATCAGCAGTTATAAAAAGAGCAAAGGTCTACGCTGAGTGAAATATCTCAGTCACAAAAAGACAAATATTGTTAAATGGGACTGACATCAGGCTTGAGGGAAGACAGAAAAGTAGGGGAGGAACAATGTATATTGCATTGAAACAGATGAAGAAGAGAACTGTTTGAAAGGGACATATGAATAGGTATTCTTGTCATTACAGAAGTCCAGAGTGAAGGTTGCATAGTGGAGTTGGACTTGAGGGGGAGGGATTGCAGAACAAAGAAAGAGTTTTTCTTTCTTTTCAAAGAGAAGAGTGACTGGGGGGAGGGGAGAAAAGTGCAACAATGAATGACTGCAAACCCTAAGTCTCTGTAAACTTTCATTAAAATGAATTTTTTTAAAAAGAGCAAGGGTCATATGAGGATGGCCATATCTGACCTTTATCAATTTCACAAAGGGCAACTGTCCCTGTCAATATGATGAACAATGCAAAACCAATTCTCATGAAGCCAGACATATCCTTTACACTCTGTGTAACACTCTTTCTACTCGTCTCAACACCAATCTTACTATTGTACTGGATTCATAATGTGATGTAATAGCTCACAGGCCACACAGAAACATGCAGGGAAGTCAAAAGGTTATATTTCAGATTAGCAGCAGAATACAATCAGAATAGCTTCCAAAATGTGCTCACAGGCACCTTAGGTTTGAGCCACTTGGCTTTAGGGTAGTGTTATCCAGTTCTTAGTCCTGCCAGTATTGGCTCTCCCCTCCGCAACCCTCCAATAAACTTGAGCAAAAGGCTCTGCTCCAATGGTGTAGCAGTCTCAACGTCCCATCTCATGTCAGGCCTCTGGTTCTCTGTGATCGCTGCTATGCCTGCTATTTCTTTAGGCCCTCCTATTCTGTCTAGCTACTGACTGACCAGTTGCATTTTCTGGTTCTCTGCTGGTGAAAGGCCTTCTTCCTTCTGTTGCTGGATCCACTTCATTTAATGGTGGGACTAGCCATCCCCTTGTGGGTTGGTGAAATAGCCAAACACCCTTTGGATAATCTAACATGCCCTATTTACATATTCCCACCCCTCTACATGGAAAATCTGTCACTGGCTAGGGAAGCCATTCTAAGTAAATCCTTACCTCCTCAGTGGTTAAAATCCATCAGCTTCTCAATGGGTTAAAAACGGGCAAACTCCTTGCACACTTACAAAACTTACAGATTTGGAAACTAAATAAAGGATTTGTGTGAACCTAATAAGCTTGATCAATGTCAGATGGATCTTGGTAGAAAACAGAGAATACCAGAAGAATGTCTGTGTTTTATTGACTATGCAAAGGCATTTGACTGTGTGGGTCACAATGAATTGTGGCTAACCTTGAGGAAAATGGGAATCTCAGAGTATTTGCTCATGCTTATATAAAACCTATACTTGGACCAAGAAGCAGTCCTCAGAAAGGAGCAAGAAAACACTGCATAGTTCAAAATCAGGAAAGGAGTGCGTCAAGGAGGCATCCTGTCCCCGTACCTTTTCAATCTGTATGCAAACCAGATCATTCAGGAAGGAGGGCTTTATGAGGATTAGTGTGGCATCAGGATTGGCAGAAGACTCATTAACAACCTATGATATGCAGATGACACAACATTGCTTGCTGAAATGAGGAAGACCTGAAGCACTTGCTGCAAAAGGTCAAGGACTGGAATTTTCAATATGGATAGAAGCTCAATGTCAAGAAGACACATATTCTCACCACTGGGCCAATTGGCAGCACCATATTAGATGGAAAAGAGATTGGGGTTGTTAACAATTTACAGCTTGCTCAGCTCCACAATCAACACTTTTAACACTAGCAGTCAGGAAATCAAAAGACAAGTTGCATTGGGGAAATCATGGACCTCTCCTGAGTGCTGAAGGGCAACGATGTCAATCTAGATACAAAGCGGTGCCTAATCCAGCCCATGGTCTTCTCAGTTATGTTTTATGCTTCTGTGAGTTGAGCAATGTCTAAGGATGACAGAAGAATAGATGCCTTTGAGTTGCGGTGCTGGAGAAGAGTCTTGACCGTAGAATTGACTGCCAAGAAAACAAATAGGTCTGTCTTGGGGAGGGTGAAATTAAGTCTCTCTTTGGAGGCTAGGATTTTGAAGCTGTGCCTCACTTACTTTGGGTGCATGGCCAAGAGAGACTGGTCCTTGGAGAAGGACATCATGTTCAGAAGGGTGGACAGACAATACAGGAGGGGGAGACCCAGGGTGATATGGATTGATACAGTAACTGAGCCATTGGGATTGGTGTATCGGACTTAGTGAGACTGGCTAAGGATAGGGAAGGGTTCAGAGCTGCTGTACATAGGGTAACTAAACATAGCAGGCGACTCAATGACACATAAAAACAATAATATACTATGGTTTGGGAACAGGAGTGACATCCACTTGCTAAACAACTTACCTCCGGAAACTCTATGTTGTTGTTGTTAAGTGCCATTGAGTCACAGGCAACTCATAATGACCCTATGAAGGAGAGTCCTCAACGTTTGGGTGCCTTTCAACCTCTCTCCAGGTTCTTAGGGTTTCTGGAGGCAAGCTATTGTGGAAGTGGATGCCACTCCTACTTCCAAGCTTGTTTTAATCAGGGAGCTCCACCAAACACTGTCCTCATTGGGTAACCAGCCTTTAACACATTTGACACATCAGTGTCACAGTGTTCAGCCTCACAGCAATCACAAGTTACCACTGTCTGGCAACTGGTACACCAGGGCTATATGACCTAGAGGAATGTCTGAACAAAAACAATGAAAGACAGGCCCAAGAGCCGCGGATTAAAAGTCACCCACCTTTGGCTTAGTAGCATTGCTTTCTGTCCACTGGGCCAGCTGATCTCTCTCTATGTTGATGTTATTGTTGTTAAGTGCCGTCGAGTTGTAGGTGACTCATAGCGACCTTATGAAGGAGAGTCCTCAACATTTGGGTGTCTTTCATCCTCTCTCCAGGTTCAGAAACTATGAACTTTGATAAATGTCGATAGTTGTAGAGGTGCTTCAGGCCTTTTGTTCATGGGTCGCTATGAGTCATGCTCGACTGGAAGGCAATCAACAAGGAGTTCTGATGGAGTCACTCTGCTAACCTGAAAGTTTCTCCTCTCTAGCCGTTTAACTCTATGTCATGGAAGAAAGCCGAGTGGTGGAATCTCCCATGAGGATGGCCAATATCTTCCCATGCAATTTGCATCCTCCGCAATCTGCTGGAAGGTCAGCTGAGTCAGTTCCAATTCAGAAGGAGCTAAGTTTATTAAATAACAGTGACTGATTGAGTTACCCTCCTCTGAGTCCAGCTGGTACCCGGAGGTGGTCTTTCAGGCCTGGTCAACCCCAACCTGAGCCTCATCATTCGTATAAACTCTCAGGTGTGATTTGGAGGTCTATAAATCACAAAAACACTCAATTATTCAGCAAATTACAAGATTTTCTGACAGTATCTCTTGAGAACCAAGGACAAAAGACAATATTCTTTGGGTAAGTTTAATTGTAAAGCCTTCAATACCATTCACTCTGATGATATAGCATAAATTGCAGCTCCCCAAAGCTGTCTCCTGTCTTTGTTCTTTTACAACAGAGATCCATTGCATATTACCCAATTTATACTACCCTTTCTGCCCTCTTTAACTGTTCTTCAATTAGCTAATTCCTAATTGCAAAGCAAGATAACTCAGACATTACACCCTAGAGCACTTTCCTTGACTGGGCATGCCTTTTCTAAATACTCCTGAGATACTTATCACTATACCATTAACACATGTTCAGTTTGTATTCACAGTGCCAAGCAAGCACAAGGTATTCTAACCATATTTGCTTCAGAGGGGATTTGTTTAAGAGATTACCGGTAACTTTCAAGAAAGTAAATATCAGATTACAAGGGATTAGTGATTTAATGGCCATGAGTCAACTAATTAGGTGTAAACTATTCTTTCCAGAAGGACATGAGGAAAGAAAGAGATGGACACTGGTTGCTGAGAAAATCCTAGTTCAAATCCTAGTTCTCAAATAACTGGGGCAACGGGGTAGGTGTGTCTGAGTTGGTGAGACTGGCTCAGAACAGGGCAGTTTCAGAGCTGTTGTACATAGGGTTGCTAGGAATCACTAAACGGCACATAACAACAACAGATATGAAATGTGTTGATCAATATAAATAAACTTATTATATATTCTATTTTTTCTTTTTCTCTAATGTTGTGCCCTTCCTCTCCATTCAATGCCTCTTCCCATGACATTAACCAACTGCAGCTAAGTCATATCTTAATTAAAGTATATAGACCTACTGACAGCCATGTTTACCCAAAACTTCAGACACCAGCCACAAGCCTGTGAACTTGCTGCATTCCACTTCTGACACTTTAGCTACAAATTTCCCATTTTCCCAGTACCATGGGTCCTCAGGGCTCCACACTTCGAGCCTGCTGTTTTTCAACATGCTGTCAGGTTTGATAACTTGCTACAACTACTCAGAAAACAGTAGTGACCAGGGAACTCTGGTAGCATAGGAGTAAAAACTTATTCTGCAGTCTCAAAGGCACATGGTTTGAGTCCACCAGCTGCTCTGTGGAAGAAGGATGTTCAGTCTCCTCCCATGTGATTTACTACCTCCGGAAACACACTGAAAGGTCAGCTATGGGTTGGTTCTGATTCGAAAACACACAACAGCTCAGAAAACTCAAGAAAATGCTATAGTTATGACAAATTACAGTTTTATTATACTGAAAAGTTACAGGAGAGAGCAGTAAGATAAACTGTGAGAGGGCTCTCAATATGAAGGTCTGTGTCCCCAAAATAGATGAGCTGGCCTCCCATATTCAGCATTCAAGAAGCCCATGAAACTTTTCTTGGGGTTTCATAATGGTTGTGAGGATAAGGCAAGGTTCTCATATGTTTTCACAGGGTCTATATGAATTGCAGTCAAGTCATAACATGAAACAATAACATTATGTAGACTTTATTGACTGAATCATGCTTTTTCTTTCTGCCTCACTCACTGAAATAAACTGATTGTTTTTATCTGACCAGCCCCATCAGAGCCTGATATCAGGGTGGGGGTATGACAGAAAAAACTGGATAAATTATGTATATTGTATTGAAACAGATGAGGGAAAGAACAGATTATAAGTGATATATGATTGAGTATTATGGTTAGCACAGGAATCCAGAATTAAGGTATAGAGAAGTGTACTCGGGGTGGTGGGGGGTGGGGGGAAGGAACATGGGAATTGTATACTAATGAAGGAATTTTTTTCTTTCTTTCTTTTTTCTCTCTTTGGAGGGGGAAGCAAGCTGGTGGGGAGGGGTGGGCAGGGAGAAAATTGTGGCAATGAATGAATGGAAATCTAAAACCTCTGTAAAAAATAAATAAATAATTTTTTTTTAAAAAAGCAAAAAACTAAAATGTGGCTTGGATGCCTCATCTAAGTCACTTCAAACATGGAGGAAATCTCTGAGGTATGGTCCTGGAGAAGAGTATTGGATACACCATGAACTGCCAAGAGAACAAACAGATCTGTTCTGAAGAGGGTGGAACCAGACATACTTTGGGCATCTTGCCAGGAGGGACCAGTCCATGGAGAAGAACCCTGATCCTAAAGAAACAAGACAAAGACCAAATTATTGGTGCAAAGTCAAATTCTTTACCCTACACAGTATGAGATACATTTGACTAATAGATAGTTACAAAATATTTTTAGAATAAGGTAGCATTCCCTTTTCCCCTCAACACGTAGTAGCTAAAGCAATTAGAAGAAATGAAGACCTAAAGGAGCAGAGCAACAGGTTTCAAAGAACAGCTTGAGAAAACAGTGTAAAGTTCAACAATTAAATGTTCAGAGACTTGGATATAGAAAAGCAAAAGGGTGAACCACTCTCAACATTTTTCAAGCAGAAATAAGGAAGTGGGGTGTGACTTAAACCTCAACTAGCAGTATTGAAGTGTTCTGTCTTTAAAGTGTTTCAATGCAAAGGAATCATCAAAAGAAGACACAAGGTAGACAGAGTCATTTTACCAAAAAGAATTCATCTACATTCAAATATTGAATGTTGTTTGTAGCATGTTGGAATAAGGATATAATAAAGCATTTACAGTATTAAAGAAATAAAAAGCTGCAAAAAATACATTGGGGGCAAAACAAGGCTGTAGGAATTGGTGGAAAACCACCTGGAATGTTTCAACAAACTGATGCAATACTAGAAGTGCATCCTGTCTTGTGATAAGAAATTTGGAAGACAGCCATAGAGCCAACTAGCTGAAAACAGAATGCTTTAAATTCAAATTTCAAAGGAAAGTTGTCCAACAAAATGGAGACATTATCAAATCATCTCTGATATCACATGCAAGTAAAATCTTGCTGAATGTAATTAAAAAATAATTGCAGCAGTACATACAGAATGAGTAGTATCATTTCAAGTCCAGCAACTACTGCACAGGAGAAAGGGAGGCAATTTGATTGTGTGAAGTTTTACAGCCTCAGAAAGCCAATGGAGGGTCTCCTTAGTAAAATTCAACTCAGCAGCAGTGGCTATAGGGTAACCGGGTAACCCAATATGGTGCTGGCTCGGTGAATGCTGCAAATCCCAGAAATGCATCTCATATATTAATTTTTACCTTTCCTTAAATTTATTACTTTCTCAACCTCTTCATTGTTTTCTCTGAATTTCTGTTTTGTTCTGTTGCATAGTGTTTTTCTTCATTAAAGGTGTATATGAGTCAAGCCATCCCAGTAGCATCGTATGTTACATGTACAAAAGAGGAGAGAACTTCCATCAGCAGTTAACAAAAAGTCCTACTTATTATGTACCAGGCATATTTACAAACTCATTTCATGTTCCCATCCATCATAGGCAGCACATGCTATTTATACCATTCACGTTTTGTATAGTAGGAAATGAGCTAGATAGAGGTCAAGTAATTTGCATAATATTATATGGCAGGTAGACAGAGAAAAATTACATATTAGTGGTTTTGGGTCCATTGCTGGTGTTTAATAAGTATTTGTTGAATGAATGTGTGAATGGGAATTGGGTTATTTTAAAAGAATCTCAAGAGTATTTGAGTGTGTACCTTGTATGTATATATTTTGCCTCATCTTGAAGATTTCATGCCTTTTTTATTATTTTCAAAACTTTCTAGCTCTTTTATTTTTTGCTGCCTATATCAGTGAGAAATTTCATCAAGATTTTAGGTGATTTAATCAGCAGTTGGTAGTGAGAGCCAAGGGAAGATTTCTTCAAAACCATAAGCCAAGCACTTAAGATCATTGGTATTGTTTTAGGTTCACTAGAGTTATTGTCAAGTTTATTAGCAAAAGTCAAAGAAATCTAGTAGTAAAGTAGAAAGATAATCAATATTTAAAATATGCAAGTCATAATGTTTTCATAATACTCCAAGCTCTCATCCTTTCTCTTTGTTCTGATGTGGAAAATAATCTGAGATTACTGCTAGTTTTTGGTGAATTTGGTGCCAAATAACTGATTCTGCATTGTATTAAAATAAGTTTTACATGACATGTATATAAATGTATATATGCTCTTGAATCAATTTTTAATAACAGAAGTTATTTCCTTAAAATATTAACATTATGAAATACTTCCATCTTTTTATCTTTTACTAGTAAAATTTATACTTAATTCCAATTCAGAGAAATGGTTTTACAAGATATTTTTTTCCTTTTTTTTTCTTTGACAGGAATGCAGTTAACACTTGTTCAACAATAAGACAGGTGAAGTCAAGATGTTGAACAATTAACAAGAGAAAGTCGTTTCAATGAAAGGCATTTGACTAGCATAAAAGTCACCATGTCTTCATGTTATTCTTTAGATTTGAAAAGGTCTTTTTAAAGGTCTTTTAAAAACACATTTCAATAATAGAATAGTACATAATGTTTCAATAAAGCTGAATACTTTCATGAAACCTGCCATATATTTTCATAGTTCTGATTTTTACTGCTACAATTATGCCAAGGTTTTTAAGCTCCTTGCATGTGGTTGATTGTTGTTTTTAGTTTAAAAATACATGCTCATAGATTAATAACAAATAAAACAATAGAGAATTCCAGTTGAACTTAATGCTTGGGGTTTTTTAAATAACTGAAATTCAATCAAGGCATTTAAAATAGAAATCATCTCTTAAAATTATTTGTATACCTTAGAAAAACAGAACAATGTAATAAACCATGGGTTCTTTCTTTGAATATTCCGAAAGAAGACTTCCTTCTCTTTTCAAAATTATTGCATATGTAAGTGATATAAACATTCTCCCTTTCGATAAAGATATTGTCTAATAAATTTTGAGAATATCTCATGTGTTTATTTACTATATCATAATCTATTACATTATCTCAAAAACTGTAGTGGTTTCACTGTAAAACTAGTACAAAGAGTAAAGCAACATGGGGTAGGGGAAAGGTGAAGATCCAGTGTTCACTTTCTCAAATTCTTTCTAAGTATGTATTCTGAGACCATCTTAGGTCAGATACCAAGGAAAGGGTTCTCCAGCACAGCTATGCCTGCAGGAGGTTTACTGTAACAATTTTGAAAAAATACTACAGAACTTGAGAGAGATTGGAGAGCATTATGCTGAGTGAACTAAGTCAATCTCATAAAGGAGAATACTGAATAAGACCATTATTGTAAAGATAGAAGGATAACTAGTAAAACATGTATGGGGGTCATAGGAGGGATGGAGCACAGAGTGGAGGGGTAGGGGTAATATCACAGGCTGGTGCACTTTAGTGAGTGGGGGAAGTAGTAAAGGAAATGGGGAAGGTCAGGGGCTTGAAAAGACAGGGTAACTAATGGTGATTAATTTTATAAAACATATGGAATGCGAATGATTGTATGAAACAATGTGAATGAAAAATAGTGTGAAACATAATGCATATGAACTTTGTAAGCAAAGTAATATAAAATGATTTTTTTAAAAAAAGTTCTTTGATGAACAATGCCTAAGGCAATGAGAGACAAATTGGTTGGAAGAAGTAGAACTGATATAGTATAATAATAAATTCATACAAGGCATACCAGCTTACAATGAAGGAAGTTCAAGGAAGACAGAATGAATGTCAAGTGTGGCGTTCAGACCAAGCATGGCTGTAGATTGAAATTGGCTGTATCATGGATATCACATGAAAGCAAGATTCTGCTAAATATTATCCAAAAACGACTGGAACAGCATATCAACAGAAAATTGCCTGAAGTGCAGGCTGGACTTAGAAGAGGCTGTGATACTAGGGATATTATAGTTAATGTCAGATGGATCTTGGCTGAAAACAGAGAGTATCAGAGGAATGTCTATCCGCAAATTTGACTATGCAAAGACATTTGAATGTGTAGATCACAGCAAACTGTGGCTGATTTTAAGAAGAATGGGAATCCCAGAACACTTGATTGTGCTTATGGGAAACCTATACTTAGACTAGGAGGCAGTAGTCAGAACAGAGCAAGGAAACACTGCATGTTCAAAATTGGGAAGGGTGTGCATCAAGGATGTGTCCTATCTCCAGATCTTTTCAATCTATATGCAGAACAGATTATCTGGGAGGTTGGGCTCTATGACAAGTGTGGCATCAGGATTGAAGGTAGGTTCATCAACAATCTGCACTATGCAGATAACACAACCCTGTTTGCTTGAAACTGAGAAGGACCTGAAGCACTTTCTGTAGAAGGTCAAGGACTGCAGCCTTCAATATGGATTGAAGCTCAACATCAAGAAAATAAAGATTCTCACCATTGGGCCAATTGGCAGCATCATGATGGATGATAAAGACATTGAGATTGTTGACAGCTTCACTTTGCTTGGCTCTACAATCAATACTCTTGGTTCCAGAAGCCAGAAACACTGCCTGATCCTGGACCATCCTCACAAAAACTACTCCATTTTTGCAGTTACTCTGTCAGTGCATCTTGTTGAAGGTTTTCATTTTTCACTGGTCCTCTCCCCTAACAAGAATGATGTCGTCCCCCGCCCCCCCCCCCCCCCCCCCCCCCCCCCCCCCCCCCCCCCCCCCCCCCCCCCCCCCCCCCCCCCCCCCCCCCCCCCCAGGACCTGGCCTCTCCTCAGAACATATCCAAAGCATATGGGATGAGATAGCAGGGAGAAATCGAAGTCTGGAAACTGATGGGGCAGATCTACTCTGTCCTCAAGGGTTGCTGGAGTCAGAATTGACTTGATGGCAACAAATATTATTTGTTAGTTTATTTCTTTTGATTTAAAATAACCAAACACAATTGTAAATGAATGAGAAATAGTTGTAGAAATAGATACTATGTGAAAACAAGACTTCATTTTCCTGAAGCTTAGACAATCCAAAAGAGATTCACAGCTAACTTCTGCCATCTAGTGGCAAGAAAACAGGATCATTTTTACTTCATAAAACTGTCTTCTTTCCAAGTGGTTTCTTTATATATAGCCTTGGGGAAGTAAACCTATCCAGTGGAAATTCTATAGACTTTCCCTCTCACCTTCTATTACTGTCCTTTCGAAAATCATAACTTTGTGCACGAATTATAATAACAGACTAAAATTATATTATCATTAAATTATTATGTAATCTATTTACTCCTGCACTTTGGGTTTTTCCGCATAATTTCTAGTTAAAATTATTATTCCAACTCCTTTTTATCTCTATGATATGCTCATAGTAATATAAATTATCAGTGATACATCAAATATGTTGCTTTGAAGTTTTACAACATTAAAAGTCTGGAAACTAGTTTACAATTTTTTTTTCTATTTTTAAATACAAGCATTTTAAAAATTGCCCCTAAATTTTTATCTACTTGGCCTCATACCATATCTTCCTTAATAGTCTATACAATTGCATCATTGCCTAATGTATATTACCTAATTTCACTCATCCTGCCTCATATTACAACTAGAGGAATTCCTCTCACACAAAGAATTGTTTAGATTTAGTCCTGTTAACTGATAAAAAGACCTAATTCCAGAAGCTCTTGTGGCCTAGTGGTGAGAAGCTGTACTGCAACTCCAAAGTCATGTGATTCAAATCCACCAGCTACTCTATGGGATAAGTTGAAGCAATCACTTTCTGTGCAATTTACACCCTCTTGAAAGCTGCTGGAGGGTCAGCTAAAGGTAAGTAGTTGATAGAAGAATTTATCTCCCATCTTAGAATTTATCTTCCACAGAACAACTGGTGGATTTGAACTATGTGCCAATGAGTCAGCGGATATACTACGAGGCCACCAGCATTCAGAACTTTTAATTATGAATTACATCTTTATCTTCTGGGATATTTACCACTTGTTTTCCTCCAATGAGAAAAAGCTATGAGTTCTGTAGCAAAACTAGCTTTTATATTAAAATAGAAATAAATAAAAATACAGATTGTTTTAAACATTGTATAATATTGAATAAAGATGAGTCTACTATTGTCTTTTATGTATAACATGGCCTTCATTGTTAACTGATTGGCACATAGGAGATTTGTCATCACATATATTTTACTAGGAAATTCTGGTGACCTAGTGGAAAGGAGTTACACTGTCAACCAAAAGGCACTTGGTTCTAATTCACTGACATTTGAGAGGGAGAAACATGGGCAATCTCCTCCCATGCAATTTATAGTCTCTGAAAACCTACTGGAGGGTCAGTTATTAATAAGTTCCAATCTACTCATAGCTGCATGAGACTATTATACTTAAAAGTCAAGAAAATGCATTTGCACTGAAGGAAGTGTACTTTGATGGTTACCAGAGGCAAGTGGGGAGGAGAAGGTAAATTGTGAATGGGAAGGAGACATAAAACGAGAGTGAAATCAGCATAAAATGATCCAGGAAAAGGAAGGCACTGAGAGGAGCACAAGAGGTTAAGATAATAGAGAAAATTACTGTTACATACAAACCTCAATAACAGTACAAATGATAATGTAAGAGTAGATTAATAAGCAGACAGAATAAACAGTGGAATCATGTGAACATGTAAAGAAGAAACAGCAACATAAGGAAGATTGAGTCTAACACAATTATCTCCACAAAGAGGAAGTGTTCCCATCAATAACATTCACAATACCAAACAAGTAACTACAAGATCAGACAAGACCTTCCATCCACCTGCACAAACTTTTAATGCGTGTTGCAAATTGACTCACAGACTTTGCTCTCAGTTGTGGGGCTTATTAGGGAAATAAATTGAGAGCTGGGGGAGGCAAAGGTTATAACACACAGTGAAACTCTAGAGTGAACAATATACAATAAGACACAATGACTCAATCATTTAGACAACTTCTTAGTCAACAAGTGAAAGTCCAGGTTCAGCCCAGCAGCACAAATACAAGAAGTCTCTAGTTTCTTCAATTGTCTAGCAAGCTTTGTCTCACAGCAGTGACAAATCAGCTCTTCCTTCAAGCAAAACCTTTAACTATGGCTCCATCTCCAGGGCTCCGTAAGGCCCTCACCACAGTCTCTCTACAGTCTGGCTGGCTCTTTTAGGTTAGCATCACACCTGTTGATAACGTAGAAAACACTTATTAATGGTGAACTCTGTGTCCACAGTTGAGGCAGCTGGAACCTGTGCCCGCAGGGGAGCTAAGGGTAGTGAGGGAGCCTGAAAGGTTCATTTTATTTACACATTCCCATCCATCCATGTGGTCAGATCTAAGGTAATGGATGTTGTCATTGTTGTTATGTTCCAACGATTTGCTTGCTACTCATAGTGACCATATGTACAA
>NW_006399772.1:286674-291439 GCF_000299155.1 Elephantulus edwardii
AAGAAGACGTTAGAGCACATAAAATTAAAAAAATATATGTTTGAATTTTCCACTGGAAATTTGTCCATTTATTGTATTTAAATGACAAATATATTTTACCTAGGTTTCTAATTAGATTTAATGATTCACTTTTCTTCAAAAATTGGAGGAAAGTAAAAATAATTATGACATTCAAATATATTTTTTACTTAAATCTTCATCCTTTGAAAAATAAATGCTACTAAGTTGTGTTTCATTTTTAGCAGAACTAAAAAATAACTGATGATGTATTTTTCTTTGTTGTTTTGTAGTTATTATGGGCCATACTCTCTGAGCCCTGCTCTATCCTAAGGCAACCTTATTGTCTTTGACACACCTACCCCCATTATCCTAGCCACTGAAAAATATGGAATGTTTCATGAATTGGGTGTCATCCTTGTGCAGGGGCCATGCTAATCTTTTCTGTATCGTTCCAATTTCAGTATATATTCTGCCGAAGTGAGCACATTTTTTTATAAATAAAATATAAAGGTTTCAAAATATACATCTTATTTTTAAATGCAGTTTTCGATACAGCCTTGTAAATAATTCAAAGGAGTATCTATCATATCTATGTATCTTTCAAAGATCTTATAAATAAAATATAAAATTGATTTAATTTTACAATGAATTTTTACATCACATAACATAAGAGAAATCAAATATGTAAGAAATTGCCTTATTTAAGGAAGGAGGGCAAATAGCCAACTATATAGTATCTAAGGTATCATCAAAAGGTCCTAATTCTCACCACAAACAAAACTACCATGTGCTGAGAGTTGCAATTCCCACCCACCTTTGAAGTACTTATAAGTTTAGGAGCATTAAAAATTCATCTTTTGTGTTATCTTAGTATTTCAAAGCTCAAAAATCAGTCAATAATGTGAATCAAGGCTCCTTAGAAATTTTGGGTTTTGGAGAGTTTTTGCTTACATCTGAGCTAGAGTTGAAAGCTATGCTAATCACATTCCTCAGTTCATGAAATACGATAACCATGAGTCTATACTAAAATTTGTCTAATTTTATTTCATTTTCCCCACCAAACATTGGTCTCCCATTTTACCCATCTCGCAGCCCCGTAATGTGTTTAATATATAGATCTTTAAATTAAAAAATAATGATACAACATCAGTTGAAATCCATTAGGTTTGATAGCTACTGATTTGGTTTTAGTTTATTGTGAAAAAATAAATTCTCATAAATTAAATTATGCAATTTATCTCATTATATTGCTGTTTTTAAACTCAAAAATTATTGCCTTAACAACCATTGTAGAGAGTTTGCTTCTCAATATGGTTTTTCTAGTGTAGATGATTGACTATGTGGAGAGGTGGGACTATGCAAATGCAGTGTGTTGGCCTATCCACAAAGGGATTACTATCTAACATTCCATAAGGGGGTGGAGCTCACAAACCCTTAACTGAGACAGATGCAAAACAGACCAGTAAACTCAGCTGAAGGATACTTCAGGTTCACTGTTCTAGTACATTATTTTATTAGCGTGCAAGATAATGATATGTTTGAAAATGGAAGAACATTTTAATTAGCCTGACTGTTACATTTCCTTCCTCACCTTTATATGACATTTTAATAAGAGTTTCCGTAAAAGAAGATTCTCTTTTCCCTGAGAATATTAAGAGATTTACACAAGGCAGCAGTGAGGAAGGAAGGAGGGAGGGGGCTAGAGCACGTGATGGCCAGCTGTGGCCACACTGGTTAATTAGCCCTGCCATGGATATTTACAGCTTTGTTCTAGCACAGAAGATGGTTCGATGTGAGAACATTTAAAGAAGTTGGTTCAAGGATATAAAGCTAATAAAAATCTGGTTGTATTTCACAACTTCACCGGCTGTGCACAGTTGGGCATCTCCAGTCTGATAGAAAGAATAAATTGAATATGAACAGAAAGGAAGAAAGACCCATGCAGACACAATCCTTGTAGACACCTTTCACAAAGCTTACGTGTGCTCATTTTTCCTAAGTGAATGCTTTAAATCTAAGTCGCATTTGATTTCTTTGGTCACTACTCCCTAATCAATAGTCTTACAATCTTATGATTGATTAGAAAAGATATGTCCAATATAGCCCAAAGATGTTCAGCTAAGAATAATTTTTGAAACGTTTTAAGATAAAATAGCTTAGTATTGTTTCAAAATTGGGAATGGTGTACTCCAGGGATGTTTCCTATCTCCACACTTTTCAATATATATGCAGAACAGATTATCTTGGAGCAGGGCTCTTTGAGAAAAAATGTGGCAGCAATATTGGAGGGAGACTCATCAATAATTTGAATCATGCCGTTGGCACAATTCTGCTTGCTGAAATTGAGGAAGACCAGAAGCGCTTGCTACAGAAGGTCAAGAACTGTAGCCTTAAATGTGGATTGAAGCTCAACAACAAAAAGCAAAGATTCTCATCTCTGGGCCAACTGGCAGAATCATGACACTTTAGTTTGCTTGGCTCTACAGTCAATACTTTTGGTATAAGCAGTCAGAAAATTAAAATACAAATTCCATTGGGAAAATCTACTGTCAGAGACCTGTCCAAAGTACTGAATAGCAATGATGTCAGCCTGGAGACTAAGGTGCACCTGATCCAAGCCATAGTCTTTGCAATTACTTACTATGCATAAGAAAGCTGGACAATGACTAGGAATACTAGAAAGAGAATTGATGCCTTTGAGATGTGGTGCTGGAGAAGAGTGTTGACTATACCATAGACTGCTGCTAGAACAAACAAGTTCATCCTAGAGAAGGTAAGACCAGGCTGCTTCTTGGAGACAAGAATTCTGATGCTTCGTCTGACAGACTTTGGACATGTTACAAGGAGGGACCAGTGATGCTTGAAAGAGTGGGGGGACAGCACAAGAGAGGAAGACTCTTGATGAGATGAACTGATTCAGTGACTGGGATAATGGGCGTACGTGTGTCAGGACAATAAGATTGGCACAGGATAGAGCAGGGTTTAGGGCTGTTGTACACAGGGTCTACTTGACAGCAAATAACAACATTGTTTATAATTGTTTTGAATTTTCAAGATAAATTATATTAAGTGTATTTTTCAATCATTTGCTTAATTATTCTCTAAATAGTATGAAACTGGGAAATCTTCAGTAACAAAGCATGGTACTTTAAACATTACCACTTAACATTTTTAAATATTTTATCTCCAATTTTCAGTACAGGAGAACACTGAAGCTACTGCAGATTAAGTACCTGCATGGAAGCTCTGATGTCATGTTAAGAATCTACACTGAAATCCCAAAGGTACAGTTTGATTCCATGGGAGTAGTATGAGCAATCTCCTCCCATGCAATTTACTCACTCTGGAAACTCACTGGATGGTCAGCTGTGAGATGATTCTAACTTGATTGCACACATCAACAATCTACCTGCCTAAGCCTATAAGACCTCATAAATCTTAGACTAAATGCAAACCAAAATCACTACCCTCAAGTTAATTCCAACTCATAGCAACCCTCCACAGAGTTTCTGTAGCTTAACAAATTAAGTAAATCTTGAAAAAGGAGACCTCCTTCCTATGAGTTGGCGGTAGATGCTAACTGCCAGATCCAGGCAGCATTTTGGTTAGACACATAATTTGCTCTGGTCTATGCCAGCAGAAATGAGGAACAAGGATAAAAAGACTGGAGAATTTGAAGGACTGATGATTACTCATCCTAAAACAAGTTAGAAGACCCAGGAAGGCAAAGACTGACTCGTTCCTGTTGAATTTGGAAGTATAGCATATTGGTGATATGACAGAGAAACTATTGTGAAGTCAAAGGAAAACAGTAATAAAAATGAAAAGTGAGGAAGTAGGGAAATGAAGAGCAATAGCTTGCTTCTTTAGAAATTTGGGTTGGAAATGTGAAGAGAAAGAGGTGAATGGCATTAGAAATTTGAGCAGGTTCAAAGATACCCTATAATTGGTTTAGACTTTAAACAATGAACAAACAAAAAAATATTCTAAAAACCGGGAAAGAAGGATGTACCAACTTCTGCATATTGTTGTTGTTAAGTAACTTCAGTCGACAACTCATAGTGACCTATGAATAACAGATCTGAACCTTGCCCTCTTCTGCATCATTGTCACATCTCCATCTGCTCAAGCCTATTGTAGTCACCATGTGCATCTGTCTCCATGAGATTCTTCTTCTCTTTTGACGACTCTACATTTCCCAGTATGATATATTTTTCCAAGAACTGTTCCTTCTTGACAACATGCCTGCAGTATGTGAGATGAAGCTCACCAACTGGGTCTCTAAAGAGCGCTCTGCTTCACTTCCTCCAAGATGTGTTTGTTCTTTTGGCAGCCTCCAATATATTCAGTACCCTTCTCCCACCCCACAATTCAAAATCATTGATTTTTCTCCATTCATCCTTATTCATTATCTAACTTTCAGATACAGGAAGCAGTTCAAAAACATGGCTTGGATCAAGCATAGCTTTATCTTTAAATGTACATCCTTCCTCTTTAGCACTCTAAAGAGGCCCTCAGCACCAGAATTCCCCAACATAACACATCTTTTGATTTATTGACAACTAATACTCTCATATAGATCTCATCCAGTCAGTTGGTCAGGTGATGGTCCTTCAGATTTCTTGGCACAACTTGGTGAGCAAATCTAGGGCAGCATCTGTTTGTTGAAATATGTCAATTGGTATTCCATCAATTCCTGGGGCCTTGTTTTTTGCCAATTCTTTCAGAGCAACTTGAGCTTCCTTCATTAGCACAGGCTCCTGCT
>NW_006399772.1:291809-293685 GCF_000299155.1 Elephantulus edwardii
TTCTCCCAAAACTCCTCTAGTCTTTGCTCATTGGTGTTGAAGGCCTCAAACCTCTTCCTGAGATGGTTTTGAAATTCCAGACTCAAGATCAAATTGTGGTTCCTATGGATTTGATTTCATTTTCTTCAACTTCAGCTTGAGCTTGCATATTCTGTTCTACAATCAGCACCTGACCTAGTTTTCACAGCTGATCTTTGTATTTGTTCCCACACAAAAGAAAGGTGACCTGAAAGAGTGCAGATATTACCGAAAAATACCATTAATATCACATATAAGCAAGATTCTGCTGACAATTATCCAAAAACAACTGGAATAGCACAACAACAGAGAACTTCCAGAAGTGCAGGCTGGGCTTAGAAGAGGCTGTGGTACTAGGGATATTATAGCTATTATTAGATGGATCTTGGCCGAAAGAAGAGAGTACCAGAGTATTGTCTATAGGCATTTCATTGACTATGCAAAGGCATTTGACTGTGTGAATCACAACAAATAGTGGCTAACTCTGAGAAGAATGGGAATCCCAGAACATTTTTTTATCCCAGAACATTTGATTGTGCTTGTGCAAAACCTATACTTGGACCAGGAGGCGGGTTTCAGAACAGAGCAAGGAAACAATGCATGGTTCAAAATTGGAAAGTGTGTGCACCAAGGATGTCTTCTATCTCCATCTTTTTCAATCTATATACTGAACAGAACATCCAGGAAACAGGGCTCTATGGGGAGGAGGGTGGCATCATGACTGGAGGAAGACTCATCAACAACCTGAGTTATGCAGATGACGTAACATTGCTTGCCAAAACTGAGGAAGACCTGAAGTGCTTGGAAGCTCAATATGGATTGACGCTCAACATCAAGAAGACAAAGATTCTCACCACTGGTCCAACTGGCAGCAGCATGATAGACAGTGAAGAGATTGAGATTGTTAACTGCTTTACTTTGCTTAGCTCTACAATCAGCACTCTTAGTTCTAGCAGTCAGGAAATTAAAAGACAAATTGCATTGGGAAAGTCTGCTGTTAGAAATCTCTCCAGAATGCTGAAGAGAATGATGTCAGTCTGGAGAAGAAGGTGTGCCTGACACAGGCTATAGTCTTTGCAATTACTTGCTATGTGTCAGAAAGCTGGACAATTACTAGGGATAATAGAAAATTGATACCTTTGAGCTGTGATGCTGGAGAAGATAATTGAATATGGCATGGACTGCCAGGGGAACAAACAGGTTCATTCTAGAGAGGGTGAAATCAACCTGATTCTTGGGTGTAAGGATTTTGAAGCTTTGTCTGACATACTTTGGACATGTTGCAAGGAGGGACCAGTCCTTAAAGAGGGACATCATGCTTGGAAGGGTGGAGGGACAGCACAAGAAAGGATGACCCTTGATGAGATGGATTGATTCAGTGACTGGGTAAATTGGTAGGTGTGTCTCAGACAATAAGGTTGACACAGGATAGAGCAGGGTTCAGGGCTTTTGTACTTGTTCTTATTGCTGTTATGTGCCATTGAGTCACTTCAGACTCATAGCGAGCCTATGTACAAGAGCTCTAAAGTCTGTTCTATCCTGTGCTAACCTAACCATCTCAAATGCACTTATTCCCACTACTCCAGTCACAGGATCGATCCATCTCATTGAAGGTCTTCCTCTCCTTCGCTGCCCTTCCACTCTGTCAAACATGATGTCCCTCTCCAAGGACCAGTCCCTCCTTGCAACATGTCTAAAATATGTCAGACAAAGCTTCAGAATCCTTGACTCCAAGGAGCATTCCGGCTTCACCTTCTTCATGACAAACCTGTTTGTTCTCCTAGCAGTCCATGATATATTCAACACTCGTATCCAGCACCCCAGCTCAAAGGCATCAATTCTCTTTCTATCAACCCTA
>NW_006399772.1:294818-296145 GCF_000299155.1 Elephantulus edwardii
TATTCAAAGTGGCAAGTGCCTATTTCAGCTCACTTATGTCTAGTCTGTCTATCTTTGTGCTTTCCTTTTTAGTTTTCAGAGCTTTCACTTAATGACTTCTTATCTGCTCTCTACCTCTTAAGCACATTACCCTATTGCTTGAAGGACTGTTATTTTGGAAATCAATGGTCAATCCTGCTTGACAAACTGGTGCTCTACTAATAACACCAAATAATACACAGACAAAGATACATATACTTAAGCTATAAAATAAGTTGTTGTTATTTACCATCAAGTTAGAACTGACCTTCCAGGGAGTTTTCAGAGGGAGTTTAAAGTCACGAGGAGAGTGCCCATCTTTCTCCCTCAAAGCAGCTGGTAGATTTGAAATGTTGTTTGTAGCGGGATTGTAGAGCATTTTCTTACCACTAGGGCACTAGAGCTCCTATAAGTAGCAACACATGAATCATGGGGCCAATAAAACGAGCGTGTTTCATCTTTTCTAGCAAACTATACAATCAGGCATATGACTATCATGGTGCCATTCAGTCCTCTCTGGCTCTGCCTGATGCCCTGCAGCCGACTCCTAGGATCAGCCTTTGGGCCCTTCCAGCGGCTGCAGGTTCTGGTTGGAGGTCCCTGTCCTGAAAAGCCTATCTCAGCCACATGTATAAAGCCTGTTGTTAGAATCCTTCTCCATCCCTTTACTTAGAGAGCATAGCTTCAAGTGTAAAGGGGGTTGGGAGCACCCAAAAACCACACAGCTCTCCTAAATCAACAAAGTAGTAATTCACATAGGAAAGAAATGTGTTTTATATGCATTTGTATCACAACACTATATAACATTATAATTTTAAACATTGTGTTTGTATATTTGGGAGGAGATCTAATTTAAGGGTCAACTATTTATTTTAACATAAAATATTTAAAAATATCTCTGTTTAAGCTTATGGATGTCCTTCAAAATACTCATTTAATCTTAGGTTAGTAGATTTCTACTACACTAAAATAAAGCCTCACAAACCCCTTTTAGTTAAAATCAGACTCTTTTTCCTTGTGAAGACAAGATTTTTAGAGTATTTCTGGAAAGCTACATGCAATAATACAATAGAACAGCAGAGAGAGCTATAGAACTGATTGAGACGAATTTCCAAACCAAATCCGCTTCTGTTGAATATAGTCTGGCTGACTCTTCAAAGAGATGAAAAAGGCAATCTCCACTTTCGTATGGAATGGAAGAAAGCCCCAAATAAGCAAAGCACTCCTTAAGAATAGAAGAACGGTAGGAGGTATCTCACTCCCTGATTTCAAATCCTACTACACTGCCGTAGTGGTAAAGACAGCATGG
>NW_006399772.1:298310-308428 GCF_000299155.1 Elephantulus edwardii
AAAAATTCCAAACGGATTGTCTCATCTGTCTCTGGTGACGGTAAAAGGACAACTTTAAGGTTAGCAGCTCGATGCTTTAACCATAGCCTTGCCAAGTTTCTACAGCATCTGAAGTATGTCATTCAGTATACCAAACACACTAATTTTATTTCTAGTCTAGAGACATAACTATTATTCATTACAAGGCTAGAGCATTTCTATAGTTAATGCATGGATTATATTTGTCGAATTTTGGAACAGTCACTAATGGTAACGGAGATAATGAGTATCTCTATTTTAACCACAATTATCCATTTATACTGCTAGTTTATTACAGAGTAATATTTAAAATTGATAACATTAAAATATACTTTACCTTCGAATTTGCCTTCTCTAAGTCTAAGCTTTAAGGGCCTCCCAGATTGCTAAAGAGCAATGATGCCAGTTAAAAGACCAAGTTGCACCTACTCAAAGCCACAGTCTTTTCAATAACGTGCTATAGATGAGAAAGTTGGACAATAAGTAAGAATGATGGAAGAATCGACACCGTTGAGTTGTGTTGTTGGAGAAGAGCACTGAATAGCCCATACACTGCCCAGAGAACCAACAAATTTGTCTTGGAGAAAGTGCAGCCAGGGTGCTCTTCAAAGGCAAGGATGATGGAATTACGTCTCTCCTATTTTGGACAAGACTCTGGAAAACGACACGGTTGTAAAGGCAGGGTCCATGAAAGAGAGGAAGACCATCAAGGTGATGGAATGACCAATGCCTGTAACAGTGGGCTCACACATGAGTATAGACGATGAGGCTGACACAGGCTAGTGCAGGTTTAGATCCATCATGCGTATCTACATAGCTATTGCACCTTCTACTTGGTTTATACCAGTAATCCTTATTTTAAATGAATATTGGAAGGTGTCTTAGGGGAGCTTAGGGAAGACAGGTGGGAGAAAGAGCAAGTCAAGAGAAGGCAGAGAAAAATAACAGAGTTAAGAAAGAATGAAGGCTGATTTGCTAGTGTCCTATTTAAACCCAAGTAATAGGAGTGTGTTTGGATACTAGAGAATTGGTAGCATTGGGAAATTCCAGAACTATTTTAAATGCTTTATAATACTATCAACAGACACACTTCTGAGAGACAGTATGCAAGATTAAGTAGTTTACTGAAATGAGTGAAATTCAGTTGGCTGGACAATGGAAAACAGAAGCTCACATACCATATCTAAAGAAATTCCTGAAGTGAATTGTTACGTAGAAATTTGGAGTAAATATTATTCTCTTCAGATCACTTGTTGTCATTAGATGCTGTCCCTTCAGTCCTGACTAGAACGACCTTGTATACAGAAGGATGAAACACTGCTCAGTCCTGTACTATCCTCACAAGCGCTGCTCTTTCAGCCCATTTGTGCAGCTCCTGTGTCAGTCTGACTCGCAATGGGTCTTCCTCTCTTTGCTGACGCTCTGCTATAACAGGCACGCTATCCTTCCTGATTACAAGCCCAGACTATATTGGCAAAATCTCACCCTCCTGGCTTCTTAAGAGCATTCTGGCTGTGACTTTGTCCAAGATTGTTGTTGTTGTTGTTATTGTTGTTATGTGATATTGAGTCACCTGTGAATCATAGCGACCCTATGTACAACAGCCCTAAACCCTGCTCTATCCTGTGCCATTCTTATTGTCTCTAACACAACTACCCCCATTACTCCAGTCTCTAAATCAATCCACCTCATAGAGGATCTTCCTCTCTTGCGCTGTCTCTCCACCCTGCCAAGCATGGGGGTCCCTCTCCAAGAACTAGTCCCTTCTTGCAACACATCCAAAATCTGTCAGAAGCTTAGAATCCTTGCCACCAAGGAGCAGCTTGGTCTCACCTTCTTTAGATTTATCTTCTCCCAGTCCCTGGGACTCTTAACATCCATTGCCAACATCACATTCAAAGTCATCAATTCTTCTTGAGTCTTCCTTACTCAGCATTCAGTTTTCGCATGCATATGAGAAAATCGAGACTGCCAAGGCTTAGATCAAGAACATCTGAGTCTTCAGGGTGACACCTTCATTTTGCAACATATTGTTTGATATTCTTTGACTGCTACTTCCTTGAATGTTCATTGCGGGGGGGTGGGGGGGAGGAGAAATCATCAAACCCTTCAAAACCAGTTAACACTAATCACCTTTGTTGTTGTGTACCTTCAAGTCAGAGCCACCCATAGCTGACTCTCCACCGGGTTGAGGCAGTTAATTGCAAGATATTGCCCATTCGTCTCTCACAGAGCAGCTGATGGCCCTGTACCTTCAGGACTGCAGTGCAGATTCTTACCACGATGTCACCAGAGTTCGCTAATTACCTTTACAATGAGCAATTAATTCCAAATTTTATATTAAAAAAAAAGTATGTGTATACAATAGTGTGGCAGGTGTGAGAACTGGTGGAATGTGTCTTTAGCAATTTCGCAAGGAGCATGAATCACCACCGTTACTAACAGCAGCACACAGACATGGCCCACATATTTCACAGCTCCCTCAAGTAAGGCCACCAGAGCTCCCTAAACAGAGAGAAGAATACAATTATACTGTGTTGTTAAATATTAATATGTAAATTAATTCATCTGTCTTAAGGTTTCAAAAAATGTGATCTATATCAAGTATTACCAAAAAGTCATCCTGTAATTAGGAACTTGTGACAATAGTCATTGTATTTTTAGATTTCTTTCCTTCCTGTCATCATCAAGTAGCAGGAGATGGAAATAATCAAAGGATGCAACAAAGAACGTGAAAACAGCATATTGGCCAGTAGGGGGAGCATTCAGATTGCTTATCAGAGAAACAGTTTTACATTTTAAATTTTAAGGAACTTCTGTGAATAGGTGAAGAATGTTGAAAAAAAACCAACCAATTACTAATAGGGGTAGGTGTGTCGGAGACAATAAGATTGGCAAAGGGTAGAGCAGCTTTTAGGGCTGCTGTATATGATGGGGTTGCTGTGAATCACAGACACATAACAACAATAACAACAACATTCTTGTAACTGTATGTTTTATAGACAATGTCGTGTGCTAGAATTTAAGAGGCAAAAAGCAAAAGCATTTCTAAACTAGAAATTTCTCCCTCGTCTCAAACTTGCCTTCCTACTTATGTATGTCTTTGGATGGGTTTTTCTGCTGTGGTTGTGTGTTTTTTTTTTTGTTATTGTTTTTTTTTGTTTTTTTTTTTTAATCTATTGGATTTTATATCCTAAGCATTTTTCATGGTATTAGCACATTTGATGATATTCTATCTCTCGGTATTTATTCAGTTCCGTCTTAGATCAATAATCATGTGACACTTTGCTTGATTCTTTTGTTTTCTGGACATGACTTGTCAACCTTTGGTTTCTAGTGACCCCACGTCCTAGAGTACAGCTGTTCTACAGAGTGTTCTTCGCTGTGATGTCTATGGAGGCAGATGACCAGGTCTTTCTCCTATGAATCTGCTGAATGGATTCAAACACCAAATCTTTTCTTTAGCACCTGAACATTAATCATTGTGATTCCAAATCTCCTAATCCTTTACTCTGATTTCTCTCTATATTGCATATTTAGTTTACCTCTGATTTTGTATTACTTTGTACTTCTAAAAGAGGGAGCACTGTGGCATAGTGACAAGAAGCTGAGCCGCAATCAGAAGGCCGGTTCGAATCCACTAGCTGCTCTGTGGAAGAAGGATGGACAATCTCCTCCCGTGTGATTAACTGCCTCTGAAAACCTGCCAGAGAGTCAGCTATGGGTGGGTTCCAACTCAACAGTACACAACAAACAACTATAATATACTTCTAAAAGTGTAGCAGTAAGAGTGTAAGGGCAAGTGAATCTAAATTTGTGCTTCAATTATACAGTTTAAAACATGAGGCTAGTTAATTACTTGCACCTTTAAGCCTCAGATTTAAAAATGGTAGATAATAATTAATATTATCTATCTGACAATTGTTGTTAAGGTCAAGTGATGTGAAATACCCGGGAAAGAACTGAGCATATAGGCAATACTAGATGCATGTGGAGAGCTCTGGTGGAAGCCCTCCAACTCCATAGAGAGTTGAGAAGCTAACCTAAAGGCAGTAGGTTTGAATCCGCCAGTAGATCTGACGTAAACAACTGGACAATCTTCTCCCATGCAGTGTATAACCTCCAAAAACCCGAAGGGTCAGCTCTGAGTTGGCTTGGACTCATCAACCATGAGTGTTTGAGTTTTGACCTGATCAGACATTTAATACACAAGTTTGTTTTCCTAGACCAAACATGTCAAATGATATAGATACTGTATTAACTCATCCTATTTCCTTTGCTTTATGTTGACTGTAAACTTTGTTTTAAAAAACGAAAACAAAGAGTTAAGACATCTACTAAGGAATTTGCTGTGTTGTGTTTTGAATACATAACATTTTGATATTTCCTTCAGATGTGGCTAATACTCTGAAATAAGTTGTAGCCCTTCTACTTTTCTGCATGTGCACACAATTAATTATTGTACTAAAATGTTTTCTTTTATTTATTCAGATTGATAAAAACAAATATGAAATGTTTTGGTCTTTTGATTTTACATTGAGTTACAAAACATTTAAATATATAACAAAGCACACTCTACATTTCTCTCCCCCTTTCTGAGGAGGCTACTAAATATATATTTGCAGCCAGAGTTCTCCTTGGGGGCAAAGATGACAAAGCTTGTCTCACATACTCTAATCACACTGTTAGAAGAGGCTGTTCCTTGGAGAGGGATATCATGTTTGGAAAGGTGGAGGGTCGGCAAAAGAGAGAAAGACCCTCAACAAGGTATAGTGACACAGACTACAGCAAAGGGCTCAAGTGTGTCCGAGATGATGAGGATGGCACAAAATAGAAGAGAGCTCAGATCTATTGTTTATAGGGACACTGTGAGTCATACTTGACTCGAAGGCACATAACATCAATGACAGTCAAGAGCTAGTAACTTGTAAGTGCAAATGGTTTAAGTATTAATTTAATCTCTATGTTCACCGTGCCTAGAAAGTTCTTGTTGTTGTTAGGTGCCATCGAGTCAAGTACGGCTCATAGTGACCCTATGAACAGAAGATCTGAACCCTGTTCTATCCTGCACCATCCTCACACCTCCTGACACACAAGAGCCCATTGCAGCAGTCACCTTATTAATTAACCTGGTTAAGGGACTTCCTCTCCTTAGCCAGCCCTCCACTTTTCCACCATAATGTCCTTCTCCAAGGAATAGCCCCTCCTAGCAATATGTCCAAAATATGTGAGGCAAAGCCTCATCATTCTTGCCTCCAAAGAGCTCTCTGGCTGCACTCTCTCCAAGACATATCTGTTTGTTCTCTTGGCCATCCATGGAATGTTCTTGTTCAGTGTTCTTCCCCAACATCACAGCCCAAGGTGTCAATTCTTTTTCTGTCATTCTTATTCATTGTTCAGGTCTTAGATGTCTAGACCTATAAAGTCAGAAGGCTTGAAATTTGAATGTCCTTTTGACACTTAGAGTATTATAGATAAATGAACCAATAGCAAATTGGTAAAAGCAAACCAACATGCTAAATGAAGTTAATCTCCTCTCTGTACCTAGAAAACAAAATAACTCAAATACATGAGTTTTGATTACATTATTTATATAAAAGTCTTAATGGGTTCAGTTGCTTTTAGTAGAAAAATGTGGTTTTCCTTAATATGGTTTCCTTTAATTTTCACTCTCCCAAGAGGTTTCTGGATTTTACTAAGAATCTCAGCAATGCTGATGCAAAAGCTACTTATTATAAGATTGAGTTTAAGCTATGAAATACAAATAACTATTGAAAAGTAAATGACTGGATGTTTACCCTATTTATGTTTCAGTCCCAACTTGAGCAAAGAAATCACTGATATGAATAACTGAGTCAACCATTTTCAAACCATTCATTTATTTCTAATCCAATTTAACTGATATTATCAAGATATACCACAGAGAAATAAATGTAAGAGAGAGTATTTAAATAAATAGAAACTTATGAAAAGCTAGATAAAGAGACCACAAATATGCCAAGAAGTCCTATTTTCAGGCAACTTGAAAATATCACAGAGTAATCAAAACAGAGGTATTTCAATGAAATTGCTTGAAAAAGAAGTTGTTAATCTTCTATAATCTTTTACACAAGTCCAAGATTTTGCAAGAGACTCTGTTACTTACTGCTCAGTAAGTTAGCAGTAAACTTCTGAATATAAATTTAATATCATTATTGTTGTTTTCGTGTACTGTTGAGTCAGAACTAACACATAGCTGACGATCCAGTGGGTTTTCAGAGGCAGTTAACCTTACAGGAGGGGATTTCTCACCCTTCTCCCTCTGAGTAGCTGGTGGATATGAACCGCGTGCACACTAGACCCAGGGGTGCCTTCAGAACTAGGAAAAATATTAATATAATATTAGTGCTATTGTTTGACAGTTTACACATTCTGTTGGATCATATTTTTTGAAAATAAACACAGCTCTTTTCCAGTCAGTCAGCCTGACAGCTGTCCTCTAACTTCCTGACTTAGACTGGTGAGCACATCTAGGTCTGCATCTGTTAGCTAAAACAAGTCAATTGGTATCTCATCGATACCTGGGGCCGTATTTTTTGCAATGCCTTCAGTACAGCTTCATCTTATTCCTTCATTACCACTAGATCTTATACATACGATACTTCCAGAAATTCTTCCTTATCAGCCAAATCTTTTTGGAATAGTGACCCTGCATCTTCTTTTGATGTTTCCTGAATCATTCAACATATTGTTGTTATTGTTGTTGTGTACCATCAAGTTGGAACTGACCCATGGCTGACTCTACAGTGGGTTTTCAGAGGCAGTAATCACATGGGAGAACATTGCACATCCTTTTCCCACAGAACAGTGGGCTGATTTGAACCTTGTACCTTCAGGACTGCAGTGCAAATTCTTACCACTAGACCACCAGAGCTCCTTATATCATCTATAGCATCCTTCAGTATTGTGACTGGAGGCTGAAATTTGTTTTTCAGTTCTTTTAGCTTGAGCAAGATTTTTCCCTTTTGATTCTCTAATTCCAGCTCTCTACAAATCCCAGTATAATATTTTGTCTGCTTGAGCTGCCCTTTGAAATCTTTTAGCATCTTTCTCCTTTGTTTTGGCTTCTGGATGCTCTCTCTAGTGCATTGTTAATGTAATTTTCTCTTCTTTTGTGTCAGATAACTGACCTAAAGGAAAGGAAAGCCCAGAGTTGAACATTGGAGCACTGACCTAAACAGCCCTTGG
Organism: Elephantulus edwardii; assembly: GCF_000299155.1. Taxonomy (NCBI): domain Eukaryota; kingdom Metazoa; phylum Chordata; class Mammalia; order Macroscelidea; family Macroscelididae; genus Elephantulus; species Elephantulus edwardii. The sequence continues at coordinate 305,556 of NW_006399772.1, forward strand.
CAGTTACTGTTGCTAAAGGGAAAGGAGTTACCAAAGGCCCCCTTTCTCTGGCAGCTGGACTACCAACCGCTCTAGGGAGAAAAATGGGATGTCTCCTCCCATTGTGATTTATAACCTCAAAAACCCAGCAGAGGTTCAAGATAATATACAAGTCACTTGATGTCAGTGAATGAGTGTGAAGTTTCCAAGTGATGTGAACTTGCTTGGATAACTTCCAGCCATTCAGAGTGCTAATGATTTTGTTGTCGTTAATATGCCTCTGAGTTGACTGTGACTTGTAGTAATCCTATGAACAATGGCTCTGAATCTCAGCCTATCTTGTGTCATCCTCTGGTTAAAAGAACTGAAGATACACAAAACAGAAGCAAATCCCTAAAGATTAACAAGTCAGGAAGATTGTAAATCCCATGTAGAGGTCTTTATCACTCATGTCCAGATAACTTCTACCATTGGAATTTTATGGGAAACTAAACATGGGTAAATAGGTTAAGGGCAGATTATAGCATGTAGTAAAGATAATGGTTATAAAGACGGAACTCAGCAAGACTTGGAATTCAAACACAGGTAAAATGTAAAGATAACCATTATACCAATTTAATGATTTTCAGTCTTTTCGTTTTATAGCAGAGAAAAATATAAAGTAAAATGTTTTCAACTGCTAAGTGAATTTTATGGCCTTTAGAATGTTTGCTCAAGATTATGATTATAGTACAGTAGAAACAGAACATTAACAAACCTCTTTTTATTCATCATGCAACATACTTGAGGTATTCTAATTCAGATACGGATTTTTCAGAGACTCAAACATATTATTGTTTTGTCTACAGTGTATCTTTTCAGTCATGTTTGTTTATTGGGGTTCAATTCATGGGACATTTAGTTTTTGTACAGAAGTCAGATCAACTATGCCTGTTATTGGAATAGTTTTGAGTTTCATTTGCTTTCCTTCTGTTGTTATAATCACAAAGTCACTATGAAGTTCTAAAAAAAAGTATTTCCGCACATTGCTCAAATTAGTCCATGTAAGGCAGGACTTTTATACTGTAGAGATCTAATTATTATTGTGGTGCTGGTGTCATTATCGTGTGCATTGATTCACAATAGACCCATAGCTGACCCTCTGGCAGGTTTTCAGAAGCAGTAAATCACATGGGAGGAGACTGCCTTCTTCTTGTGGAAAAGCTGATGGATTTGAACCACGTGTCATTGGGATTGAAATTCGGTATCTGGAACCACTAGATAGAGGTGAACCACCTCCTAGAATATGAGCAAACTACTCCCATGTAATTTACTCCCTCTGGAAACTTGCTGGAGTTTTCAGGTATGGGTTGGTTCCAAATCAAAGGCAAGCTACAACAACAACTGGTGGAGGGTTACAATCCCCAATGTTCTGCTGAGTAATGAGCCATCAGCATGCCGTGATGTCATTCTAACAGATTTCATTTTGTGGGTTTCCTCCCTACAAAACTTGGTTCCTTTTTAGGAAGTTGCCATCCGTCCAAAGGTATTTGTTATTCAAGCAAAGACTACAAAAATATTTAATATTACATTACTGTTTTCCACTAAAGCTATTTTTTGAACTTTGTGTTTTATAGAAGATTTTGGACTTGTTTATAAAAGATGCTAAACTATTGCATACTTAGTAATACAATCAATAAATCCTAAAACAGAATATGTTCATCCCTTCACACCTTCCAATCATTGTTTTTTCAGGTCACCAACTTTAAAGTTAACTCGAGTTAACATTATAGTAGCATAGCAGTACTCAAAGATAAGTGAAAGAAGAATATTAAGATTTAAAGTGTTTCTTGCAATGCAGGAAAGGAATGCAATTAAGCCATCTGATGTAAAGAATAATGTATATGTTATCCAGCCATTATATAAAGATAAATCTAGTTTCTTGCTATATTCTAGCTTACACCAATATATTTTAGATAAAAAGTTTTGTTGTAGTTAGGTATTGTTAGGTCAACTATGATTCATAATGACCCTAAGAACCACAAACAGAAACTTTGCCCTATCTTGTAACATCCTCATCACCTGTGCCAAGTTCAAGTTCATTGTTGTAGTCATTCTATCAATCCATTTACTTGAGAGTGTTTTTATCTCTTTGGCTGACACTACCTTTCCTAGCATGATGTCTTTTATCATGGATTAATCCCTCTTAAAATATGCTCAAACTATTTTTGTCTCTTTATAACTAACTAATGTTTTTGTCAAGTACTGTTGAGGCAGAACAGACCTGTGGGAGGAAATTACCCATCTTTCTCAGAGAAACTGTTGGATTCCAACTGTGTATCTTTGTGCTGGCAATGCAATTCCTTACTAACAAGTGTAACATATTACAACTTATATAAACATAAAAGTATTTTCATTCAGTTATAATAATTATTGTTATTGTATTGTTGTTGCTGTTAGGTGCCGTTAAATCCAGGATGACTCATAGTGGCCCAATGAACAATAGATCTGAACTCTGTCCTATGTAGTGCCATCTTCATAATCTTTGACATACTTGAGTCTTTGCTGTAGCCCCTGTGTCAACCCATTTGGTTGAGAGTCTGTCTCTTTTTTTTTTTTTTCTTTCTAGCTTTCCAATTATGATGTCCCTCCCCAAGGAATAACGTTGCAATATGCCCAACATATCAGAGACAGAGCTTTAGCATCTTTGTCTCCAAGAAGCACTCTGTGCTTCACCTTCTCTGAAACATGTTAGTTCTGTATATTTAGTACTCTTCTATAACACCACAACTCAAAGGTATCAATTCTTCTTCTGCTTTTCTTTTTCATTTTTCATCTCACCAATGCATAACATGTTACTAAAATGACCATGACCTGAAGTAGAAGCACCTTAGTCCTCAAAATGACATCATTAC
>NW_006399772.1:309283-312248 GCF_000299155.1 Elephantulus edwardii
TGAGGTTGTTAACAATTGCATCTTGCTCAGATCTACTGTCAAAACTTTTGGAACCAGCAGTCAGGAAATCAAAAGACAAGTTGCACTGGAGAAAATCAGGTGCCAAAGATTTCTCTAGAGTGCTAAAAAGCAAAAATGTCAGTCTTAAGACTAAGGTGCACTTAATTTAGGCTATTCTCAATTCTTTGCAATGCATCTGAGAGCTGAACAATGAATAAGAATGACAGAAGAATTGATGCCTTTGAGTTATGGTGCTTGAGAAGAGTCGAACATACCATGGGTTGCCAAAGGAACAAGCAGGTCTGTCCTAGAAATGGTGAAACCATTTTGATCCTTTGAGAAAAGGATTTTGAAGCTCTGACTCACATTCTTTGGACATGTTGATAGAAGGGACTAGCCTTGGAGAAGGACATCATGGCTGAAAGAGCAAGAGGAAGATCCTGGATGAAACCCTGGATGACCCAGTGACTATGACAATGAGGTCAGGTTTGTCAGAGACTGTGAGGTTAGCTCATTATAGGGAAAGTCTCAGAATCATAGTTCATAGGGTCACTATGAGTAGTAGTCTATTTGATGACACATAACAACATAACTATTTGAGCTATAGGACAATGAATAGGAATGATAGAAGAATTGAAGCCTTTGAGCTGTGGTGTTGGAGAAGAGCACTGAACATCTCACGGACAGCCAAGAGAACAAACAAATAAGTCTTGGAGAGGGTGCAACCAGAGTGCTCTTTGAAAGCAAGATGAAGCATCATCTCACCTACTTCATGCACATTGTTAGGTGGGGCAATTCTTTCTAGGGGGACTTGATGCTTGGAAGGGTGGACAGTTGGCGAAAGAGAGTAAGATTCTCAACCAAGTAGATAGGTGCAGTGACTACTGCAACGGGCTGTAGTGTGTCAAGAAGTGTGAAGATGGCAAAGGAGAGAACAGGGTTGAGATCTCTTTTCATTGAGTTGTTATGAGTCATACTAGACTTGACAGCACCTAACAACAACAGTTTGTCTTGATATATTTGAAACTCAAACTTTACTGTGAATGTAAGAAGGAAATAGGTATTAGCAGATCTTCTTAACAAAAATTAAACAGGCTAAGATTTACCATTTTAAGAAATAGATTTAGCATAGCTAGTAACTAACGTACTGTGGGTTGTTTTGTTGCTTTGTAAAAATATCCATTTCCAGGAAGCCTTTTTAATAAAAATGACTGCTTTAAAAGTAATATTTCTAGGAAATGAACATAAATGAAATATTTTTAACCTATGCATTTTCCATTCACAATTTAATAATATTGAGGTTTAAACTAAGTTTTGAAATTACTTTGAATTGCAACTTTGAACTTACTTTAAAAACAACAACGACAGCAAACTGCAACAAATCAAACCAAGAGGTAAAAGTGCCTGTATGTATTTGGTATTCATAGATTCAATGATTGAGTAGTCTCACAATTTTCCTTTTTGCTTGGAATTTATTTATTTTACTTGACTGAAACGTTTTTCCCTTAAATGAATAGTTCATGGGTACTTAACTCCAACAACTTTCCAGGCCAGAAGAGAATTCTTAATCCTTTTATGTCTTTTTCTATAGTCTGCCTCATTGTGTGTTATTCATATTTCAACAAGCTGCTGTGTTTACTTTTCATCTCCTACTTCAACATTTTCTGTGGTTTCTCTTCCTTCCTTGTAGAAATTTTACAAATAAACCTTCAGATCATAAGAGCACAATATCTTCTTTCAAACCAATAAAACCCAAATCATTATCAAACCAATCAAACCCAAATCCAGTAAAGTGCTGGTTTGCTTATTACATTCAGCCAGAAAACAGCAAATAAAAGAGAAAATTTTAGCTATGAAAATAGAAATGTACCTTACAAAAAAAAAAAGGAGCTCAATTTGAGAGCAGACTTATTTTAAAAGTTAAGAAAATCTTAAGTTATAGTAAAAGTGTATGAAAACACTATACCTAAACTACATAATGGCTCAATGTTGTATTATTAAACATGTATGGTTGTAAGAAGAGAAGGCTTTCCTTTTAGTGAATGAAAAATAAAAACCAAAATGAATGAGATGCCTACAATGATCTCCATGACCCCAGCGTGCCCACCACCTTGACCTCATGCCATACCTCTCATTCTCACCCACAGGCATTCTCTTTGTACCTCAAACAAGGCAAGTTACTCTCAGGACCTCTGTGCTCTTGCTGTTCCTTCCTACTGAGCCTCTTTCTCCCCAAGATATTTAAACTGATGAAATCTTTCAATCATTCAGAATTTAGTTCCGATTTCACTTTCTCACTACACTCAGTAGCATCATCACTATTTATTCCCCTACTCTCTTACTCTGTTTTATGACTACAATAATAACTGTAACCTTGAAATTATCATGATTATTTAATTCTCTTTTGGTTCCATTCTTAAAGCAAAAGTAATAGTTGTTAAGTAAATATTTTTAACAATTATTTTCTGTCAATATTTTTAGCATCAGTGAAAATGAATGAAGTTTCATTGATCAAGAAGAGTTAATATTAATCATTAAAGCACATAATTTCCAGAACACTTAATTGTGCTCATACAAAATCTGTCCTTAGACTAGAAAGCTGTTGCACAAAGCAAGTAAGGAAAACTGTTGTTGTTGTTACGCACCGTTGAGTTGCTTGTGACTCATAGCGACCCTATGTACAACAGCCCTAAACAGCAGACTCTGTCCTGTGCCAATTGCACCATCTCCGATACACCCATCCCGATTAACCTAATCACTGAATCAATCCACCTCATAGGGGACCTTCCCCTTCTGTGCTGTCCCTCCACCCTCCCAAGCATGATGTCCCTCTCCAAGGACCTGTCCCTCCTTGCAACATGTCCAAAGTATGTTAGACAGAGCCTTAGAATCCTTATGTTCCAGGAGCAGCCCGGTTTGACCCTTTCCAGGATGAATCTGTTTGTTTTCCTAGCAGTCCATGGTA
>NW_006399772.1:318128-319963 GCF_000299155.1 Elephantulus edwardii
GTTAGCTGAAATATGTCAATTGGTATACCACCTATTCCTGGGGCTCCTTTTTTTGCTATTTCCTTCAAAGCAGCTTGAACTTCTTCCTTCATCACTATAGGCTCTTGCTCATATGTTGTTTCATGAAATTCTTCTGTGTCTGCCAATTCCTTTTGATACAGTGACTCAATATATTCTTTCCATCTTTTTTTAATATTTCCTGGATCATTTAATATTCTGTCTAAAGCATCCTGGATTATAGTAACTCGAGGTTTGAATTTGTTCTTCAGTTCCTTGAGCTTAAGAAATGCTGAGTGAATTCAGCCCTTTTGATTTTCTGACTCCAGCTCCTTGCACATTTCACTGTAATATTTTGCTTTGTCATCCTGTGCTGCATTTTGGAATCTTCTATTCAGCACGTTAGTATCTTGTGCTTGGCTTCTCTGCACTCCAGTGCAGTGTTCAGAGTTTCTTCTGACATCCATTTTGGTCTTTTTTCTCTCTTCTGTCTTTGTAATGACTGTTTGCACTCTTCCTGGATGATACCTTTGGACATCCTCCCACAACTCATTTGGTCTTCGCTCATTAGTGTTCAAGGCTTCAAACCTGTTCCTGAGAGTTCTGAAATTCATGTGGGATAGACTAAAAGTCATATTTTGGTTCCCATGGATTCGGTTTAATTTTCCTCAACTTCAGCTTGAATTTGCATATGAGTAGTTGGTGGTCTATTCCACAATCAGCTCCTGGCCTAGTTTTCACAGCTGATATTGAGCTTCTGCAGCAGCTCTGTATGCGGATGTAATCAATCTTATTCCTCAGCATACCATCTGCTGAAATCCACATGTATAACCTGCATTTATGTTTCTTTTTTCATTTATGTTTGTTATAAAACATATTTGCAATGAGTAAGTATTGATTGTGCAAAATTAAGTCATTCTATCTCCAGCTTCATTCCTGTCACCAAGTCCATGTTTTCCAACTACTGATTCTTCTTCTCTGTTCCCAACTTTTGCATTCCAGTCACCCATTATTATCAGTGCATCTTGATTACATGTTCCATTGGTTCTCTGACTGTAAATTTGGTAGAAATCACCTATTTTCTTCTTTGGCTCTGGTTATTGGTGCATATATCTGAAAGATAGTTGTATACACTGAACATATGGATATTCTCCCATCACCCACAATATTGTACTTCAAGACGGATCTTGAAATAACTTTTTTAACTATGAAAGCAACCCCATTTTTTCTCACCTTTTCATTTCTGGAGTAATATATCATATGATGTTTCAATTCAAAATGCCCCATGCTGGTCCATCTCATCTCACCAATGCCTAGTATTTAAATATTTATGCATTCCATTTCTTTCTTAACAATTTCTAATTTTCCTACATTCACGGTTCTCACATTCCATGTTCCAATCACTGGTGTATGCTTACAACTGTTCTTCTTTCTTTGTATTTCCATACTTGAAAACTTCACCTCAGTTGCCCTTTCTGTTATTCTATATGTGTTCTGTTGTACATAGGGTTTCCATACCTTTTCAACCTGTATGCAGAGCGTATTATCTGGCAGGCTGGGCTCTTTAAGGAGAAGTGTGGTGTCAGGATTGGTGGAAGACCTATCAACAATCTGCATGCAGATGACACAACCCTGCTTGCTGAAACTGAAGAAGACCTGAAGCACTTGCTGCTGAGGGTCAGGGACTGCAGCCTTCAATATGGATTGAGGCTCAATATCAAGAAGACAAAGATTCTCACCACAGGACCAGTTGGCAGCATCAGGATTGGATGGTGAAGAGATTGAGATTGTTCACAGCTTTAGTCTGAATGGCTCCACAGTCAACACTCTTGGCACCA
>NW_006399772.1:320063-327360 GCF_000299155.1 Elephantulus edwardii
GGATGAATCTGTTTGTTTTCCTAGCAGTCCATGGTACCCTCAATACTCTTCTCCAGCACCACAACTCAAAGGCATCAATTCTCCTTCTATCCTCCCCAGCCATTGTCCAACTCTCTGATGCATAACAAGTGATAAAATGCTGGTCTGTGTAATACTTCTCTAAATCTGAACATTCACATTGAGACAGACTAGGAAGAAGGATTGGCCATCCACTTCTGAAACAGCAGGCCTCCGAAAACCTATGTACAAGGAACACTACATGGTTTAAAATTAGGAAAGGTGTGTGTCAGGGTTGTAATCCTTTCTCCATACCTTTTCAATCTGTGTTTTGAGTAAGTTATTCAAGAAGCTGGACTATAGGAAGAAGAATGCGGCGTTAGGATTGGAGGAAAATTCATCAACAACTGTTGTTATGTAGATGACACCACCTTGCCTGCTGAAAGTGAGTAATACTTGAAATATTTTCTGCAGAAGAGCAAAGACGGCAGCCTTCAATGTGGATCAAATCTCAATGTCAAGAAAACAAAATTCTTACCACTGGCCGAACAGGCAACATCATTATAGATGGATATGAGTCAAACTCTTGATGATTTCATGTTACTGAGATCTACAATCAACAACCTTGGTACCAGTAGTCAGGAGATGAGGAGATATATTGCAGTGGCAAAGTCTGTAGCCAGGAACCTCTCCAAATTACTGAGGAGCACTGATTTCAGTGTGAGGATTAAGGTGTGCCTGGTTTAGACTATCATCTTTTCAATTGCTATGCATCTGAGAGCTGGACAATGAATAAGGATGACCTTGAGTTGTATTGGAAAGGAGTACTTACTATCCCATAGAATGCCAAAAGAACAAACAGAATGCCTTGTGGAGGCAAAAGTGATAAAGCTTCACTTCACATACTTTAGACATATTGCTAGGAGATGCTATTTCTTAGAGAATTACAGTATGCTTGGAAATGTGGATGGACTGCAAAGCAGAGGAAGACCAGCAACCAGGTGGACTGACACAGTAACTATAAAAGGGCTTGACTTGATTTTGTGTCATGATTTTTTTACATTGATACTGTTGGATTTCATAAATGCAAAAAAAAAGGGGTGACTTGAGTGTATCAGAAATTGTGAAGATGATAGAAGATAGGATAGGGTTCCGTTCTGTTATTATTTACAGGGTGGCTATGAATCATATTGGACTCCTAACAACAAGGCACCAAACATCAATAGCAATAAGATAAAAAAACACCTGCAGTGATAAAACCCCTGGGAACTCCTAAAAACTCCAGACAGATTCCTAAGAGGCTATTGAGTAAGAGCTATCATTCCTGACACTGCATGGATCTTGACTAAAAGCAGAGGATAGCAGAAAGACATTTACCTGTATTTTATAGAATATGCAAAGATAATCAACTATATGGATTTTTTAAAATTGTGGATGACATTGTAACAAATGGAAATGAAGCGCACTTATTTGCACTCTTTTAAAACTTGTCCACAAACTAAGAGACATTAATTCAAACAGAGCTCTGTGATTTAAATAGAACTCTGTATGGGTGTGTATGTCAGAGTTAAATCTTCTCATTGTAGTTACTGAAACACTGTGCAGAGCAAATAGTCTGATAAATTGAAATAGCTGAAAAGTAATATAGCATAAGGATTTTCTCCTTTGTCCATAAACAAATATTATATATAATAATATTGACAATTGATGAACGCAGCATAAAATGAAGCTTACATTATATGCCTAAGGTCATCCAGCTAATATCTGATGGAATTGAGATTAGTGTTTGGGTTTTTGTTTTGTTTTGTTTTTATTTTATTTTTCTCATCATACTACCATCTCATTATATTGCATCATAGCAATTCAGGGTGAGATAAAAACCCTCTCAATGCATAAAATTTCCTTTTCTTTGAGAATCACGGGGGATGAGGCTGTGGATAAAACTGAGGTCTAATAACTTAAGTGCCAAAAGTTGCTTGGGTTTTATCCTGTTTTGGGATATGAAAAGTGAAGTGTCATAAAAGCCTCCTTCTGCAAGTGTTTGGGCTGCGCCTTGCCCCAAAATTTCAGCGCTCTGGGTTCTCAACTTGAAAAGGCACGTTTATCCCTTAGCTATGCACCATATTGTGTGAGGATTCAAAAGTAAGTGTTGCCGATTCTAGCTAATTGAGGGAGAAGCCCGTCTTCCATAATCGCACACCGCGCTGCTGCAATGTGTCCATGCACATGCGTGGGAAAACATGGGCGCGCAGATTCATTGGCCTGGTCAAGTAGACACAGCGGTTCCCAGTGTTGAAGTGCCCTCAGCATTCACCGCAGTCCCTTTTTACTCTTACTGTTGTGAACTTGTTAGGATCCCCTCAGGTGAAGGTGGGCTGCGGGTTGCATTCGTTGATGATAGCTGAGTATCTCTGAGAGAGGAGAAATAAATGAACGTGGGCACAGACGTGCCTACTCTGGGAAGTAATGATAAGCTGATTTTATTTAAATATGTTTAACTTTATTTATACTTATGGAAAGACTTTTTTTACTTTTTTACTGCTTATGAAACCAGAATATGAATTTCTGGTACAAACCAGAGATTAAGCTTATTCATCTATTTAGCATCTCCTCCAGGTGTGTATGAACTCTTTTCTGGAGCCAGAACAGGAAGTTTGGAGAGAGTGTGAAAGACAGTGAAGTTTGCCATGAAGGCAGAAAAATGCGTTAAAAAACTGTCATAAAGAAGTTGGGAGAAACAACATAAATAATGAAAATATCTGATTTCCCAGATTATCCTGCACAATATTTGACAGACCTTGATGATTATTTGAACAGACATGTAAATTGGGATGGATATGCAGAAGGAAGAGCATGAAAGACAGGGATTGTTGAGAGTCACTCAAATTCCAGGTTCCTGTTTGTAGATTTTGAAGAATGATGACACAATAGACATTATATGAAAGAAAGCAGCTTTGGTAGAAAAAGGCATATAACTATTTCTTGTGTATGTGTTCCTGTGTATGTTATCTATGTATCATATATAGATTGACAGGTATATATTATGTATGTTATCATTACATTAAAATTATGCCTTTTGTATTAAACTGAATAAAACCGTTTTCTATTATGTGCTATATTATTATTTGTAGTATTTTATAAACATTTCTTTATACAAGACTATACCAGGTTCTGTTTGAGCTCAGAGAATCATCAAATTTCTCTTGAGAAAAAAGAAAAATGTTAAATACTAAACAGCAAAAATTATGATAATAGTCAAGTGACCTAATACCTATTAATCCCTCATCATATTCCAGCTACTTGGAGTACAATTTTCTCCGTTGTTCTTTAAAACACACTTTAAAGATGAGAAATTAAGAGGGGAAAAATAGTTTCAAATATTTACAAAAATCTCTAATTTGAAACAAACCTGAGTTAACTTTCATACTTAGAAAACTGACTTTCTATTTCTAGTTTTAAACACTAAATGATAAAGCTAATTTTAAAAAAAGCTACAACATTTGACAAACAGTAAAAATATAACTTCTATTAATTCGGAAGGAAAAGATGGATAGAGAAAAGTCTAGGTAGACTTCATTGTGGACAAGGCACTTTTGAAGGGCAGGTCAGCATTCTGGAGAAACTCATCAATTTTGGAATATAAGAGCCTTATATTGCAAGTTGAGAGAAAGATTGGGCAAAGCACTGAAGACTACGGTGAAATTTCATAGAATGAATTTTCTTTTATCGTTATTGTTGAAATTGGCAATCTGGTTCGCTTTAAGTGAACATAAATTGTTACAGGTTGTTTTTGGCCAATAATAAAGTGCTTTATAGTTCACAATAAGAGATTGAACTTTATCCCATCAGTGCAGGGTAGGGGGCGGCAGAACAATGAATGTTTCAGCAAGGGGATGACAAATTGACCCAGTGCTTGAATAATCTACCATCAATGAAGGGGATTTTGGAAAAAGTAGGGTCACTGCTAATACCAGGTAGAATCGGATTTATCGAGTACGGATGAAAAACCCATATGGTAGGTAGCAAGCAAGTGGATAATGTTATGTAAGATTCTGTGAGGGAAGAATTTGTAAAATTAATAACCTTCTGAAAGGAATTATCAGTAGAGAGGGACCATAGTTAAACAAAAATATGTGAAAAACCATGAAAAAATCTGGAAAAACACAATTGGCAGGACAATAAAGAAAAAAGAACCTGAATCAAAATAGAATTTTTGGAAAAATTAGTTTTGGTGATGGAAAGACAGCTGAAACATCTCAGTCACTTCCTTACTCCATTCTCACCGAATGACCATATATCTTTCATTCACAGAGTTACAAGTTGTCCAAAGGAAACGCTAAGCCGCTGACATCAGTGTCAAAGCCCACCTCTGTCTCTCCTTGTCTGCCGTTCTCCTCTGTTACCTAAGGAGTGTGTATCGGCTTCCATTGTCTCCAGGGATTTTATTCCATAAATAATCTTCTTTTTCTGGCATTGTCTTTTTCTGGGGGTCTATTTACTTCCTCTGGCTACCACTCATCTATATTTCAACAGGTTCAAACCTTACCATATATTAGAAGCAAGACCAAAAATAAGCAAGTGCAAAATCATGTTTCCTTTTACCAGTTACTTGTCTCCCATATTCTACTTTTAAAAATCTTTGTTTGACTTTGTCTTTACTATATCTCATGGACTCCTCAGCCTGCTGCCTTCTGTGTTGCCCTCACACCCCTTAATCAAAACTACTCTCAACAGCTTCCTGTGATTAATTTGTATTTAGCTCTGTCAAAGATATTCAGTCCATTTTTATTTGCTGCCTTGGCTGCATTTAGCAAAGCTGGTCCTACTCTTATGAAACTGTATATCCTGTATTTCAGGCTGCCTTGTCCTTTAGGTCCCTCTCCCTATCTCTATTTTAAATATTTGTGTTGTTTAGGGAGCCATGGTATCCTACTAGTAAGAAGCTGCACTGCAATCCTAAGGACACAGGGTTTGAGCCTACCAGCTGCCACACTGGAGAAGAATGGGTAATCTCCTCCTGTGCAATCTATTGCCTCTGAAAACCTGCAGGAAGCTCACCCGGGGTGGTTCCAGCATGACAGCACACAACAACAATAAAAAATCAAAAACAAAATAGGGCATAAATAAATATACCCTTTTCTTCTTACTTCACCTACTCTCTAATCATTATCTTTTCTCCATTTTTGCCTTCAGTTCTCACTTTATCTTCATAGATCTGGTACTATTTTCTCCTTTTAAGGCCCCTGTCTAAACTCCGGAGCCATGTCCACTAGTGCTTTTTTTGAACATGAGTCCTGGACTGTAGTTGACCAAGCCTAATATGTTTTAATCTATCACAGGATGCTTCACATTAGATTAAGAAACAGTCTAATTTATAAATTTTAACAACTATTTCACTTAATTATTCTATTTTTTTTTTTTTTTAGGAAACTGATCCTAAATAAATTCTTGGAGTTTAGAAATGTAGTTTAAAAGTTGCTAGCATTTCTTGTAATGGAGAGACGAGGAGAAAGGGGTCGGGGGAGGGAGAGAGGTAGAGAACTGGAAGAAGGGAAAGAGGGAGGGAGGGAGAGAAAGAGGGAGGAAAGGAAAAAAGAGGGAGATAAGGAGAACTCTAGTGACCCAGTAGGTTTGGAATTGCACTGTCAATCCAAAGGCATGCAGTTTGAAACCCCTAGATGTAAAATGGAAGTAAAAATGGGCAACCTCTTCTTATGAGAGGTATAGCCTCTGAAAACCTACTGGATGGGCCAGCTATAATCTAGTTCCCACTCAACAGCACATAATATCATCACCAACTGAGAGAGAGAGAGAATGAGAACAATTAACATTTAGCAGAAGCTAATCTGTTTATTCATAACAAATAACATAACAATGAGAAGAATAGAAATTAATTGTGCTCCTGCAAAACTATACATTGACCAAGAAACAGTTGTCTGAACTGAAGAAGGAAGGGCACACTGTATGGTTCGGTATCAGGAAAGTATTGTCTCCTTTCTTGATACCTAGTCAATCTTTCTGCTGAGCAAGTAACTTGAGAAGCTAGACTGCATAAAGAAGAATGAGAGAGGAAAATGCCTACATTATGCAGAGGACACAAGTTTGCTTTCTGAAAGTGAAGAGCACTTGGGACATCTTCTGCAGAATATCCAAGACTACAGCTTGATATACAATTACATCTCAGCATCAAGGGGGGAAAAATCTTACCACCGGACCAGCAGGTAACAAACATGGTGATATATGGAGAAAATATTGAAGTTGTCAACAATTTCATTTTACTTTGATTCACAATTCACACTCATGGCAGCAGCAGTCACAAAACCAAAAGACTTGTTGCACTGAGAAAATTAGCCATCAAAGACTTCTCCAAAATGCTGTCATTTTGGACCATTTTAGAGCAACAATGTCAATTTAAAGACTAAGGTACATTGGTCCAAGCTATGTTATTTCCAATAGGTTCATATGAATCTGAGAGTTGGACAATATGTAGGAAAGATAAAAGAAGAGTCAGTCAGTGCCTTTGAACTGTGGTGTTGATTATGAGTACTGAATATTGAATATACCCTGGATTGCCAAGGGAATAAACAAACCGGTTTTGGAAAAAGGCAACCAAGATGCACTTTAGAGGCAAAGATGGTGAAACTACATCTCATATGCTTTGAGCATATTATCAAAACAAACTAGTATATGAAAAAAGACATCATGCTAGGGAATGGTGAGCATAAACAAACAATCCTCGGGGACGTGAATTGACACAGTGACTGTGAAAATAGGCTGGAATATGGCAACGACCTGAGGGATGGAGCAGGATAGGACAAAACTCTGGTTTGGGGGTTGTATGAGCTGCAGTTGTCTTGTTAGTGCCTAACAACTCTTTGTTTGGGGAAAATCCCTAGAATAATTCCTTATTTTTATATCAATGTAGCACAATTAATTACCGCTGTCACTGGTGAAACTATGATGTTGGTAATCTAAAGCTTAAAAGTGGCTAAGATTTAAAGCCTCTGAAGTAGTGATTGTTTTCTAATAATAAGTGTATTTTTAGTAGAATGGCTTTTTTGCTGAGCAGAGAAATACTTACTGTTTTGACTTGGTGAGGAATTTTCTCACCCTCAATCCTATACCAAACCAACAGAACAATAATTCTATTTTTCCGTAGCACTATCTCAGCTGTCTCTGGAGACTAAGGTGCGTCTGGTACAGGCCATGGTCTTTGCAATTACTTGTTATGCATCAGAGAGCTGGATAATGACCAGGGAGGACAGAAGGAGAATTGATGCTTTTGAGCTTTGGTGTTGGA
>NW_006399772.1:331250-339824 GCF_000299155.1 Elephantulus edwardii
GAGGACCCTCTATGAGTTGGCTTGATTCAGTTACTGGGGTAATTGGGATGAGTGTGTCAGAGGCAGTATGATTGGCACAGGACAGACCAGGGTTTAGGGCTATTGTAGATAGGGTCGCTATGAGTCACAAGTGACTCAACAGCACATAACAACAACAACAACAACATATATACACACATGCATACTGATGTAATCAGTATCATTAAAGGGACTTTAAAAGTCAGATTTTAAAATTTAGAGATAAAGATGAAGTTTTCGCTTATATTGCTATCATTCATAAATTCTGTAGGAGTTTCAGTTGACTCATTTAACACTTAGTAATTGTTCTTATATGTTAGAAACTCTTCTCAGGGAGAGAAACCTGAAGTGTGAAGCCTACACCATTAGTTTGGTGCTGTTATGAATTAATCCCACTAAGCACAGTTCGGGTGGAATTTTTATGCTTCTTTGTGACTTTCTTCTGGAAATCTTATAAAACCAAGAAATAATTGCCTTTTAGTGCCAAGGAAACCCAACTAGAGAAAACAGCACACAGCAATTTGATAAGGATGACTATCCTCTTAGACTGGGACATATGATCACTTAAGCTCACCTTTGCCCCCCAGATGACTTCCAGCCAAAACATAAAAAGCATCTCTAAATAGTACTGGATTGTGGTAAATCAACTACGCAGACACGTTCCAGGGATGGATGAGATCTAGCTTAGTAAAAGATTTTACTTACTGTTTGCATCTTCAAACTATGCACAAAAGGAAAAAAAAAAAAACCACATCAAAAAAGCTTCCTAATTGAAAAGGCCCTCAGCATACGGCCTATAAACTCAGTACCAAGCAAATCCAGGCACACTCTCTTCACAATCTCCTTTCTGCCCCATAAAACACTCAAGTCATACTTTTCAAAGCACATTTTATAAATATTTCGGAATCAAAACTGACAAACATATTTAGATGTCTTACTGACACTGTGGAAGGCTTTCACATGAATAAGTAGACGACACAAAAATCAAGTGAAATCTGAGCTGTTAGCATTACTCTAAACTGTCTACTCTGTCAGTAATGTCTAATTTGCTTTGTGTTGTGTTGGGGTGTAGCAGACCGTAAGAGAAGACGAAAACAAAAGATATACCGGCTACATACACATCTATGTATAATAGAGGCATAAGCAATGATTTTAAATTCTTTTTTTATAAGAGAAAAAGAAATACTTAAGATAAATACCCAAGACCAGGGCTAATGTACAATGAATGAGGCAATTTATCTTGGATCTTTTTTTAAAAACTTTTTTATTTTATTATTTTGTGTGCATTGTACTGTCAAATCAGATCTGACTGGTACAGGAGGAGATTGTCTCCAGCAGAGCATCTGGTGGATTCGAACCAGGCACATCTAGGATTACAGTGCAGCTTCTTGCCACTAGGCCACCAGAGCTCCCTTTAGCTTGGATCATTTTAAGGGAGCACAAAAATGTTTCAATGAGCCAGAAAACATTATTGGAATGTAATATCTTAAATGAAAAACAATGCCGCCAATCCATTAACAAAATAACAAACGCTTAAATAATGGTAGAATCAATGTTACTGATTTGTCATCTTGCCTCATCAGGCTCTAGAATGACTTGACTCAGTATAATTACCAAGTATCTTTTAATGAGGGAGGAGACGGGGCTCTGGTGAAGTAGATAGTAGGGAGCTGGCTGCTAACACAAAGATGACTCCTTTCTAGAGGTTCGAATCCACTAGCAACTCTGTGGCTCTGCAGGAGAAAGATGGGCAATTTTCTTCCTGTGTGATTCATTACCCCCCTCTAAAATCCCTCTGCAGGATTAGCTATGAGTTAGTCCCAGATTGATGACAATGAGAAAGATTTTAAAATATCTTCTTACTGCATAACACCTTGCTTGTTACACTTTAGACCTTAGGGGGGAAAAAATCAAAAAAACAGCAGAGTATAAATTGAAAGGGACAGCTTCAACGTAGCATCCTACAATTTCCCTTTTAAGACACTAAATAAATTTTACAGCTACATATAATAGAGCACGGGATTTATATTCTCTAGATCGATTAGCGATGTCTCTCCTGGCATATGGCAAATGTTTAAAGGCTAGTGTCATGTCTTATATTTCTTGTATTGGTCATGTTGTATCACACATATTAATAATTGCTATCATTAAACAGAAAAGAAAAATTAACCAAACTTTAACAAAGATCAATCAAAGGACAGTTGGAGAATTGACAAGACCAGTGAGTTGACAAGGCAAAATGAATACTGTACGGTCAATATCATTGCTGTGTGCCTAGATTGTTTCCTGTACCGATGCAAGGTACCATTGCCACAGACCACAATGCACACTGCTCTAGCTCTACAGGCAATATTTGAGGAGACAATAATCCCCAAACTGATGATAGGAAAGCACTGAGGAAGGATTAGGAAACAAGAAAGAGTGGCTATTTTGAGATACTGGTGCTGATGTTGTTGTTTGCTTTGTTGATTGCCTTCAAGCATGACTCATAGCGACCCTAGGAACAAAAGGCCTGAAGTCCCTCTACAACTATCGACATTTATCAAACTTCATAGAGTTTCCTGAGGCATGTTCTCTAGGAACTGGATGCAGGACTCGAAAATGATTTTTGGTATTTTGCTTCTCATTACTTGTGTAACAAAATAAACTGTGTCTTTTATTATTAGAAAGATAGTTGATGAGATAAGAAACGGTAGAAAAAAGCAGTGTGAGTGGGACATAAATATTTTTAGTTTCTTTCCCTCCACACTCAAAAGTAACTAAATGTCTCTGGGAGGGGGGGTGTGAGATGGCAGGAACAGGGGGACAAAATAACCACTCATTCCTTTCTTATTGAATTTTCTATCCAAATACTGTTCCATTTGTCAAATAATTAGGGCATATGGCATGCAGCTGTCAGTTCCAAAATGCTTGCACTGTTGGCCCTCATCTCTTATCAAAATTTTGGAGTATTTAGAACAAAGGAGGTCTAATGGTCCAGTCAATCAACTTCTGAATTTAGATAGTTTCTAGACAAAAGTTAATAAACAGAAAAATTTAAATTGATATTATAACTTATGTAGGATTCTCTGCTTTTGGTGAAAATTCAGTTGTTAACATATGTAATATTTTGTTTATCAATATATCCCAAGTTCTTTAATTAAAATAACAGGTAAAATGTATATTTGGTACTCTGATAACATTACAATTTTAATAA
This sequence comes from Elephantulus edwardii, assembly GCF_000299155.1. NCBI lineage: Eukaryota > Metazoa > Chordata > Mammalia > Macroscelidea > Macroscelididae > Elephantulus > Elephantulus edwardii. The sequence goes on from NW_006399772.1 coordinate 334,465, forward strand.
AAATTCAATAGCTAATAGCTTCATAGAAAAAACTTCAAAGGAAGTTTATGCATTCCAAGTCGACGAAACTGGAATGCCAGGCCATATTTTCAGAAAGCATAATTTTGAAATATTAAAATTAAAACGATCTTCCTTCCTGTGACATATTTAAATAATTTTGCAAGAGTAAAGGAGAAGAGGAGGAGAGAGAAGGTAAATTATGAAGAAAAAACAGAGATGTTAAACTCGGGACTGAAGACTGCAAATCGGTACAGGCAGGAATGTGAGGTTGTTCTGAAGGCAAATACATTGATAAAATGCCTGGTTCTTTTCTCATTCACAAGGATAAGAAATGATGATTTTTTTTTTTTTAAGTTAGTGGGCTTTGTGGTATTGAGTGCTATATTTGGAGCGCTTCTCACACCACAGTGCCAGATTAGAAAAAGGCCCAGGGTTTCAGGAACCTATCCAGTTTCATGATAATATTTTCCAAATTTAACATGAAATCCTTTATTCAGTCTTGTTTTTACAAATTTAGGCCCTGAGTGGGTTGACTTTGTTGTACCATTCAATTGGTTAGTCCTATTAGCGTAGCACAGAAACAAAAACTTCTTTTCTATTGTAGGAAAATAGTTTAAAACCATAGAATTTTTGCAGCCCTTTTATTTTTTCCCCTTTTCTCTCACTGCTACTACAGGTTTCCTTACAAAAGTAAATAAGCACACTAGGTTTGGAATTTAGCCCAAAATTGGCTATATTATATGGAAATAATAATGTATAAATGCCAAGTAGACTAGATCAAGGTCTACTTTGGTTTACAGTGTCAGAGAAAACCTAATGTTAGATGCATAATGTTTCTGCATAAATTGTAATTGACAATAAGCAACATAAACATTACAAATACTAATATACGACGTTGCAGTTGAATTTGAGTATAACTCAACACTACCTTTCTAGCACTTTTAAAAGTTAATCACTTTTAATATTTCTGTCATATGGCATATGGAATATATTCACAGCTGCTTACGGAATGGTGAATTAAAAATATTGGCAAAAGCAGTGTCTTTAGAAGAGCTTATTTGGTGAAAAGCAGTCTTTCACATATATAAGGCTTAATACCTTTAGTCTTGCATCGTAAGAATGCTGGTAGAAAAAGCTTGTACAAGGTTGAACTGATCTGATTAACTAAGCACTTCTCACTACCATGGATAAGTGGAGATTGACTGCATGTTTTACCACATGTTTAACGACTCATGGTAAATCAAATAAAAAAAAAAAAGAGACTCATCTCACTGAACCCTTTAATCTTTTTGCAAATCACGCTACGTCCAATGTGACATTGTAATTACTTAAAACTCATCCAATAGTGAAAATATTTTATATCAGTACTTTTTTAAATAAAGGATTAGATGTTTATGATTCTTATTATGTCACCCCCAAGAAAGCAGACATGACTACTAAATTTGAAATTGTAGGGTATCATATCATCCCTTTCTACTCTGTGGCCTGCAGACATATTGCAAATCCAATAGCATGTGGTTGACAATGTTGTGTAGCAGCTGGTGCAGAAGAAAGCTGGCAGAGAGCATCTTGGGGTGGAAAGAAAACAAGGCTTTGCTAGTTGCCACTGTACACTTTTTAGTATCACGTAAAAATTATTATGAAAGTTATTATATTAGCAACTGTGCCTTTTATAATACCGTGAACACAAAAAACTTAATTATTACATTAAAAAGAAAAATTTCTGCAACGATGATATTGTGTTAATTGATCTTCAAAAACAGACTCTATCTAGCCATATATTCTTTGCAGGAAGCTCTACCAAACCATTTTAGGCACTTGTGTGGAGATTTCTGGGGTGAAACAGAAACAATTACAACCACATAAATTATTGAATACTACGTAAGGAAAGTCTTGGTTTGTGTTTGGTCTGTGTTTGGTTTGGGTTATTGGTAATGCAATCAATAGTGAAAGCTACGTTCTTTGATGATGTTTGTGTCAATGGTTTTTCCCTCCACAAGCAGCTTTTGCCCTAAATGACAAGGGCCCAAGGGGGGAACTCAGTCAACAGCATTTTCTGGGTGTCTTTAAAATTCTGTAATGACAGGGGAAGTCTGTGCGGCTGGTCCGAGAGGTTGCTGTGCTGTGTGACTCCACTCTAGAAGTTTGGTTTCTCTCATCGTGATGGGGGTCAGCAGTCGTTTATCTGTTTGCTGTACTGAATAACTTGGAGTTGCCAATCACTATGCCATAGCTGTGTCAAATGCCGTGATGGTTACCCATTATGAACGTTGTTTGGAGGAGCTTCCAGATTGATTCAGGTTTGGAAGAAGGAGTGGCATCCACTTTCTATGCCAGATGCTTCTGAAAAGTCTATAAACTCCATAAACATAAAGAAATGATGCTAATTATAGAAGAGTTCATGTCTTTTGTTCATAGGGTCCCTGTGTATTCAGCTTGATGACACTTAACCACTGCTAAGTAATACTAGTGTTGCTATATTTTGGAGGAATATTCTTCCACTTTTCATCACTGCTTGTCAATTTGCTGCACTGAGGTAATCGGGGTTTGCTGTGATGCTGAATCTATGCCATTGGCATATCAAATACCGTAATGGTTTACCAATGTGGACAGTGTTTGGTGGAGCTCCCAGTTGTAGGACAGGTTTGGAAGCGGAAGTGGCATCCACTTCCTAGACCACATGCCTGTGGAAACTATGAACTTGGAGAAATTTATAGAAAGCTATTAGGTCTTTTATTCATGGAGTCATGCTCTATTCAAAGGCAATCAACAACAACAACAACCCTGAAAGTATGGCAAAGTTGAAATATTTTAATCTTGAAACAATTCATGTAGAAGTAAACATCATTCTAGTTATTCAGTGATAGAAATCTACTGGTTTAATATTGAAACTTGAAGTTGTTGTTGCGTAACATCGAGTTGAAACAGACCCATAACTGACCCTCCAGTAGGTTTTCAGAGACAGTTAATTGCACAGGAGGAGATTGCCCTTCCTTCTCCCTCTGAGCAGCTCCTTCCCTCCAACCATGTGTCTTTGGGATTGCAGGGCAGCTTCTTGCCACTAGGCCAAATTTACAGCTCAAATTTCGGTAGTCATATGTTCGGGCTTTTAGTTGTAACCACTGTATCAATCCACATCCTTGAGGTTCTTCTGCTTTTACCTTGACCTCTGTATCAAGCATTACATTTAAGAAAAGTATTAAACGATATATTTGGTTTTCCCATTTATATCCCAAATTTATGTGATACTATACAAATGACAAGGAAAAGAATCCTCTCAAACTGCTTTTTTCCCTCAAATTGTTTTTATACTTATGTAACTGTGCTATTTTCTAAGCATTCTCTAATTTTTAAATTATACGTTAGTTTACAATCAGCTTTACTGTCAACATTTGATTGAAATGACCTATTAGATCAGATCTTTGTAAGAAATCAATGATTCTAACAGAGCAAAGGAACACTGCTTGGTGTAAATCAGGAGAGAAGTGCACCAGGGTTGAATCCTTTCTCTATACCTATCCAATCTGTATGCTGAGCAACTAATTCAAGAAATTGGACTATATTTTTAGAATGTGGCATCAGAATTGGAGAAAGACTAATCAATAACTTGTAATACTTAGAGAACACTACCTCACTTTTAGAAAGAAAACAGATTAAAGAACTTCATTGAAGCTTTGATGAAACTCAAATACTCTGCAAGATAGACTATACTTCAACATAAAGAAAATTCTCATAACTGGACCAACAAAAAAACATGGTCAAAATAGAGGAATAATTAAAGTGGCCATGGATTTAATTTTACTTGAGTTCACAGTCAACACTCGTAAGAGCAGCAATCATGAAATCAAATGACATGTTGCACTGGACAAATCTACCTCCAAAGACTTTTCAAAGTGCTAAAGAACAAGAATGAATGCCAGTTTCAAAACTAAGAAGCACCTAATCCAATCATGGTATTATTTCTAATTGCCTCACATGCTCGTGAATGTTGGTGTAACTATTGACAATCAAAGAAGGGACTTAAAACTACAAATAATCAAGAGGGGCAGGGAGTAAATTTATTGAGAATTGTAATATATATTTGCTGTTTTGTTAGGTACAGTTAAATTAGAACTCAAAGCTGGCCATCCAGGGTGGTTTTAGAGGCTGTAAATCACACAAAAGGAGATTACTTATCTTTCCACCATGGGATGGAAGGTGGATTTGACTCATGTCCCTTTGAGTTGATAGTGCAACTCCTTACTACTGAGCGTTCAGAGTCCCTCCATACTCATAATATACATAAATACAATCACACATATATCTATGAATATCTATCTATCCATCTATCTATATGTTGTTACTGATTGCCATCGAGTTGAGCACAACTTATAGTGACCCTATGAACAAAAGGCCTAAAGCCTTTCTATAACTGTCATCGTTTCTCCAAGTTCATAGAATTTCCAGAGGTTTTTGGTTTAGGAAGTAGATGTCATTCCTCCTTCCAAACCTGCCTTAAACTGGGAGCTCCACCAACACTGTCTGCCATGGGCAGCCATTACAACATTTGAGCCCCCAATGGCACAAGGTTCAGCATCACAAAAAAACAAGATTATCTCAGTACAGCTAACTGACAGAGAAGTGCTTTAAAATTTAAAAAAACCTGAAAGCAACACCCCCAAAGCCCTTCTATTTGTAACTCACAAGTTTGTTCTCTCTAGGTTTGCTCCCTTTCCTATAGGTAACCTTAACACTGAGTTTTACTCCAGACCTGATCCTGAACCCAGTGCCAGTGACAAAAAGGAAATACAACGGCCAGCTAAGGAAGCAAAGGAGAATGGAGCCTCTGGGTTCAACCAGCAATCCCCACTGGACCAACCTGGGAAAACACTTTGCAGTCCAGAGGGGAGCAAATAACAGGAAAATATCTTCTAACAGAGCAAGAAGGCAAGCAGCTTTAACCCAAGACCACCAGTAAGGTGATAAAGTGTCCTCCCTTTCCCCCTTCACATCAATGCCCCTGTTCAGCATGAAGAAGCCAGAGAGTCTGCATCCAGTTCCCAAATCAGTAAGACAGTTGGCTTAATTGCTATTAGAAAATGCTTACCATTCCCCTGTAGCATCTGGTCCCCACTGGATCCTTTTCATTTCCTTCACCTGCTCCCCCCACCAACCAAATTGTGCAGCTCTGCAACTGCATCCCTGCCCATCCTCACCCTTCTGCTCACCTCCTTGTACCCGCATTATGTTTTTCCCAATAAAATAAAAAAAAAAATTAAAAGAATGTTCCTTCAAAATAAAATAACACTAGACCCTCAGGCCCAACCTACTTAAATACAAGGGTGCTCTATCCATATACCAATCTCTCTATCTCTACATCT
>NW_006399772.1:339924-340923 GCF_000299155.1 Elephantulus edwardii
TTGTACATAGGGTCGCTATGAGTCGCAAGCGACTCGACAGTACATGACAACAACAATTATCTTAGAAATGTATGATCCAGAGAAGAAGCAAGGTGTGTGCGTAGACAAGTGTGTGCCAGCAGATAACAGACAGAGGTGTGAGGTACCTTCATATAGCAGTTGAGAGATGAACAAGTGTCTCTGTCATAGGTCGGTAGTGTGATTGCATGGGAAAACCACATCTGGACTGAAGCTCTTCATATTCACTTTTCTACATAAAGTATAAGCAAAGTTTTTTTAAGAGATTTCGCAATGAAACATTTTTTGCACCACAACTGTTTTTTCAATATTTTACAATAGACAAAAGGAGAAGGGGTGGGGGGAAACACCACCAACCAAAAATTCTTTGTTAATCAAAACACTCATTTTTTTTTTCCTAAGCATTTTTATCTTTCACTTTCACTCTATTGTTGTCATTGAGTCAAAACCCACTCACAGCTGACTGTCTTTTATGGGACTGTCAAACATGTGGAAGGAAACTACCCACAGTTCTCTTGTAGAGCAGCTGGTGGATTTGAACTGTTTGCCTTCGGGTTGGGAGTGCCACTCGGTACCCATTAGTCCACTAGAGAAGTATACCATCAAATGGTCATTAGTTACGTATTTCTACTTTATTATTCCAATTTTAAACATAAATAGACAGTTTTACTAATAAATATTTTCTATATATACACACATCCCTGGCATACACCCTTCCCAGTTTTAAACCATGCAGTGTTTCTTTGCTCTGTTCTGACAACTGCCTCTTGGTCTAAGTACAGGTTTCACATTAGCATGATCAAGTGTTTTGGGATTCCCATTCTTCTGGGAGTCAGTCACAGTTTGTTATGATCCACACAGTCAAATGCCTTTGCATAATCAATGAAACACAGACATTCTTCTGGTACTCCCTGCTTTCAGCTAAGATCCATCTAACATTAGCTACAATATCCCCAGTACCACGACCCCTTCTAAAGCCAG
>NW_006399772.1:351108-368116 GCF_000299155.1 Elephantulus edwardii
GATAGATAGATAGATAGATGATAGATAGATAGATAGATGGATAGATAGATATCCAAACCTGAATCAATCAGAGAGCTCCATTAAACACTGCCCAGGATGGGTAGCCAGTATTTTGTTTGCACTGAGATAATCTGGGTTTGCTATGACACTGAACCTTGTGCCTATATCTATATCTATATATATCTCCAATTCTCAATAATATATACATATATACATATATACATATATACATATATACATATATACATATATACATATATACATATATACATATATATGTTACTATTTTATTGTTAATTGTCTTTGCATCAAGTATGTATCTGAATGGCTGACCTTTTTATATTTTGATTTACAGTCAAGTCCTTAACTGTTGTGCCACATGTTGTGTAAGCCTATATTGTGTGAATGAGGATCTTAGTAAATAAACTTTTCCAAAACACAGACTGAAGTTATTACATATGGTATCATTCTCTGGAAGTGGACAGAATTTGGCTTTCTTTGCTTAGTTTTCATTTTATTGCCTTTATATTAATAATGAAAAAAATTTAAAAATAATATAAAGCTCATTTAAAGTTGAGAATGTTATTTAGATGTTCAGTGAATGGGTAAAATTTACTTTCTCAAAGAATCAGGCATATTGAAGAGGAAACACAGTGTTACAATACCTAAAGTAAATGAGAAAAGTAATAGTCTCTGGAGGAAAAAGCCCAAAAGAGGAGAATTTAGAGGAAGATAGTATAAATTATGTTATCTTCACAAGCAAATGTTTAACTCTAACAACAAGGTACTTGAATCCCACTCCCTCATCAGCAGATCAGAGTTTTGTGTTTCCTGAAACAATTGGAACTGCAGCCATAAACACAGTTTCACCTCCTCGCTGGCTTGTCTCCATCTGGATACACGGGCAGGTAATTGAGGCCCCTGAGCCCTGGAAAACTCTAGCAGCAAATCTGCTTGGAAGGACCCCAAATTCTTGTTTTATCATTGCTCAAAGAACTGAGTGTTGATTTTAAAGCCATAATGTGGCAAAGAAAGAGTATTCTAGAACTGTTTTTCTAAGCTCTTCCAAATATAGTCTTATGGTAAAGGATTTTATTTCCAAATATTAAATATTTTCTATTTATATGGCATTATTTTTTTTGTGAATGGTAAAACTTTGAAAAATACCTGCATGATCTCTTATTTTTTAAAAGTCAAATGTAAGCATTTTCTTGAAATGTTCATCTGTGCTTTTTAAGATGTTTTCTAAAAGCCCTGACATATGTAAATAAGAAATAAAAATATTTTCTAATAACTATTAACATGATAAATGTTATTATCCAGCAATATTAAAAATATAGAAAGTTACTGTCTGTTCTGCAGGGGGAAAACATGGTAAACAAATGAGGTTTGTAAGAATAAACTTTTTTCCAGAATATTTTCATACTACTTTTCCTACACTTGTAAAAAGAAAATTATTATCAAGTGTTTGGAGAGGGAAGCATTCTAAAATGTTATTTTAAAGACAAAGTAGAGACATTTTTTAAAGTTTGTTGTTATGTGCCATCAAGTCACCTGCAACTCATAGCAACCTAAGTACAACAAACAGCTCTGAAGCCTGCTCTAGCTTGAGCCAGTCTCACTGACTCCGACACACCTACTCCTGTTGCCCCAGTTACTGTATCAATCCATCTCATCTGCAGTCTTCCTCTCCTGTGCTCAACAGACTGGAAAACCCAGTGTGGAAGTTTTACTCTGTCCATTAAGGTATAATCCACTCATTGGCAGCAGCTTGCTTTTTTTTTTTTTTTTTAATTTTTTATTTTATTACTTTTGTATGTTTGTACTCCTCCTTCTCCAGCAGAGCAGTTGGTGGATTCAAACCATGCATCTTCAGGATTGCGGCACAGCTTCTTGCCACTAGGCCACCAGAGAACACTGAGCAGCTTGCTTTTGCTTTTGAAAACAGTTTACTTCTACATTGAATGGTTTGTGTATATTAACACGATATTTGGATTAGAAGGCTTTTTATATAGTTTTCCTTTTAACAGAATGGTAATGCATTTCCTGTACCTAAACTTGAAGTAATTGGGATTTAGTGAATTTCACTATGTTTTAATAGTGTGGACTCTTCCCTCCATAGTATTTCTGTGTGTTCATTCCTCAAGTGAAACAGTCTTCTTAACCACTTTACTTGCTCTCATTTCCTTGCTTTTAAGAAAATGTTGATATCACCACTTCTCCAGTTTTTTTCACTACTGATGTTTTCCTACACATACTGTCCACATTCTTGGATTTTGCTACTTTCTATAGACATTACACTTCCAAATCCACATTTAGAGCATAAACTGGACTTTTTTTTTTTTATTTCTGAGGTCCTTCTGTATAATTTTCAAGCATCATAATTGCTAACTAAACCTTTTAACTTTTCCTCCTCCAAATGTACATTTCCAGGATAATCCTTAGCCCAGAAAAAAGAAAATTAAAAAAACCCGCAGATTCTTTTTCTAGATTCTCTGAAGAGACTCATCAGTGGTTGTTAATCTCTCTACAACAGAGATGCTGCTAACCATCTCTACTTCACATCTCCATTAGGTTATACAGATCACAGCAGCAATGAAGATTTACTCCTCAGTAAAACTCACCTTTTTGAGAAGAGTTCTTTGTATCTTTCTGCATTTAGAACCCCTTGTTGGTGTAGTGAACTGTGTATTGGGCTGTGAGTGGAAAGTTAGAACAAATCTGACAGCAGTTCCTCAGGAGACGGGCAGCCTCAGCCCTTGAAGTCTCATCAATCCCACAGAAGGGTCACAACGAGCAGAAGTAGACTACAAGGAAGTAGGTTTAATACATTGCAATTATTATGTAAAAAAAAAGAAATGAGTATTGGTAGAAGAAAAATGCCTAAATTTTTATGTTTGATTATCAATATTTGATCTATTAGACAAAAGAAATCTAGGCGTCTTAGCAGCTGTGATCGCCTCCAGTTTACTGTTTCAGAACTGATTCCAATGAAAGGGAAAATTTCTTTAAATACAATTTTACATTTAGAAATGAATAGGCTTCAAAGATTCATTTTCTCTACTCAGTAAGGCCTGAAGCACCTGCTGTGGAAGATCAGGGACTGCAGTCTTCAGTGTGGATTGAGGCTCAATATCAAGAAAACAAAGATTCTCACCACTGGGCTGATTGGCAGCATCATAATGGATGGTGAAGAGATTGAGATTGTTCACAGTTTTGGTTTGCTTGGCACCACAGTCAACACTCGGCACCAGCAGCAGGAAATTAAAAGACGTATTGCAATGAGAAAGTCTGCGGTTGGAGACCTCCCTAAAGTGCTGAAGTACAACAATGTCAGACTGGAGACTAAGGTGAGCCTTATGCAGCCCAACGTCTTTGCAATGACCTGCTTTGCATTAGAGAGCTGGACAATAATTAGGGATGATAGAAGCTGAACTGATGCCTTTGAGCTGTGGCGTTGGAGAAGAGTATTGGACTGCTAAGAAAGCGAACAGGTTTGTCCTGGAGAGGGTGAAGCTGGGCTGCTCTTTGGAGGCAAAGATTCTGAAGCTTCATCTGACATACTTTGGACATGTTACAAGGAAGGACCAGTCCTTGGGAGGGTGGAGGAACAGCACAGGAGAGGAAGTCCCTCAATGAGATGGATTTATTCAGTGACTGGGTTATTGGGGATAGGTAGGATTGGCACAGGATAGGGCAGAGTTTAATGCTGTTGTATATAGGGTCACTATGCGTCACAGGCGACTTGACAGCACAAAACAACAATAACAACAACATTGTTTTATGATAATTACCAATGAGACACAAGTTACATATTAAATTACCAAGGAAAGAATTTTTATAACTTAATTTAAATCTAATTAGCATATAACAATTGCACACACTTAAAGTGTACATTTAGTAAGCTTTAACTATTTACATACCATTACCACATTTAATTGAAAAATGTATCTGTCACTCAAAAAAAGTTTCCTTTGCCTTTTCTTTTAATCGTGAAATTTCTTGCTTTTCCCAAGAGCAATTAGTGATATACTTCTTTCTTTATAAATTAATTTTCCTTTTCTAGAATTTAATATTAATATAATCATATAGTATGAGCTCCTTGTTGGCTGGTATATTTGAGCTCGTATAATTTTGTCAAGTTTTTATGTCATTGTATATTACAGGAGTTCAGTGTTTCCTTTCATTCCATATATTCCATTTTCGGGGATATGTTGGTTGTGGTTGTTAGGTGTCACTGAATTGAGTTAGACACATAGTGTGACCTTACAAACAACAGACCTGAATCCTACTCTGTCCTTACCATATCTGATATACTTGACCCTATTGCTGCAGTGACCATGTCAATCCATCTCTTTGAAGGTCTTCCTCTCTTCTACCTGTCCAACCATGATATCCTTTTCCAAAGAATAGCCTCTCCTAATAACATATCCAAAATATGAGAGATGATGTTTGTCATCCTTGACTCCAATGAGCACTCTAGCTGCACCTTTCCTGAGACATATCTGTTTGTTATTTTGGCAATTCATGGGATATTTTAGTATTCTTTTCTAACATCACAATTCAAAAGCACCAATTCTTGCCTCATCCTACACCTGTTAATAGCTATTTGGACTATTTCTAGTTTGGTAGTTTTGCAAACACAGTTTCTAGGATCATTCATGTATTGATGTTTCTGTGTACATATGCTTTCTCTTCTCTAGGATTAATCGTTCAGAAAACAATTGTTAGATCATACACAAAATGTATGCTTGCCATTCAAAGAAGGTGCTAGAATATTTTTTCAAAGTAATGCCATTTTTTTTAAAACACACAAATAAGCCAGGTACATGTTGTTCTAGATCCTCCCTAATACTTGAAATGATCCTGAGCTTTTGATTTTAAGCCTTTGTGATTTTAAACTTTTTAACAGATTTGGAATAAAAGCTTGTGTTTTTAGTTTCCACTGACCTAATGAGTAATGATCTTGAACATCTTTTCATGTGCCTGTTTCGCGATATATCTTCTTTGCTGACTGTCTAAAGGCTATAAAGAAATTAAAACAAATGATTTACCATATGAACAACTTGAAAGAATCTCATAATGTTCAGTGTGATAAATCAGACACAAAAGGAGCATACTGAATAATTCAATTTGTCTAAAGTTCAAAAGAGGACAGGTAGTCTGTGGTGATAAAAATCAGATCAAGATGATAGCTACTTTTGAGACTACACTTAGACATGGGGAAAAGCCTTGGCTCTTGGGTATGGTTATGTTTTATTTGATGACAAACAGGAGTTATGACAGGTTTTCCCCCCAAACTTGTGAAAATTTATCACCTTGCACGTTTATGGTTAGGTTGTTTTTCTGTTGTATTAAATGAAAAGTGTAATTGAAAAAAATACAGATATTTATTGAGTTATATTAATAAAAATAACAAGGGCAATAATAACTCTGTTATTGTTATTGTTATGTGCTGTCCAGTTGACAGTGACTGAAAGTGACCCTATGTACAATAGCTCTGAATCCTGCTCTATCTTGCGCCAATCTCACTGTTTCCAACAAATCTATCCTCATGATCCCAGTTACTGTGTCAATCATCTCATCCAGAATATTCCGCTCCTGCACTGTCCCTCTACATTTGCAAGTCTGGTGTTCTTCTCTAAGGACTGGTCTCCCTGGAAACATGCCCAACGTGTGTGAGACAGAGCTTCAAAATCCTTGTCTCCAGAGAGCAACTTGGTTTCACTCTATTCAGGACAGATATATTTGTTCTCTTGGCAGTTCATGGTATGTTCAACGTTTTTATCCAGCACCACAACTCAAAGACATCAGTTCTTTTGTCACCTTGAATCATTTTCCAGTTCTCTGATGTTGCATCAAGACATTGTGAAGATCATGGCCTGGATTAGGCACACCTTAGTCTGACTAACATCATTGCTCTTTAGCATTGTGGAGAGGTGTTAAATCTGACAGCAGATTTCCCTAACATAATTAGTCTTGATTTCCTGACTGCTGGTGCCAAGGGTATTAATTGTAGAACATGATAAGCTGAAATTGTTAAAAATCTAAATCTCTTCTCCATCTGTCATGATGCTGTCAATTGGCCTAGTGGTGAGAATCTTTGTTTTCTGGATGTTGAGCTTCAATTCATATTGAAGATTGCAGTCCTTGACCTTCTGCAGCAAACACTTCAGGTCCTCCTCAGTTTCCAGGAACAAGGTTTTCTCATCTACATAACACAAGTTGTTGAAGAGTCTTCCTTCCTGATACACATTCCTCCTCATAAAGTCCTGTTTCCCCTGAATAATCGGTTTTGCATAGATTGGAAAGATATAGAGACAAGATACATCCCTCATGTACTCCTTTCTTGATTTTCAACCATGAAGTTCTTTCTTACTCTGTTTTAATGACTGCTTCCTGGTCCAAATATTTTTGCATGAGCAGAATCAGTTATTTTGGAATTCCCAGTCTTCTCAAAGTTGGCCACATTTTGTTGTGATCTACACAGTCAAATGCATTTGCATAATCAATGAAACATAGAAAATCCTGTTATTGTTGTGTATCATCAAGTCAGAACCAACTCACAGCTGACCCTTCGGTGAATTTTCAGAGGCAGTTAAGCAACTGGTGGATTAGAAATGCTTGCCTTTGGGATCGCAACACAGCTTCTTGCCACTAGGCCACCAGCGATGCTTCTACTAATTACTGTAATAATCTGTATTTATACTAGTAATAACTCAATTTAGAGAATATGTTTTGAAAACATATTAAGGCATTGAAATAAATGGGAACTTAAAAAGGGAGTGGTAACAGGGGGCAATGTTCATAATGTTCTTAAACAGATAAAGGTGTTTCTAACTCTCTATAAAATGTCTTTCCTGTCACCAGGTATTTTGTACTGGAAATACTCATTTGTGGTCCACCATGCCATGTGGTCAAAAGAGTCCAAGGGTTGGATTTTTAATAGTATGGATTTAGCTAAAAAATAAATAAATAAATAGGAAAAGAAAATGGAAATATTAACAGATTTGTTTGCTGGTAATTATTTAACTCAGATTAAAATGAAGGAAATTTTTGCTGCTATAGTGTTTTTGATTTTTCTTCTTGGAATGTTATCAGGAATTTCTACTTCACATTGAATGCCAGAGTACAAGGCATGTCTTCACAAGCATTTGTTTGTGTTTCTAGTCTTCTTATAAAAAACTAGCAAATAGGTTCTCAGTAAGTGAAAGATGAAATGACAAATAATTCCTATAGCTTTGTTTTGAAGAGCAAGTTCAGGCTGGAGATCATCCCTGAAATGTCATCTTTATGTAAAACTGCCAGATTAAAACTGAGCATTTAAGAGAAATAACTGTTTGGGGGGGAAAAAAAGAGATACTGTTTGAATTCATTTGCAGTATTGAAAGAAATAAAAAAATTAAGCCACACTGAAGTACCTGGGTGACACAAAAAAAAGACTTGATTACTATCTAGGAGTTGGGTGGCTCAATACCCCAGGTCACCTTAGAAGAAAAGTCTGGTTATTTGCATCCAAAAAGTCACAGCCTCAGAACTCTTGAGAAGCAGTTGCACTCTGCAAACCCAGAATCACAAGGACTCAGAACTGATGCAATGACAACATTTATTAGACTGTTGGCCTGCATTTATAGAGTATAATTTTAAAAAGGCCTTACAAACTAAAACGAAATGGCTCAATTAGAGCATTGAGAAACGCATACTCTATGTTTTCCCCATTCCAAACTCTCTCCTGAGCTCCCTAACTCATTTGAATAAATGCATGGGTTTTGTTTGTCTGTTTCAATTTTATTTTATATTGGTTTCCTTGAATACCTTCACTGAGCCTTGAGCCTCTCATGAGGAAAGAGATTATCATTATTTATCTTTTTTATTAACAGAGTTTAATGACTTTTTGCTTGTGTTGATTTTGTTTAAAAAAGATTTTAATCACCAACAGGAGAAAAAAATTATTTCTCCAGGTTTTATTATAATTAGTTGCCCTTAAGTCAATTCCAACTCACGATGATTCCATACGTCCAATGTAGAACCACTCTATACGTTTGCCAGTGATTTGACATTTTGAAAGTCTATTACAAGGCCTGTCTTCTGCCTCTGCTTGGTTCCAACCACTAACCTTTCTGCGAGCAGTTGAGTTTGAATGTCTGCATCACCCAGCAAGTACTGATTCACCATTAGAAACAGATACGACCATTTTACCAAGATGTCATAAACTTTGGAAAAATATTCAAGGTCTTTAAATTTAGCATGTGAATGATACGTTGTCATGAGAAAAATACGTCAGTTCATTAGATCACACTAAAAGTATTTACTGCACATCATATAGTTGGGAAACTTTATGTGCAGTTCCATTGGTGAATGTAAGTCTGCTGGATTTATAACTAGAAACAGTATTTCTCAATCATAGAGCATGCATGAATATTTCTTCAGCAAATATTGCCAAATACTTTAATAAATTAGTTTTGCTAGAAATAAGTTGTAGAAGAAATATAGTTCCAGTTACACTTAAGAAGTCCACGGATGAGATGAAAAATAAAGGGGCCTTGTGTAGCATGTTGATAATCACTGTTGTAGTGGTTTATAACGGTATACTAAATTCTACTTATGCATACACATACGTACATAAATACATTCTGAAAATTATAAAATAATGAGATATTATTCCTACTGTATTAAAATATTACTACTTCTATATTATAAAGAGGACTAAAATCTGAAACTTATTTTAATGCAGGTGACTCCCTTGGGGAAAGAAAATAATTATTTTCTTTTATTTGAGAATTCACAGAACAATGCCCCAAATACCATTTCCTTCAAGTCTAAAATAATAAAATCCAGTTCAAGTTGATTCCAGATGTTCAACCTTATTGAATTATTTTCATTGTTCTTAGAGTACTAAGCACTTTCCTTCCTCTCTCAGTCTGATTTAGATTCCAATACTCTGGACATCTCTGATTATAGACATTTTCACCCTCAACTTATAAAAAAAACCCAAGTTGTATAAAATATCAACATGAACAGGTGAATATTTCTCTTAATCCAGTCATCTCTCTGCACCTCTCAGAAAAAATAGCTGTGGGTGTTCACATTGAAAGGCAGATAACTTGAAGTGTACCTGAAATACAGATTTATTTTCTCTCTGAATTTGCCCTTACTGAGAGTTATATTGGGAAAAACCACTGTAGTCAAATTACAACAAGACCCAGAGACCTAGATAAATCAGCAAGATCTGGAGAGGATGAGCAGGACACCCAGTATGGCAGACAACAGCTACAACGGTTACAAACCATTTTTATTTGAACTCCATTGGCTGTCTGGATCCCAGCCAAATATGTCAGGTCACAGTTTAAGGACTACTAGTAAGGAGTGACCAGATGCATTGCAACCTAAGGAAGAGAGGATTTTCAGAGGTCAGTAGTTTCAAAGAGTTGCATTGAAGAGCATATCTGAGTCTCCACAGGAAGAAGTAGCAGTCATGAGAATTACTGATTATTGAGTAGACAATGTAAGCAGCCATGGCCCTCAAGGCGGGAACTACATTTTATTTACCATTATATTCTCGAAACCATCTTAATATAGGATGCGTAGCATACTTGACAAATACTTGAGGAGTGAGAAAATTAGTTCACAGCCCTTCGTGCTTCTACAACTTATTTCTAACCCTTAATGGCTTTATAATACAGTGTAGAACTGCCCTGTAAGGTTTTCCAGGGTGAAGCTTTACCTCATCTTTCTCTCATGTAGCAGCTGGTGGGCTTGAACCTTCATCCTTTGTCTTGTTAGCAGCCCAACCTTTACCATAGAGCACCATCAAGACTCCATTATAAATAATAGACAGGATAAATTTCCCACCAAAAGATACAAAATTTTTGATGATAGAGAGTAACATCACATTGAATACACTGCTGCTAGGTACCATTAAGGCAACCGTGATCTACCGTACACTATGATCAGATTGAAACCTTGTTGTATCCTACATCATCCTCACAAAACTCCACAATGATCACTCCCATCGATATAGACATTATTCAGTCCTTCCCCTTGAGGGTCTTCCTCTCCTTCATTTACCCTTGACATTTCAAAGCATGATGTCTTTTTTTCCCAGACTGGGCCTTTATGAAATATGTCCAAAGTATGTGAGATGAAGTTTCACTGTCCTTCTCTCTCAGGAGCTCCCAGGTTGCACTCTTTCTAAGACAGATTTTATTGTTATTTTGACAGTTCCTGACATATTCGGTACTGTTAGCTAACAATGTAATTCTATGGTATTACATTTTTATTTTTCATTATCTAACTTTTACATGCATATGAAACAATTGAAATACTCTGGCTTGAGTCAGGTGCACCTTAGTTTTTAAACTGCTGTCCTTGTTTTTTTTGCATTTTGAAGAAGTCCTTGACAGTAGATTGTCCCAATGTGACACATCTTTTGATTTGATGGCACCTAATAACAACTACTGGGATCTCGGGTGATTAAGTGGTAAGGAGCTTTACTGAAATCCCAAAGGCGTGTGGTTCAAATCCACTTCAGGAGAAGGATGGGCAACTTCCCCCTGTGCAATCAACTGCCTCTGAGAACCCACTGGAGGGTCAGCTATGAGTTGGTTCCTACTTGATGGTACACAACAACAATAACAACAAAAACTACCATAAGTGTTGACTCTGGATGCGAATAAAACAAAATAATTGACAACATTTCATCTGTTGTACTTAAGATTTTGTCTACTGGTCCAGTTGTGGATATTTTAATTTTCTTGATGTTGACATGTAATCCATTTTAAAGGCTGCAATCTTTCATCTTCTTTAGCCAGTATTTCAAATCTTCTTTACTTTCTGCAAGCAAAGTTGTTTTAACACAGGCTGCTAATTAGTCTTCTTTCAATTCTGATGCCAGACTGTCCCTCATATAGCTCAAGTTCTTTAATTATCTCAGTGTCTCAGGATACCAGTTGAGTAGGTATGGGGAAAACAACTCGTATGTGCACATTTCCTGGTTTTAACCAGGCAATACCTTCTTGTTCTATTCAAATGATTTCTTCTTGGTTTATATATAGGTGACATATTAGGAACCGTTAAGTATTGTGGGACTCCAGTTTTTCTCAATATTATACATAATTTATTATGGGCACACAGTTGAATGTGCTTTCTTACTTAATAAACACAAGTAAGCATCTTTCAGGTATTCTTTGCTTTCAGCCAAAATCTATCAGACTTTAGCAATGACTTCCCTTGTATCATAGTCTTTTCAGAATCTAGGTTGAATTTCTGGCAATTCTCTTTCTAGGAAGTGCTTCAGTCATTTTCAAGTAATTTTCCAGCAAGATTTTGCCTGTGTTTGATATTAATAATGTTGTTGTTGTTGTTATGTGCCATCGAGTCGCTTGCGACTCATAGGGACCCTATGTACAACAGCCCTAAACTCTGCTGTGTCCCATGCCAATCACATGGTCTCTGACACTCCCATCCTGATTACCCCAGTCACTGAATCAATCCACCTCATAGAGGGACTTCCTCTCCTGAACTCTCCCTCCATCCTCCCAAGCATGATGTCCCTCTCTAAGGACCGGTCTCTCCTCACAACATGTCCAAAGTATGTTAGACGGAGCCTCAGAATCCTTGCCTCCAAGGAGCCACCCGGTTTAACCCTTTCCAGGAGAAATCTGTTTGCTTTCCTAGCAGTCCATGGTATTCTCAATACTCTTCTCCATCACCACAGCTCACAGGCATCAATTCTCCTTCTATCCTCCTTGGTCATTGTCTAACCTTTGTTGATAATTTCATCATTCTGCTTGATCATATTTTTTTAGGAATGGAAACAAATTTGGGATTTTTCCAGTTAGTAGATCAATTAGCTGTCTTCTAAATTTTTTGGCATACACTGATTAGTACATCCAGGGCTTCATCTGTTTGCAAAAATGCCTAAACTCGTAATCTAAAGTTTCTGAGGCCTTATTTTTTTCAACACCTTCCTTCAGTGAAGTTTGGACTTCTTCTCAATATTCTTGATTCTTTATCATTTACTTGCTCCTTAAATGGTTTAGTGTTGACCAATACATTTTCATATAGTGACTCAGTTTATTAGTTCAATCTCCCTTTGATACTTCCTTTGTTATCCAAGAGAAATAAAAATTGTAACTCTAGGCTTGAAGTTTGCTATGTTATAGTGTCTTTTGTGTTTCTATGATGCTAGAAGACATTTTGCTGATATTTTAAATACCCACGCCATCACTCAGGGTAAACAGGTTTCAGTGGGGTTGCCAGACTAAGAAAGTCTAGAATCTTAAAAATACTAAAACCCCTTCAAACTCATTGCTGAGAAACCGGAACCAACTCATCGCCAGCCTTCCAGTCAGAGATTTCTTTTCTTTCTCTTGAAAAGCAACTGGTGGATTTGATTCACCAAGTCCCTGTTGCTGTAATATCAAGTCCTGGGAAGTAGAATAACCTGATATTTTAATATTATATCTGCTATGTGAGCATCATCTGTATATATTGCCATAGAAATATAGAGGAAATAAAAAATGGGAATAAAGTAAAAATTCATTTAGAGTAGTAATTCAATTATGCCAGAATTTGAAAGTGTTTCCATCATTTACTCGAGTAACAATAGATTGAGTGAAGATATATTCTTTTATTGTCACAAAGAAAACACAAATAAGGAAACTATCGGCAACAACAACTTGTATAATGACAGACCCATACACCAATGGGACAGAATTGAGAATACAGAAATCAATCTATAGTCAACTGATATTTAATAAGGAAAAAAAACCCTATCAAATGGGAAATGACGACCTCCTCAATGAATGGTGCTGGTAAAACTGGGCTTCGAACTATAGAAAGCAGAAGCAAGATCCACATTTAACATCATACTAAAAAATAAAGTCAACAAGGATCAGAGACCTAAGAGTATAGCCCAAAACCATGAAGATCATAAGAGACAAATTGGGACAAAACTTAGATGACCTAGTTAGACTATGTTATACGTTGTTGTTGTTGTATTGTTATGTGCCATTAAGTTGCTTGAGCCTCGTAGAGGCCCTATGCACAACATCCCCCTACCCTGCTCTATCCTGTGCCAGTCTTATTATCTCTGACACATCTACCTCCATTACTCCAGTCACTGAATCAATCTATCTCATCGAAGGTCTTCCTCTCCTGTGCTGTTCCTCCACCCTCCCAAGGATGATGTCTCTTCCCAAGGATTGGTCACTCCTTGCAACTTATCCAGTGTATGTCAGACAAAGCTTCAGCATCCTTGCCTCCAAGGAGCAGCCTGGTTTCATCCTCTCTAGGACGAACTTGTTTGTTCTCCTAGCAGTAGTTATTATGTGCCATCTAGTCACTTACAACTCGTAAGCGACCCTATGCACAAAAGCTCTGAACCATGCTCTAACTTGAGCTAACCTCATTGTCTCTGGCATACCTACTCCCATTACCCCAGTCAGAGTCAATTCATCTCAGTCTGGGTCTTTCTCTCTTGCACTATCCCTCCACCCTCCAAAGCATGACATCCCTCTCCAAGGACTGGTCCCTCCTTGCAACATGTCCAAAATATGTCAGATTGAACTTCGGAATTGAGCAGCCTGGTTTAACCCTCTCTAGGACAAACCTGTTTGTTCTCCTAGCCATTAATTGTATATCCATTGCTCTTCTCCAACATGGCAGCTCAAAAACATCAATTCTCCTTCTACCATCCCTAATCATTGCAAAGACCATGGCCTGAATCAGACACACTTTAGTCTTCAGACTGACATTGTTGCTCTTCAGTACTCTGGAGAGGTCTCTGACAGCAGACTTTCCCAATGCAATTCATCTTTTAATTTCCTGGTTATAATACCAATATTATTGATTGTGGAGGCAAGCAAATGGAAGTTGTTAACAATCTCAATCTCTTCATCATCTATCATGATGCTGCCAGTATTAGAAGTATGCTGGCAAATACTGCCAGAGATGCACAACCAGGAGAGGATAACATACCATCATGTTGACTAAGACCTACTAAAGATGAAGTCCCTGTGTGCATAAAAAACTTTCTTCAATAAGGTGAAAAGAAAACCCACTGATTGGGGAAAAAATCTTTTCGGTGACATCGCAGACCAGGGTCTCACAACTAAAGTTTACTTGTAGGACTGATAACTCAATTACAAAATGGGCAAAAGTCATGAAGAGACTTTTCATAGAGGAACATATACAAATAGTCAACAGACATATGGAAAACGTTCAAAATGACTGGCAATAAGAAAAATGCAAATCAAAATGACAATGGGATCCTATCTCATCCCAGTAGCAGTGGCCAACAAGCAACAAATGTTGGAGAGGATGTGGAGAGATTGGAATTCTCAAACACTGTTGGTAAAATGGTATAACCACTCTGGAAGGCGGCAGGGCATTTCTTCAAAAAGTTGAACATAGAAATCCCATATGACTCAGTTATCCCACTGCTAGTAATATATCCTGAGAAAATAGAACTTAGACACAAATGGAAATTTGTACACCAATGTTCATATCAGCATTATGCTCAATTACAAGAAAATGGAAAAAGCTCAAATGTCGATAAACAAATGAATGCATTGAGAAATTGTGGTATAATCACATGATATAATACCATGCAGCACTTAGGAGCAACAATTTAAAAACAAAATAAAACGATATAATATGGGAGAAGCTAAAGAGTATTATGCTGAGTGAACTAATCCAGTTTCATAAAGACAAATATGCATAAGGACCATTATTGTGGAAACAGAGGGATAAGTAGTAAGGTGTGGCTAAAAACTCAAAAGGGGGAATAGAGGAGACAAGGGGACCGAGGATGAGGAGGGGGGAGGAAATCACAGGGTCACAGTGGTTGGTGGGCAGAGGGAAAAGGTGAAGGAATTAGGAAAGATCAAGTGGGGATCTGAAAGGATGGCATAATAGTGGGCATAGACCAATGGTGATTAATTAATTAATAAAGCACAATGTATGAGAATGATTGTAGGAAGCACAATGTGAATAAAGGAATGTGTGAAAGACAATGTTTATGAATGAAACAGAATACAGATTAATCTTATGCACAAACCAATATAAAATAAACATACATTTCAAAAAAAGGAGGGGAGACTACTGAAGAATAACTTGAAAAAGTATTTCTTTTCAATACCACCTTCAATCTACTTAAAATATATCCATCAGCTATGTTTTATGTTTACCATTTATTTATGTATTTTACTGAAGTATGATTTGTATTCCTTTATAGTGTAATCAGTTTATTTTTCTAAGTATGGAATTTCCTACATTGCAGACATTTTTCTAAGCTGTAGTCCTCAAGTTAGCACTGTTTGAACTTGTCTAGCCTGCATTCCTTAGAAAACAGAGAGTCTGAAGAGCACCTTCAGTGCTTAGGTCTTCTTTGGAGGCACAAGCTTCAAACATTAAGATGAATGGCAAAAGAAAAATAAGACAGAATGAGGAAAAAGCACATTCAAATGGTTAATCATTGCTGAGCTCAGTTTTGCAAGAAATGGAGCAGATTGCCCTAGAGGATGTCTTCCAGACAGGTCCTCTTATCCTTTGATAAGGTTTCAATGTTTATGAGTGGAGGAATGAAGAGGAATTTAGCTCTGAGCTCCTTTTTCCTCTTGTCTATTATTAGTCAAATTTCTCCTCACAGGGCATTAAAATTCAAGCTTCTTTTGAAAGACAGAGCTCCTGAAAGTGGTGGGAAGAGCTGAGCCTTTTACTCAGCTCTTGCATTCTTGACTCTTAGAGGCATTTCAGCTGTAGCTTCCACACCCCTAGAACAAAGCAAGCTGTCCTGTTTACCTCAGGCTTATCATTTACCTGGAGGAAAGCCAAGGAGAGAAGGAAGGCATTGCAGGGAGAAGTCAATAGATGAGATAAACTCAGACAGGAGAGGAGTAAATAAATGTGGAGATGGGATAACTGGTTCAGTGTATGTGAATACCAGTTTATGAAGAGGAGGAAACTGTTTTACCTAGATTTTAAGGAATTCTTACAAAATCCCACAAAATGGCAGAAGAACATAAGCTTAGATGTTTCTGACAACAAATTCAGAACTGTGAACTCGACAGTTAGCTGTCTTTGTTAGATTGTTTAGAGGTGCTTTGAGACTTGTACCTATTTTTTTCTTTTTTAAAAAGTTATTTTATTAATTTTAATGAACATTGACAGAGATTTTGGATTACCATTCATTGTTCCTATTAGTAGCAAACACATATACAACAGAATATATGAGAACAAAACATGACCATTCAAAACATGCACTGTTCTCATGCTGAATGCTGTGCTTCAGCCCATTGCTGCAACCACTGTCTTAGTCTAGCTTGTTAAACAATAACTTGTTTTCACTGACCCTTTACTTTGTCAAATATAATGTCTTTCTCCAAGGATAGCCTCTGAAGATAGCATGCTCAAAGTATGTAAGAGAAAGTGTCATCATCTTCACTTCTAAGGAACATACTGGCTATGTTCTTAAAGGACAATTTTCTTCATTCTTCTGGTGTTCAGTATTCTCCATTAGCACCACAATCCAAAGGCATGTTTTCTTCTTCTATCTTCTTTATTCATTGTCCAATTTTCACATTTCTCTAATGCAATGGAATTAATCACAGCTTAGGTCAGGCACACCTTGGGCTGTAAAGAACCATCCTTGTACTTCATCTCTTTAAAGAGGTCTTTTGGAACAAATTTCCCCAAATACAGGACATATTATTCATGAGTATCGATTGTGGCTGTAAGTAAAATGAAATGTTTAACAACTTCAGTCTTTCCTTCTACTATTGATTTGTTCTTATTATGTGTCATCGAGTCTCCTGCGACTCACAGCTACCCTGAGCACAATAGCTCTGAGCCCTGTCCTATCCTGAGCCAATCTCACTGTCTCCAACACACCTGCTTCTATTGTCCCTGTCATTGTGTCAATGCATCTCCAGGGTCTTCCTCTCCTGTGCCATTCATCTACGCTTCCAAGCATGATTTCCTTCTCCCTCCTGGCAACATGCCCAAA
>NW_006399772.1:368451-370374 GCF_000299155.1 Elephantulus edwardii
TTGGACATATCACAGACTTCCAAGAAAACAAATAGGTCTGTCTTGGAGAGGGTGAAACCAATTTTCCCCTTGGAGGCTAAGATTTTGAAGCTCTTTCTCGCACATTTTGGGCACTTGACCTGGAGAGACTGGTCCTTGGAAAATGACATTATGCTTGAAAGGGTGGAGGGACAGTACAGGAGAGGAAGACCCCAGATGAGGCAGATTGATACAGTAACTGGAACAATGGTGGTTATTTGGAATTAGTAAGACTAGCTCAGGATAGAGAAAGGTTCAGAGCTGCTATGCGTAGGGTTGCTAAGGGTTGCAAATGACTCGATGGCACATAACAACAACAACAAATAGAGTGGGATGCTAGGGTAGGCTTGATGAGGAGGAAGGTAGCATTAGGATTGGAGGAGGACTCATCAACGACCTGTAATATCAGATGGTACAACTTTGCTTGCTGAGGAGTATTGGGAGTGTTTGCTGTAGAAAGTTAAAGACTAGAGTCCTCAATATGGATTGAAGCTCATCATCAAGAAGACAAAGATTCTCATTACTGGGCCAACTGGCATCACCACGATAGACGGAAAGATTGACCTTGTTAACAACATCAGTTTGGTTGGCTCTACAATCAACACTCTTGGCACCAGCACTCAGGAAATCAAAAGATAAACTGCATTGAGGAAGTCTTCTGTCAAGGACCTCTCTCTCCAAAGTGCTAAAGAGTAATGATGTTAGTCTAGGGACTAAGGTGCAACTGATCCAGGTCATGGTCTTCACTATTACTTGCTATGTATCAGAGAACTAAACAATGACTAAGGATGATAGAAAAAGAAGTTATGTCTTTGAGTTGTGGTGTTGGAGAAGAGTCTTGGGCATACTATGGTCCACATAAGGAACAAACAGGTCTGTGTTGAAGAGGTTGAAACCAATTTTCTCCTTGAAAGTAAGGATTTTGAAGCTTTGTCTCACATATTTTGGTCATGCGGCCAGGAGGTACTAATTTCTGGAGAATGACAACAGTTTGGAAGGGTGGAGACCAGTGCAGGAAAGGAAGACCCAGGATGAAATGGATTGACACAGTAACTGGGTAATGGGGGTAGGTATGTTGGAGTTAACAAAACTGGCTCAGGATAATGCAGGATTCAGAGCTATTGTACACAGGGTTGCTATGAGTCACAGGAGACTTGATGGCACATAACTATAACAACAGGGTCATATTAATAAATTCAGGATTATTCAAACACATGGTATAACTCTAAAAACTTGATGTCCTATGTTTCCAGCCTGCAAAACTGGTTGAACTATTTCATTAGCTATTTGTTGTTGTTGTTCCTCTAGACCTTTAACTTCTCTATTGTCATGCAGATTACCTGGGAAAGGAAAGGCATTTTACCTAAATAGGTATATATGTTTTCAAACTACATTTTTCTGAGACATATGTAAACTGTGTCTTAAGCTGTCTCTTTACTAGAAACTGTATGTAAATGAAAGTAAGAACCAAGTAACTTTGAATTAGAGATAGTAATACGTTAAGTCAAATAATATCTAACCCAAGTTCAAAAGGCAATAACCATCTTTAAATGTGGAGGCAGTTTTTGAGAGAATTCTCTCTGCTCTTCCAGATCTGCAATAAAGTGTTCTGGATATAGCAATCTGTCTGTCTTGTTGACAAGTGATTATGGAAAGAACCTCGTAATGTTATGCTCCTTAACATTACTATGGTGTTGATTATTGATCTATTTGTGAAGAACTTTCTTTATATTGTGGTATAATTCTCCTTAATAGAAGTATAATCCTCTTCAATAAATTGAAATATAATCTTCCGCAAAAAAATACTTCAAGTTTTCATTTTCAGTAATGTTGTTAATGAATCTTCCTCTAATCCTAATGCCAAAATCTTTACATTTTCCATTTTTTCCCCAGATTATTTGCTCA
>NW_006399772.1:376548-377675 GCF_000299155.1 Elephantulus edwardii
GACTGGGATAATTGGGATGGGAGTGTCAGAGACAGTGTGATTGGCACAGGACAGAGTGGAGTTTAGGGCTGTTGTACACAGGGTCGCTATGAGTCTCAAGTGACTCGATGGCACATAACAACAACATAATTTCTGCATTCTTTTGGATGACACTTCCTTGGAAGGGGCACAAATCCCAAACTTTTAGTCAGCTGGTTGAGAAACGGTCTTCTAAATTTCTTGGCATAGGTGAGCGAACATTACTAGATTTGCATTTTTTAATATCTTTTAATTGGTATATTATCAATTTCTGAAGGCTACATTTTTGTCAACGTCTTCAGTAAAGCTTAGACTTCTTTAATATCATTAGTTCTTGATTGTATGCTACCTCTTGGATAGTTGCCTTTTTATTTATTTATTTACTTTTGTTTTTTAGTGTGTTACAGTGTCTGTGTACATTCTTTTCATGTTCTATTCTATTCAGTGTTTTGCACATTCTATATCCTAATAATTATAGATTTTTTGCAATATTTTATTCCCTTTAATGAATCTCTTTTACTGTGATGGCATGCATGTTGCTATGTTACTGGAACTTGGACAATACAAAAACTGGCAGAATCAGTTCAGTGGAGCTTCTAGACTAAGAAAGACTAGGGAGTACGATTAACTAACCACATCTGATAAAATAGACATTGAAAACTTCACAAATAGCAATACAGCATTATCTGATACAGTGTTGGAAGAAAGGCCTTTCAGATTGAAAGACACTCAAAACACTACAGACAGGAGCTGCCTCCAAAAGAAGTTTGAGCAGCTTAGTGACGTGATTGGCGTAAATTTTCAACCAATGAAATATATTCATTTGTTTATATGACACAACTTGAAATAAGTAAAAAGCTGCGATCATTAACAGCCATTATGTCAGCCTGAATGGCAAAAAGTGTAAATCAATATTCATGCAGCATTCCCCATATGTTGTTGTTATGTGCCATCGAGTCGTTTCCGACTCATAGCGACCCTATGCACAACAACTCTAAACCCTGCTCTATCCTGCGTCTGACACACCCATCCCGATTACCCCAGTCACCGAATCAATCCATCTCATAGAGGGTCTTCCCCTCCTGCGCTGTCCCTCCACCCTCCCAAGC
>NW_006399772.1:379800-386588 GCF_000299155.1 Elephantulus edwardii
CTTTGACTGGAATTCCCCATATACCCAACTAATTATGAGAGATTATAAAATTGCAAGACAAATAAATCTGAAAGTAACCCTAATGTAATTGAGATGTAGACAATAAGTATGTAAGCGATTGAATAAACATTAAAATAACTTCTCTTAATTTGTGTTAGGCGACACTTTAGCAGGGACCTCTAATGATGTGTTTTGTAAGGGGTTGTGCTGTTAAACTAAAGGAGGAATTAAAACCCATCAGCAACTTGTCTGGAAACAGACAGGCATCTCTCTTAATATATAATTTATAGCCTCCAATCCTGCTGAAGGATTATCTGTAAGTTGCTTATGACTCAGTGGTCAATCAATCAATCAATGGGTAGCTATGGATATGGTGGATTGAATACTCAGGATTTAACTTACCAAAGAAATGCATACATATTCATTAATGTGAACAAGTAAGAATTTTATGCTTCAAAATGAGAAATGCAAATTGTAGAGCAATGTTTTAGCAATGTCACTTATTTAGGGAAGAAAAATTATGAGGCAGAGACACCAATCAGGCTGAATCATGTGAAAATGTTCCAGGAGGTTGCTTATGCATTATGAAGGGAAAGCCCAGAGTTTTATACTATATACTTTTGTCTTTTTTTTATACTTTTAAAGAAAAAATATTCCTTAGGGCAGTTTATACATTTTATAATGTATGTTTTGATCAAAAATTAGTATCCATTATTTAAAATGTTTCTAAAAATGGCTTTCAACTTGGGGAAAAAATAGCATACTCTGTATTAGTCTTGCATTTTGTTTACAGGGTGATTTATAAAAGAAAAAATGGTATCTCATTTCTCTTTTGACTCTAAAATAGGTTTTTTGAAAGGATGAGTAATGGCCTAGATATCTTCTTATATATCTTCCATTTAACCCTCTCTTTAGAAAGACTATCATTACCTATCTGTAAATTATAAATTTAACACGTTGCAGAAAAAAGAATCCAAAGGATTTTGAAGGTCAGAAAATTTTTGGAAATGTTTGTACTGTACATGATGGTTCTTAGACAATTATTTAAAATTCATCTTTTCACCTACAAGTCTGAAGATAATGTAAACACACACAGAGAAAGACACAGTTGTGTATTGTATGGTATTACAAGGTTATAATGAAGTACAGAAGTCTCAACCAGACAACAGAACATAGTCAACACAACAGCTTCTGGAGTGCACAATGTGCTTGTACCTCACGTATACAAAGAGATTGTGTTACCAGGTGTAGAAAGGTACGGTGCACATATAACATATAAAGTTTTTATATATATATTCTTAATAAACACCTATGTTACTGACTTACATATTGTATTATATTAAGTTTACTGAGAGTTTATACTTCAATTCTTAGCAGCATCCAATTACCTGCAATGTGTATCCTTTCAGCATTGTAGCACTATCTTAAGTTTAATTTTCTTTTGAAAATATGACCATAAAGTACGTCATAGTTCTTAATTGCAGGAAAAAAGTGCAAGTGAGAGTAATAGCAATATAAAAAGAAGAAATATGATACAATATGAAGTGGAAGTCAGTGAATGCTTTCTCAGTAATTAAGCATGTCACACTCAACAACTACAAATGTTCACAAAGAAAAAAGAATTTTTTTCCAAATTTTCAATGTCTGGCTCCACTGAAACCTACAAAGCTAATGACAGTATGACAGAGAGCTCTATCAGATATGAAGATGTTACAAATTGTATGGATTGAGGACCATACCCCAACATTAGTCCCTTTCACCATATTGACAAAATATCAAATAATGCTTAAATTATAGGATACTCTATTTCACAGAAAGTAGAAGGTTGTGTTGTTGTTGTTATGTGCCATCGAGTCACTTGCGACTCATAGTGACCCTATGTACAACAGCCCTAAACTCTGCTCTGTCCTGTGCCAATCGCACTGTCTCTGACACTCGCATCCCGATTATCCCAGTCACTGAATCAATCCACCTCATAGAGGGCCTTCCCCTCCTGCGCTGCCCCTCCACCCTCCCAAGCATGATGTCCCTCTCCAAGGACCAGCCTCTCCTCACAACATGTCCAAAGTAGGTTACATGGAGCCTCAGAATCCTTGCCTCCAAGGAGCCACCCGGTTTAACCCTTTCCAGGACAAATCTGTTTGTTTTCCTAGCAGTCCATGGTATTCTCTATACTTTTCTCCAGCACCAGAGCTCAAAGGCATCAATTCTCCTCCTATCCTTTTTAATCATTGTCCAACTCTCTGATGCATAACAAGTGATAGCAAAGACCATGGCCTGTATCAGACGCACCTTAGTCTCTAGAGAGACACCATTACTCTTCAGTACTTTGGAGAGGTCCCTAACAGCAGACTTTCCCATGGCAATGCACCTTTTAATTTCCTGGCTACTGGTGCCAAGACTGTTGACTATGGAGCCAAGCAAACTATAGCTGTGTACAATCTCAGTCTCTTCACCATCCATCCTGATGCTGCCAATTGGTCCAGTGGTGAGAATCTTTGTCTTCTTGACATTGAGCCTCAATCCATATTGGAGGCTGCAGTCCTTGACCCTCTGCAGCAGGTGCTTCAGGTCCTCTTCAGTTTCAGCAAGCAGGGTTGTGTCATCCGCATAACGCAGATTGTTGATAAATCGTCCACCAATCTTGACCCCACATTTCTCCTCATAGAGCCCAGCCTCCCGGATAATCTGTTCTGCATATAGGTTGAAAAGGTACGGAGATAGGATGCATCCCTGGGGTACACCCTTCCCAATTTTGAACCATGCAGTGTTCCCTTGACAAAGATATTATGTACTGTAGTTTTTAAGTACCATTGAATTGACTGGGTGCCATAGTGGCTATATGAACAGTAGACCTGTCCATTGCCCTGTCCTGTGCCATCCTCATCATCTCCAATGCTTGAGCCTACTGTTAGAGTCACTGAGTCAAATAATGTTGAGAAAGTCTTCCTCTCTTTCGCTAATCCTCCATGCCACCAGGTGTGATGTCTTTTTTGAGGATTGGTCCTCTTTACAACATGTACAAAGTAGGGGAGACATCACTTTCCCTGCCTGACAGGAGCATCTTAGTTGAAATTTCTCTAAGACAAATATGTGTGTGTGTGTGTGTGTGTGTGTGTGTGTGTGTGTGTGTGTTGACAGTTCATGGGCTATTCATTACTCTTCCCCAACATCATAACTCAAACATATAAATTCTTCTACCATGCCTAGTAATTGTACAACATTTAGATTCATAGGAAATAATTAAAAAGAGTATAGATTGGATCAAGCACATTTTTGTCTTTAAACTGACATTGTTGTTCTTTAGAATCTTGGAGAAGTACTGGACAGTGGATGTTCCCAATGTAACATATCTTTTGATTTCTTGACTATTAGTACCAAGGACATTGTTTGTGGATCCAAGTAAGATGAAATCATGGACAATTTCAACTCTTTATCCATCTATTATGATGTTGCCTACTGGCCCAGTGATGAGGATTTTGTTTGCTCGATGTTAAGATGCAATCTATATTGAAGGCTGTCGTCTTTAATTTTCTTCTGCTGGCATTTCATATCTTCACTTACAACAGCAAGAATTTCATCTAGTTAAAGCAAGTTGCTGATGAGTCTTCCTCCAATAGAGATGTATTTTATCATCATAGAGATTTCAATCATCACAGAGAAAGGATACATCCTTGATGTACACTTTTCCTGATTTTAAAACAGACAGTGCTCTCTTGTTCTGTTTGGACAACAGCTTTGTGATCTAGGTATAGGTTTCATGGTAGCACAATTAAGTATTCTGGGTGGCCTTCCCATTCTTCTTAATTCTTCTTGATTTGTTGTGAATGTTACCAACATATTAATTTTAAGTTGTATTTTATCAAGAAATTGAAAAAATTGTCTACAGCATGCACAGTTCCCTCTTGTTATTCTATGCTTTTGATCATTTGTTTCTACTTCTGTGAAGAGTGAATCTTAAGAAATCCTATGGAGCAACTCTCCTCTGTCCTGTAGAGTTGCAATGCTGAAAAGAATCAAATACAAAAGAGTGGGTTATATTTTGGTTTTATAACTTTTGATGATTTACATTGTAAGCTCTTCAAGCTGATCTACCTAATGTGGTTGGATTTAAAAAAATAAATTATAAAAATCTACTGTTGCTATACAGATAGAATTTCTAGAACTCTGAAAACATTAAAAAGAAAATCAGTAAAATATGTGTTAATTATAAAGTTTGGAAAGCAACATTTCATGAAAGCATTAATAAAACTTAACTAAAAAATTTAAGGATTCAACTTTTACTAATTTAAAGGCAAGAGATAAAAGTATATATTGTTGTTATGTGTAATCAAGTCGATTGCAACTCATAGCAAACCTTTGCACAGTAGCTCTGAACCCTCTGTCCTATCCCAAACCAGTCTCACTGTCTCCAACATAACTACTCATTAAACCAGTTACTGTGCCAATCCATCTCATCCTGGGTCTTCCTCTTTTGAGATGTCCCTCCAGCCTTCCAAGCATGATGTCCTTCTCCAAGGACTGGTCACTCCTGGCCACGTGCCAGAAGTGTGTCAGATAGAACTTCAAAATCTGTTTCTCTGACCAAGTTGGGAGCAGTGGAAGAAACAATGTAAGGAGCTGCAGGAACAGCAAGCTGCATAGCAACAGGCCACCACGGCCCTCCACAGTCCTCAGTTTATAGATAATTGAACAATTAAACAGTTGATAACTGATCTTCAATATGGATTGAGGCTCAATATCAAATGAACAAAGATTCCCCAAAAAGAATGGCTGAGTCTCACGGCTCCCAGCCCCCCATTGTTGAGCGTACACCACTGCTTCAGCTCCATGGGGCCTCAATGGCTGGGCCTTGGGGAACCCCTCACTTGGGAAGGATGGTGAATGCCAGGCTCCAAAGCTAAAGTATGACAGAGCCTCCATATTCCCACAGAATAAACTAATTTTAAAATAAATTATCAAAACCAAGATGGTGGTGGCAAGAGAAGCAACGTGAGGAGCAGGAGGCCCGACAAGCCACACGGAAACAGGCAACGCAACTTATATATGCTTAAACAGCCAAGAAGTTGACTGCTGGTCATCAATGTGGAATGAAGCTCAACATCAAGAGGACAAGGATTATCAAAGGAACATGGTGAGTCCCACCTCTGCCTGCTTTCTGCCACTGAGCCCGTGCTGCTGCGAACCCATGGGGCCACCGTGGCCTGAGTCCATAGGTTCCCTAGCCAAGACCGGACGGTAGGTGCCGGGCCATATGGCCAGTGTGATGGAGCCCCCACACAATTGGCATCTTCAGATGCCAGGAGCCACAGGCCCCCGGGGCAGACAGTGGGTTGGGGACAGTGACAGTGGTGGTGGCAACGGCATAGAGCTGAGGGAAGTGAAAGACTTGATATAGGAAAGCATCTTGCTGTCAGTAAAAAAGATTTCCTTGGACATGTCAAGAGCATCAATACAATGGATTTAAATATAAGGTGTCTGTAGCAATGGGCTCGAGTATGTCTCAGATCATGGGGATGGTGCAGGATAGGTAGGGCAAGGAGTAGATATGTGGCTCATAGAATTGTTGTGAGCCATAGAGAGATCTCTGTGGGACAAGTGGATAGAAAGCTATGCTACCAAACCAAAGGTTTGCACACTTCCTTAGCCTGGGCTTTCGACACTTATGTAGCATAAAGAAAGGAGATTCACAAGATTATTTAGCTGGCAATACCCACGCACAGAATTGTAACAGGACCCAGGAGTAGAAGTTTGAGATACCTGGTCAAGGGTCTTCCCATTTGGGGGATCAAACAAAGCATTACAACAAAGCAGAAACAGGGAGCAATGACATGAATGTGTCATCTAACATGGACCTTAGTGTGTCTGCCCAGAGATGTCCCATGCACTTCGGACATACGATCAGAAAGTGACATTCTTTGGAAAAGGTCATAATGCTTGAAACAGTAGAGGGTCAATAAATAATATGAAAGTCCTCAAGATATGGACTGGCACAGTGGCTGCAATGATGGGCTTAAGCATGGCAGAGATTGTGGGAATGGCCCAGGGCTGGGCAAAGTTTCTATCTGCTGTCCATAAGGTTCATAGGTGTCAACTCAATGGCACCTAACAACAACAATAACCTTTATTGTCAAGCACAAGAACTTCTCTTTTATTAGCCACTACGAATTCCTTATAGGATTTTATTTTTATGCTGCTGCTTAATTTCTCTAATTTCCATTCTTTTCTTGGCACAGTTACATGATAGAATTGTCGTAGCAGAATGGTTAATAAGAATTACAACAAAATCTTCTTTTTGATGTGGTATTACTAAGCAACTTAATTTTATATAGGAGCTTTATTTAAAACATGTATAGTATGCTGTTTTCCTCAAATGAATTGTTAAGTTCTGCCACACATTATTAATGAAATGTTTCTTTCCTTTTATATGGCGCTTTATATGTAGCTTTATGACTCCTTTGAATATCATTTGTAAGCTGACCCTTTTTCTTTTGCTATCGATGAAGATGAAGTGTTACTTCCAGCTCTTTTGGGATAAGAGCAGTGGAGTCCAGATACCAAGCTGAAAAAAGATCTGCAAATGGAAAGAAATATGGATGCCTTTTTGTCGTCAATTAAACTTTATCTCTTTCTGTAGTAGCTTGAAATTTTATTGTTCAACCTTCTGCATCCACTTTCAATAAGCTAACTACACCACGGATTTGAAAGCATAAAACAGCATGGTTGCCTTCAGGAAATTGAAGGGACTTTGTTATGTTGTTGCTGTTGTTGTTATGTGCCTTCGAGTC
>NW_006399772.1:388043-404628 GCF_000299155.1 Elephantulus edwardii
CTGTGTCTTCCAATTCCTTTCGATACAGTGACTCAGTATATTCCTTCCATCTTCTTTTAATACTTCCTGGATCATTTATGGCTAGACTATATCAGTGAGGAGACAGTAGATGAATTCTCTGAAAAATCACATGTATCAAGTGATGGTAGCTCCTGACATACCTGCTAAATATTTCTGCCCATTTCAGTAAATGGTGTAAGGCTACTGAAAGATTTTCAGCATTAATTTTCAGATTTTCAATTTTAACTATTTCATTTGTGATATTTTCAGGTGTGCAATAGAAGTTATTCTAAGATTTTGTCATTTATATTATTGAAAATGTCTTCCGTCTCTCCTAATCTATTTTACTGAGTTGGGATGCTCCTTAGACACATTTGAGTTCCATTGGACAACATTCAAGCTCATCTCACTCATTTATCAGTTATATTTTCAAATAAAAGTTTAACAAACCAAACTTGCTTTTCATTTCTAGGTAATTATGGTTTTTTAATCTTCATAGGAAATAATTTTCAACAATTGAAATAAATTTAAATCTATTTTGCTTAAAAGAATAATTGAGGTTACAGGGTTATAGACAAAACTCCTTATTTCCATCCTTCTTCATAGATTCAGAAAGCTTGATTGTGCTCATGTGAAATCTAAACCTAGACCAGGAAGCTGTTGTCTGAATAGAGCAAGGAAATAGTGCATGATTCAAAATCAAGAAAAAAGAGCATCAGAGATGTATCTGTTCTCCATTCCTTTTCAATCTACATACAGAACAGATCATTTAGGAGGCTGAACTTTATGAAGGAGAATATAGCATCAGGATTGGAGAAGATTCATTAACAACCTGCATTATGCTGATGATACAAACTTGCTCACTGAAACTTAGCAGGACTCGAACCATTTGTGGAAGAACATCAAGGTCTGCTGTCTTCACTATGGATTGCATCTCAATATTGAGAAGTGGAAGAACATCAAAGTCTGCTGTCTTCGTTATGGATTGCATCTCAATATTGAGAAGTGGAAGAACGTCAAGGTCTGCTGTCTTCATTATGGATTGCATCTCAACATTGAGAAAACCAATTGGGCCAACAGCATCATGATAGATGGAGAAGAAATTGAAATTGTTAAAGATTTCATCTTACTCAGATCCACTTGGCACCAGCAGGGAGAAAATCAAGTTCAGGATGAGCAGGCTTCAATCTGTTGTCCTTCTAGACTTGCTATGAGTCAGTAGGTTAAAGAAAATTGTTCATCCTGAACAACAAGTTGCTTTGGGAAAATCTGCTGTCACGGACCTCTCTAGAGTACTAAAGAGCAATGGTATCAATCTAGAGACAAAGATGCTCCTGATTCAGGCTTTGGTCTTCTCAGTTGCTGGCTATGCATCTGAGAGTTGAACAATGACTAAGAATAAGAGAAGAATAGAAGCCTTTGAGTGGTGATACAAGAAAAGAGTATCGAACATACCATGAACTTCCTGGGGAACAAAAGATTTGACCTAGAGAAGGTGAAACGAGTATGTTCCATAGAGGCAAGGATTTGGAAGCTCTGTCTCACATCTTTTGGGCATGTTGCCACAAGAGACCAGTCCTTGCATAAGGACTTCATGCTTTGAAAGGTAGAGAAGCAGCACAGGAGAGGAAAACCCTGGCTGTGGCAATGGGGTCAAGTGTGTCAGAGATGGTGGGATTGATTCAGAATAGGGCAAGTTTCATAGCCATTGTTCATAGGATTGCTATGAGTCATAGTTGACTCAACAGCACATAACAGCATTGAACCATTTAGAGATGTAAATGTAATCTGGAACAAATCAAAACGATAAACCTAAATAAAATAGAATGGCCATGTAAAAATTGAAATTAATAAAAATAAAAAATTACAAAAAAATCTGAAGGCCTAAGTAACATAGAATGTTTATGAAATTACAACTCTTTCAAAATAAAACAACGGTTGTGTCTGAGAATTGAAAGGCAAAAAAAAAATATTTAAATATGTGAAGATAAATATCTTGATTAAAAAGAGTAGCTTCACATCTATTGCATCACTATCAATTTAATTTTGTGCAATTTGCTGCTGCTCCAGGATGTGGTTTGAGAAAGACATTGAAGGATGGAATGGAGGACTGGAGAAGGGTAAGATTAATGGAAGAAATAAAAAACAGGAGGCCTGCTACACAGTGTGTCTGGGGATTTAAAAGCAAGATCTCTTTGTTCTTATTCTTATTATTACAGTGTTGTCTGCTGAATAGTTGTAGTACATAAGAATCCAATTGTGTTTTATAATAAAGGGTTTTAGAACAGAGACAGTGAAAGTAAAAAAAAAGAAAGAAAAAGAATAAAATCAACACATTGTTTAAATGAGAGACCAACCATATCTTTCACCTGGAAAATGAGGCAATGGGTTTCCATATAATCAATGAGGATTTTATTTTTTAATTAGAACAACTATTGCTGCTGCTGTTAGGTGCCTTTAACCTACTGACTCAAAGCAAGTCTAGAAGGACAACAGATTGAAGCTTGCTCATCCTGAACGATCCTCACAGTCTCTGCATTGCCTAAGCTATTGTTACAGTCATAGCTTCGATCCATCTAGCTGAGGACCTTTCCTTCTTTTGCTGATCTTATCTTTTTCCAAGAACTGGTGCCTCCTGACATACCCAAAGTATGTGTAATGAAATGCTACCATCCTTGTATCCATTTCCTCCAGCACAGAGGGATTTGCTCCTTTGGTAATCTGTGGTGCACTCTGTATTCTTCACCAACATCACAAGTCAAAGACTCAATTCCTTTTCTGCCTTCTTTATTATTAGGATTGCTGTTTTTGTTGTATCCTCAATGTGTATGTGACTCATAGCTGACCCTCCAGCATGCTTTCAGAGTCTTTAAATTGTATGGGAAGAGACTGGTTGTCTTTCTTCCCCCTAGAGTGGCAAGAAGTTTGAGCCTGCTATCTTTGTTTTGGCACTGCAACTCCCTACCCACTAGGCAATCAGATTAGGGCTTTGTCTTTTAAAAGCATTTTGTGAGCTTTTGCTGTATGCTAAAACTAAATAGTATGTTGATGACTAAACGGCAGTAACTAGAGAGGCTAAGTCCTTATCGTTGTATAAATTATATTCTAAGGAAGAAGATGCATTATAAATAAATACGCAAGTAAATACATGTAATAATGACATCAAAGCTCAACAAAAGGACATAAAATGAAAGAATAGGAATCATAGAACTATTTTTCAATAAGAAGGTGAGGATTAAC
Source organism: Elephantulus edwardii (assembly GCF_000299155.1). Lineage (NCBI taxonomy): Eukaryota > Metazoa > Chordata > Mammalia > Macroscelidea > Macroscelididae > Elephantulus > Elephantulus edwardii. Next base: position 391,284 of record NW_006399772.1, read on the forward strand.
GAAGGATGTGGCATTTGAGACAAGACTTAAGAGAAGTCTGGAAATGAATGAATGCTATCTTTATTACCTTTGGCTTAATTGTATTCATATTCTGGGTTTTGGAGCCAATTCTCATTTGCCTGTCTGTCTTAATGTTGCTTTTCTCCTTTTTACACAGTGTAACTGGGGAGCTACTTTTCATCACTCACTGAGCCAAGTTTTAAATAGCACAGCTGGCAGGCAGTCTTATGTTTTCTGTTACTTTATTACTGGTAGCTTCCTTTTCCAAACTGTGCACGCTGGTCCATACACATTTTATCTGAACCACGAACCCCTAGAGATGAATACTTAAATTCAAAGAATGTTGGATCTCAAGAATACTTCAATCAAGACCTCTGCCATTTCTTTTCTTTCCTTCTCACCTATTGGTATGTACCCTCTTCATTCACAGAGGTTTCAAGATAAGAAGGTTTACCACCACAGATTATGTACCCTCTTCATCACATAGGTCTCAGGATAAGGTTTAGTATTACATGTTATCCATGTAACTTTAGTCTTCTATTAAGGCCGTAAGCATAGAGTTAGTCTCTTTGTAGAGGCTTTGTCCTGATTTAAAAAATATCTGTACGACTAATTGGAAAGCACTAGAATATTTTAATGATTTTGCTTATGAATGAAGAATCACTAGTCACTATAATTTTTGTCCCTAACGTTTTGTTTGGCTTAATTATAAACAATTGTGTGCTAACCCAAAGGCAAGCTGTTTGAATCCCCCAGCTGCTTCATGAAATAAAGATGGGAAGTCTCCTCCCATCTGATTTTTCAGCTTCTGAAAAACCACTGGAAGGTCAACAATGAGTCAGTTTCAGCTTGACAGCACACAACATTTTGGTAGAGAGCATTAGTGCTGTAGTGTGTTACAATATGGACTGTAAACCCAAAAGTTAGTGGTGTGAGTTCACCAACCACTTAGTAGGAGAGAGATGTCCAGTCTTCTCTCATAAAGAATTACAGCCTCAGAAATCATTCGGAGCATCACTATGAGATGAAATTGACTCACTGGCAGTGGGTAGGGCTTTAGTGAAGAACTGTGTTGGTGCAGAGGTTAAATAAATACTCTGGTGATTATTGAAAAGTTGACAGTTATGTTCATTTATTGATCAGCAAGAGGAGAGAGATGTGCAGTCCGTTTCCATAGAGATTATAACCTTGGAAACTTTGTACGGAAGATCTACTCTGTTCTTTTATAGTCATGGTTAGAATTTATATCTTGACACTGAATTTACCCATTTGGTGATTTGAAGAATATAAAGGACAATATCAGAAACATCAAAGTTTATGTTGATGAAAATAATACTGAAATAATGGTAAGAGAAATAAGAAGGTGGATTCAGATATTCTCTTATTCACAGAGCACAATCACTGAAGAGTCCTTAATTACATCTTGAAGTTCACAAATAACTTACATAGTGTGTTAGAAATTAAGCTTCTACAATTCTGATTGCTACTCAAGCTAAAAGTAATAAGTTATTATTACTTAAATCTAATAATGAGAGAAAAATTAAAATACTATTATCAGAACTGTACTAGTTTTCTTCATTATCTTTAATTGGTTTTTACCATCCTCTCATTTTTTTTAATTCTTAGAATGACACTCTGAAGCAAAGTATTAAGCGTAGGCCACTTTACAAATAATTTAATTAACAGGATGTACCACTGTGCAAGGAAAAAGTCTACTGCTGGGCTGAATAAAGCTTATTCCTCTGCATTCCAAAAAATTTCATTAATAAATCCTTAATGTGCTGAACAGCTTGATTTCAACTAGAGGGCTGACAAGAAGATAAACACTACCAAGGGAGCTTTCAATCTCTTTTTTATACTCAAAATTCACAAAAGAAAAAAAAAAGGTATATAATTTGCAGAGTGACCCAGGGCCAGTACTAATTAACATGTCCACATTTCAAGTACAGACTAAGTCTGCATGTTTATGTAATTATATAAATATACAGACATGTGTATACATATATAAAGTATATACAAGCTGAAATATGATGCGGTGAAATACCCTTGCTACAATTTATTATTCATGTTACATATCATGCTGGGAGGATTTTTATCTTAAAATGAGTAGAGAAGTGTTCATGTTCATTATGCATAAACTTGTGGGTCAATTAGTGATGGCAAAGCGTGCAAAAGACATGTCAAGACATTTATTGAGAACTGAAGAATCAGAATTAACAATTATAATATAGCTCAATGATCAGAAATACAAATGATAAAATTAATCATTTGAGTTCACAATTTGGAAGCAACAGGAGAATGAGATGGTGCATTTGTCAACTTGGAAGTCTAACAATGGTTTTACTTTCAAATCCAATAAATATGCATTGTCTCCTTTATATTTAAAAGTTTTCTTTTTTGTTTTATAAGAAGCAAGAAGAAAAATGGATTTATGAGTCCATTTAGATAATCTTGGTACGATAAATCAATTGATGAAATATAATTTCTATTTTATGTCTTACTGTAAAGACTAATCTTTACATTACTATGTTACAAGGATTCTCTTAGACTTTCACAATAATTGTTTTCTAATGAAGTCCTGATAATGATATCCTTGAAGGCCATCAAGTTTTCACTAACAGTGTCCTCAAGAACCTCTTACTTTTTACCTACTATCTAATTCAGAATGTGGGTTTTTATAATTAATGCTGAAAAACAGATTTAGGCTTAGAGTTGCAATACTGAGAGATGCTATGGACAAGATCCTGAATGATCTAGGAAGCATCAAAAGAAGACACAGGAGGAATACAGAATTGTTATATCAAAAAAAATTAACCAACACAGAAATATTTCAGAATGCACCATATGACCAAGAGCCATTAATAATGAAGGAAGAAGTTCAAGCTGCATTCAAGGTATTGGCAAACAATAAGGCCCAGGCGTGAATAGGATACCAATTAACGTTTCAACTAATGGATGTTTCAACTAATTGATGTACTAATCAGTTTATGCCAGGAAATTTGAAGGATAGCTATCTGGCCAACTGACTGGAGAAGATCCAAATTTGTCCCCATTCCCAAGAAAGGCGATCCAACAGAATGTGGAAATTATCAAGCAATATCATTACTATTAGCTGTAAAAACATTGCTGAAGATCATTCAAAACTGGCTGGAACTATGCATAGATAGAGAACTGATGGAATTTCAGGCTGGATTTAAAAGAGGCTGTGACACCAGGGATATCATTACTGATGTCAGATGTATCTTGACTGAAAGCAAAGAAAAGCAGTTTGTGCTTTATTAACTTTGCAAAGGCATTTGAATGTGTGGATCATAATAAATTATGGCTAACACTGAGAAGAATGGCAATCTCAGAACACTTAATTGTGCTCATGAGAAATCTGTACTTAGACTAAGAGATAGTCATGTGAACACTGAAAGGGAATGCTGCATGGTTTTAAATTAAGAACGATGTGTGTTAGGGTTGTATCCTCTCTCCACACCTACTCAGTCTGCATGCTGAGCAAATTATTCAAAAAGCTGAACTCTATAAAGAAGAATATGGAATCAAGTCTGAAAGAAGATTCACTAATTACCTATATTATTCAGATGACACAACCTTACTTAAAGCTTACTGAAAGTGAGGAGGACTTAAAACCTTGTTACAGAAGGTTAAATATCACAGCCTTTAATAGGGACTGTATTTCAAAGTCAAGAAAACAAAACTCTTGCCACTGAATCTGCAGGTAACATCATGGTAGATGGAGAAACCACTGAAATTGTAATATTACTTGGATCCACAATCAAGAGTTGGTACCAGCAGTCAGGAGATCAGAGGACATATCACACTGGCAAAGTCTACAGTCAGGGACCACTCAAAACTGTTGGAAGTAATGATGTCAGCTTGTGCTTGATTCAGACTATAGTGTTTTCAATCACTTGCTATACATCTAAGAGCTGGATGATGCATAAAGATGAGAGAAGAATAATTGATGCCTTTGAACTTTGGTGTTGGAGAAGAGTATTGAATATCCCATGGACTGCCAAAGAAACAAACAAATGTCTTGGAGAGGGTGCAGCCAGAGTGCTTCTTGAAGGCAAAGATGATAAAATTCCACTTTGCATACTTTGGACACATTGCTAGGAGACGATATTACTTGGAGAGGGACATCCTGCTTGGGAAGGTAGAGGGGTGGTGAGAGAGAAGACTTTCAGCCAGATAGATTGAGACAATGACTACTAGCAATGGGCCCACGTGTGTCAGAGATGTTGAGGACAGGTCAGGATTCAGATTTGTTGTCATGGGGTTTCTGTTATTTGTACTTGAGTTGACGGCACCTAACAACAAGAGCAACAACCCAATATGTATGAAAGCCAAGGATTTGAGAATATCTTCATTTAGAATATTCTGGCTTGGGATCTCCTTGGATGTTGGAATCAAATTTTAGTTGAGCCGCAGTGGTCTTCAACTGGAGCCAAAGAATACATTTCCAAGTAGGCTCTCCTGAAAGGTTGACAGGTTGGTTTCCTTCCATGTAAACTTTTCCATGGAACTGCTTAAGTTTCCTTGTAACTCAGTATCTGTCTTCCCATTGAAGGCCTCAGTGGCTTAATGTAACACTGGATGTTACATAATGACACTTTTACTATATTGCATTAGTCACATAGACCAGCCTTGACACTTAAGACTACACAAATATGTGAATATCAGGGAGTGAAGATATGCTGGGAGTGTTACAAAACCCTTTTAATTCTGTCAATTATGTTTCCTACAATGCCCGATAGGCTACACCTACATGACCTTAATCATAGCTTGTTAAAAACTTTGTCAGCTGTCTTTCATAGTGAGAAAGAGAATGCTTATGATGACTACCTTAGTTTTTTAGTGATGCTAGTAGCTCTGGGGGTCAACTGGTAAGAAGGTGCACTGCTACCCCGAAGATACATGATTCAAATCCATTAGCTGCTCCATAGGATGGACAATCTCCTCCAGGGTAATTTAATGCCTCTGAAAAACCACTGGAGGGTCAGCTAACACTAGGTTCTGGCTTGTTGGCAATAAGTATGCATATGAACAGACTCATAGCTGAGGCTCCCATGGGTTTTCAGTGTCTATAAAACACACTGGGAGACTGGAATCTTTCTCTTGAAATGCTGGTCGACTTTGAAGAGCTATTTGGCATCCACTGCTGAAATAGCTTGCCTCCAGAAACTCTATGAATTTAGAGAAAGTGGTGAGTCGTCTACAACTCAAAGGCACTTAACAACAATAATAACACAAACAACAACAAAGGACTATGCGAGAGAAAACAACATGAAGACAAAAGTATAGATGAAAAACAGAGAAAGATGGAAAATGTTGATGCAACCCAAGTCTATGGTTTCAGCTCCAGAGCTTTATTTGGCCAGTGTGGTTTCTGTTGAGGTTTGTTGTTTTGGTAAGATGCCATAGTAACCTTTGAAGAAATTTTCTATTTTGCTTAAAATCATGCTAATGGTCCTGGCTTTAAATAATTTTGGAGGAAAAAAATGAACAGGATGGGTTCTGTACAATTATTCCTTAACAACAACAACAACAACAAAAAAAGTATAATCATTACAAATTACTTATTGAATACAGAAAAATGTACCTGCTTAATTATGTGGCATATTTTAAAAACTCCCCATACTTATTCTACAGAATTGGCAATGAGAAATGACAAAGAAATATATACTATAAACATTTTGCATTTATGCTAGCCAATTCCACCTTTGTCTGTTTCCTTTCTCATTCCAAATCCCAGCCAAATACCTGTAAGATTTTTTCTTTTTATATATGACTCATTCTGGCAAGATGCTTATGCTAAAAAGTATGTAATTGAAATTCAAGATATGGTGGTCATAATATACCTTTTCAAGAATCTAATGCAAAACATAAAAAATATTTACAAGTGATGATTTTCCCCTGTGATTTAAAGATAACTCCAAGAATTAGTATACATTTATTGACATAATTTTCTACTGAACCACCAAAAATAAGGACTTTTTTGGTTTTGTTAAATAATATAATGGATGGAATAAATCTGTATTCTTCACTAAACTTCACTGAGTTTATAATTGAAGACGATAACGTGTTAATTCCAAACATTGTACAAATGAGGTTATATTGTACTATGTTAAATTTCCAATAGAATATTTTCTGTAAATGATGCTGTAAATTGCACAAGGAGAGATTGCTATCTTTCTCCCATTGAGCCACTGGTGTGCTGAGAAATGCCACCAGTGGATTCATAGGGTAACATCCAATGGACTAGTGAGGGAAATGGGTAGAAGCTGGCCTGAAAAACAATGCATTTGAATTTTGTAATTAAACTAGTATAATAACAAAAATGCTTAAAAAAATGGATGGTGTGAAACAATCATGGCATTTTAATGAATAAACAAGTCAGTAAAAAAATCTTCAAACCAAAAAGAAAATAATTAAAGACAATTCAAGTGAATGCAATGGGAAAATGATAATTCTAAGAACATCATAGTCCAAGCTGATGGGCCAAATATCATCATAGTGTATTAATGAGTACTCCAGGAACCGTGGCCATTTTATAATGAAATACTACAGTTTACTCCAGTAAAGGTTGGTGTACAGAATCAGGAACATTTTAATATTGGCTTAATTTTAAATTATCAGTCATAAATATGATGTTAATATTCCTGTAATCTTATACTGGTAAGCAAAGCTTTGCATTATGTGAATGTAGCCATTCAGGTACCGGTGTATTTAGTAAGAATTTTATCAATTTCTGTAAGTTGAATAATGGAGAGCAGGTGGAGTGAAATAAAAAACAGCTCACTTGAGCTCAGCAAGGGAGTAAGAGCTGCAAGAAAAATTATCTCATCTCTTTTTATACATTAAAGTTTCGGTAGAGCTAAAAAGAGTAGGGAGATATATACATAAGAGTCTGTTTACAACCTAGCCTGAATATGAAACTGATGCAAACCTCATATCATGGGCCTTTACTTTCAGGGAAATAAATACCCCAAAATATCTCATAAAGCTTTTTGGAGGCAATTACTTTCCACCACCATTTAATCTCTAGATCACTTTGCCAGTTCTATTTCAAATTTCATGCTAAGTAAAACTCTCAGTTTTAATTCAATCTCTTATTTCCTTATTTTTTTTTTTAAATTGCTGTAAAACATATAAGTTTAATGAGTTGTAACAAATATCTGGTTTTAGTTCTGACATGTGAAAGTTAGGAACTTACCACTTTTCTTCTTAAAAGAAAAAAAAAACTGAAGTAACTGAAAAATCAATCCATTTTCTTAGATCCCTCTAAGAATTGAAGTGGTAAGGCAAACTACTACCCCAAAGTTTGAGAGATATGGCAATACAGTGAGGCATAACTATGATCCTCTCTGCTGGAGCAGAAGTCCCTGATGTCCTAAAGTTGTTGTTATGTATTTTCAAGGAAAGCACAACTCACAGTGACCCTAAGAACAACAGATCTGAACCTGTTCCTATCCTATGCTATTCTTGTCATCTCTGACACACTTCAGCCCATTGCAACAGACACTGTTAGCAATCCATGTTATTGAGGGTTTTCCTCTCCTTCACTGACCCTTCACTTTTCCAAGCATAATGTCCATTTCCAAGGAATAGCCTTCCTAGGAACATGTCCAAAGTATGTGAGATTAACATACGCCTGATCTAAGCCATGGTCTTCTCAATTATTTATTATGCATCTGAGAGCCAGACAATGACTAAAGATGACTGAAAAAAAAATCTTTTTTTTTCTTTTCAATTTATAGTGCTAGAGAAGACTATTGAACATCCATGGACTGCCAAGAGAACAAAGAGGTCTGCTTTCTTTTGAGAGGGTGAAACCAGGTTGTTCCTTAGATGTAAGGATTTTGAAACTCCACCTCACATGTTGCCAGGAGGGACCAGTCCTTGGAGAAGGATATAATACTTGGAAAGGTAGAGGGTTAGCTGAGAAGAAGACCTTTGATGAGATAGATTGGTATGGTGACTGTGGCAATGGGTGCAGGTGTGTTAGAATCTCTGAGATTGGCTCAGGATAGGATAGCTAGAGTCCAGGGCTATTATTCACAAGGTCTACGGTAACTATGAATTGTAGTCGACTTGATGGCACATTAAAAAACAACCATTAAGTTAAATTCTCTATTGAATTCCTTTTGCTCCTTTGCATTAAATTTGAACTTTTCCTTTCCAGTGATTTAAATTGATACAAGGCCCCAGGAATTGATGGCATACTGATTGACATATTTCAACAAACAGATGCTGCCCTGGAGGTGCTCATCAAGTTGTGCCAAGAAATCTAGAGGACAACCACTGGGCCGATTGGCAGCATCATGACAGATGATGAAGAGATTGAGATTGCATACAACTTCAGTTTGCTTACAATCAAAACTCTTGGTACCAGAAGCCAAGAAATTACAAGACAAATTACATTGGGAAAATCTGCTGTCAGAGACCTCTCCAAAATACTGAAGAGCAATGATGTCATTATGGAGACTAAGGTGTGCCTGCTAGAGACCATGGTCTTTGCCAAAGCTGGACAATGACTAGGGATGATAGAAGGAGAGTTGATGCCTTTGAGCTGTGGTGCTAGAGAAGAGTATTGAATATACCATGGACTGCTAGGAGAACAAACAAGTTTGTCCTGGAGAGGATAAAGCCAGGCTGCTCCTTGGAGGTAAGGATTTTGAAGCTAGGTCTGACATATTTTGGACATGTTGCAAGGTGAGATAAGTCCTTGGAGAGGGATGTCATGCTTGGGAGGGTGGAGAAACAATGAAGGAGAGGAAGACCCTTGATGAGATGGATTGATTCAATCAGTGGGATCATGGGGATAGGCATGTCAGAGACAATAAGATTAGCAAGGAACAGAGCAGGGTTTAGGGCTGTTGTACATAGGGTCACTATGAGTCACAGGTGATTCTAAGGCACATAACAACAACAACAATGTATATAATTCACCTTAGTCTCTCCTTTTTTTCCATTAAAAATGTTTAAGAGGACGGAGTGAGAAAGGAACTCTTATACATTGTTAATGGTACAACCATTCTGGAAGGCAGTTTGATGCTTCCTTAAAGAGCTGAACATAGAAATTCCATATGACCTAGCTATTCTACTACTTGGAATATACCCTAAGAAAATGAGAACTGAGGCACAAATGGAGACTTGTACACCAATATTCACAGCAGCATTATTCACCATTACACGAACATGGAAACAGCCCAGATGTCCAACCACAAATGAATGGATTGAGAAATTATGGTACATTCACTCAGTGGAATACTATGCAGCACATAGGAGCAATGATTTTGTAAATAATTACCTAACTTGGGAGGGATTGGAGAGCATTATGCTGAGTGAACTAACTCAGTCCCACAAGGACAAATATTATATAAAACCATTTTTGTGGAAAGAGTATAAGGATCCAAGGGGCAGGGGGAGGGTGGAAGTAGAGGGATGAGGATGTGCAGGGGGAGTGGAGAGGATTAATCATCGAGTTGTACAATCAGATGGGGAGGTGAAGAAAATTGGAAGAATTTGGTCTGGAAGACAATGTATTCAAATTTGTAAATAAACTCGTATAATAATAAAAAGTCAGAAAAACTAAAAAAATTTAGAACTATTTTTTTCACTTGCTATGTATTGTATATAAACTCTAGTGACATAGTAAGTAAGGAATTGTACTGCCAACTCAAATGCAGGCAGTTAGAATCTCTCAGCTGCTCTAAGGAAGGAAGACAGACTCTGTTCTCTGATGATTTCCATCCTCTGAAAACATAATGAAGGGTCAGTTATTCTGTTCTGATAAAACATGAATTATTTAAGCTGAAAGAAGTGTAGAAAAGGTAAGCCTCCAGTTCCAGTACTGCAAGATTCTATGAACAAAACACTTTATGATAAAAGAAGCATCAGAGAACCTGGAAGGAACACACAGATTCACTGTACTAGATACAATTAGTCAACACTAAAATATAAAATAAGAAAGTAGCATATGATCTAGAACAGATAGTAGCAAAGGAAGAAGTCCAAATTGCACTGAAGGCTAAAAATAAGGCCCCAGGAATAGAAGAAAAAACAAATGAAGTGTTTTAGCCAACCTAGCCAACCACTGGGAAGAGGTCTGTATTTATTCTCATTTTTAAAAAATCCTTTAGCAGAATGCAAAAATCAGGAAACAATAACATGCCTCCAGAAACGCTGTAAACTTTGATAGATGTCGATAGTTGTAGAGGGGCTTCAGGCCTTTTATTAATAGGATCGCTATTAGTCATGCTCAACTCAAAAGCAATCAACAACAACATCATTAGTATCACATATAAATGAAATACTACAGAAGAGTCTTTTAAAATGGCTAGCACCACAGACAAGGAACCTCTATAAATTCAAGCTGGAATCCCAAGACGCTGTGAAATGAGGGATAGCGTTCTGATCTCAGATGGATCTTGACTGAAAGTAGAGAACATGACATTTCTTTTATGACTATGCATAGATATTTGTCTGTGTGCCTTTACTTATAATAAACTATGGATAATACTAAGAAAAGCAATTCCAGAACACTCAATTATGCAAATGTGAAACTTTTACAGGAAAAAAAAACCTCCCAAAAAACAGTCTTTTGGAAAGAACATACAGATATTAAAAGGTTTAAAATCAGGGAATGTGATGTCAAAATTGCACCCTTTATCCATACATATTCAACATTTATGATGTGCAAATAATTCCAGACACTGAAGTATATTAAGGAGAAAAAGTGGCACCAGGATTGGTGGAAGACTTGCTAACAATCTATATTAAGAATCTTACATGCAGAAATGAAAAAGACCTGAAGCACTTGCTGAAAAAGATCAAAGAGAGTCATCGATCTTGCTTGCTGAAACTGAAGAGGACTTGAAGCACTTGCTACAGAAGTTCAATTACTGTAGTCATCAATATTGACTGAAGCCCAAGAAGACAAAGATTCTCACCACTGGGCCAAGTGGCAACACCATGATGGATGGAGAAGAGATTGAGGATGTTAACAGTTACAGCTTGCTTGTCTCCACATCAACACTTTTGGTACCAATAGTGAGGAAATCACAAGGCAAATTACATTAGGTAAATCTGCTGTCAGGGACCTTTCCAGAGTACTGAGAAGCAATGATTTAAGTCTAGATACTAAGGTATGCTTAATCCAGGCCATGGTCTTCACAATTACTTGCTATGCATCAGAGAGTTGGACATTAACTAAAGATGACAGAAGAAAAATCGAAGCATTTGAGTTGTGCAGGATAAGAGTCTTGAACATAACGTTGACTGCCAAGAAAACAAATAGGTCTGTCTTAGAGAGGGTTAAACCAAGTTTCTCCTTAGAGGCTAGGATTTTGAAGTTCTGTCTTATGTGCTTAGAGCATATGACCAGGAGAGACTGGTTCTTGGAGAAGGACATCATGCTCAGATGGGTAGAGGGACAGCACAAGAGAGGAAGACCCAGTATCAGATGGACTGATATAGTAACTGGGGCAATAGGGGTTGGTGTATTGAATTAATGAGACTAGCTCAGGAAAGGCAAGTTTCAGAACTGCTGTACATAGGGTCGCTATAAGTAGCAGGTGACTCAATGGGACACAACAACAACAACAACAACAACAACATTGCCTTCATTAGAGATCATACTTCAACATCAAGGGAAGAAAAAAGAAAGAAAACAAAAATCTTACTAATTGAGCAAATAGTCACCATGAAAGAGAATGAAGAGATTTGACTCCCATTGATGTAATTTTACCTGTGTCCACAATCAATACCCATGGTAGTAGCAGTTAAGAAATTAAAAGGTGTGTTGCATTGGACAAATTTTCTATAAAAGGCTTCTTTATAGTTCTAAAGAATAAGAATGTCACCTAAAGAGTAAGGGAACCTAATCCACATGATAATATTCTTAATTATTTCTTATGGATGTGGGTGTTAGATAATGAATAAGAAAAACTAAAGAAGAATTGATGACTTTGAGTGATAGTGTTGGCAAAAAGTATTTGTGTACTATGGACTGCCAAAGGAACAAACAAATCTGTCTTTTAGGTAGTGTTATCAGAAGGCTCCTTTGAGTCTAGCATAATGAAAACTTCTCACATAATTTCAACATGTGTTCAAAAGGTTCCAATCCTGGGAAACGGGCATCATGCTTGGAGAAGTCAAGGACTAGTGGAAGAGAGTAAGATCCTCAGGTCAATTGGCATGGTGACTGAAATGATGGACTTGAACCTGGTGGAGACTGTGAGGAAGGGATATAATAGGGCAAGATTTTAGCCTTTTGTTTATAGATTCAATTTATCTCATAGACTTCTAGACAGTTAAATAATGACAGCACACACTGTTCCATAGGAACGCCATTGGAATAGTATGTTATGTGCTACACTATTAACTGAAAAGTCTGAAAAGTATGAATCCTCCAGTCTCTCTGTGAGAGAAATATGGGCAGGGGCAGACTCTTGCTGTTAAGATTTACAGCCTCAGAAGTGATTGCTATGAATAGGAAATACTCATGGATGATAAAATGGGTTTAATGTTTGTCATTGTTTCTTATTCAGTATTATCTTTAATTTCTGTTGCTATTTTAAATTTGCCTCCTGGCTATGTGTCATATTTTTTTCTGCATTTATATATTTGTTAGCTCCATTGCTGAGTGGTAAGGCATGAACTTATTAAATTCTCCACGTAATGATCTAGATCTTCAATTGTTCTCTAACCTGGCAGATTCAAGTATATCTCAGTTTTCTTGGGTTTCAGGTAAATTATTCAATTACAGGTCCAGGTAAGACTTTTGCTTTTATTTTTACAGATATTTCTCCCCTCCCAGTAGTTGTTTCATTGGTCATGTGAATTCTCTCTCTATCCACTGAGTCTGGAATTTAGAAAAAGTGCTAAAAGGTAGACTTAGATAGAACTGTGGTGCTTTGTTTCTCTAAAGCTCAGTTCTCTTTGTTATCCTGCCACGGAAATTTCAGCCAGCTTAATAGCTGTGATGTCCAGTCTTGTCTTCTCAGCTCAGTGAGACTACCATGTGCTTATTTGTCTTCCTTTCTTTATGCTGCTTTCAGAAAGTCAGTTCATGCATAAAGGCAAGAGGAATACATAGTTCAGCTCATATACTTACTTTTCCTCTAAGAGGAAAATTACATACTACCAGTGTTTTTTTTCCTTTCTTCCCCTTGTTTTTTCTTAGAGCACAGCTTAATTCAACAGACCAGTTACCTTGAGAGTATAAAAACACCTCTCCAAATAGTGCCTTTGCCAGATTTGAAAAAGTAATTTAAACTTAAATTATGTCAAAATTTTAAAACAAATTGCTAAATAACACTTTATTTTTAATATA
>NW_006399772.1:405013-415021 GCF_000299155.1 Elephantulus edwardii
CTTCTATACCTACTTCTACTGATTCCAAACCCAATTGTTTTGCTCAACTACTGAGTTTGAAATCTTTTGCAATGGCTGCACAAAACTTAAAGAATGATACTTACACTCACTGAATTTATTAGGGAAGCTAACAGGTTAAAATTAACTTGGCAAAACAATATAATTCTTTAATTTGTAAAGTTTTCAAAGTGTGCTCACAGGTCCTTTAGCATTCAGTCTTGCAATTTTAGACCAGAAACACAAAACTTTATTAGTTTTGTCAGTGATTGCATCTTCCCCACAAATCCTCCAGCAAGTTTAGATGAAAGTCACTGGTTCTGGCTTCATGGGGCTATGAGGTTAGAATATTGAATACTGGCTTTTCTATCCACTGCATTAGGCCTTGTTTTGGAAATGTTTCCTAGACACCTTCACTGTGGACACATGGTCTTGAAAATCATCCATAACTGAGGAACCAGTTATAAGAGTGCTTTTTACACTGTGAAAGATGGCAGTGAAGAGAAGGTAAAGAGGTTGTTGCAGAGGGTGAAGAGACTGTGGCGTGCTGTGAAGAGAGTGTGGGAAGGAGTAATGACAGGAATCCTGGAGATGAAGCTATAATTAAAGTTTATGCTTGCTGGATGATTGAATGAAAAACTTACTTGTAACTGCTCTGAGACAAAGCTCGTTGGAGGTTGAGGAAATGAGAGGTTTATTTGTGCTGCTGAACTTAACCTAGACTTTCACTTGTTGACTGAAAACTGAACTAATTGAGGAATTATGTCTTGCTGTTAATATGACTTAGACTAAACTTGGACTTGTATTTTGTGATACTCTTTGCCTCCTTCACTACCTAACCTATTTCCCTAATAAAACCTCACCATTGTGAGTAAAGTCTGTGAGTTAATGAACATCAAACCTAATGATTCATAAAAATAGGTACAGGAGCATGGGAGTGGCTAACCATGTAATGTCTAACCATGTAATTGTTTGGTTCTATGGATGCTGTTGACGGGGACAGTTTCCTTTTAAGAAGTAGATAGAAGTCAAACTCAGCTTTACCTATGTTATGACTGCTCCTTCTACAGTATCAGCAATCTTAAATTAATTCTTCCTCCTGACAGGGGTCTGGTTCTCTGCTGTGACTTTTGGTTCTCTTGTGTAGGCCTCAATCTGATTGGCACCGGTATCTCTGGTACTGAAGAATGTAGGTTGCATTATTTGCTTATTCTTCCTTGCTTGTAATAAGATTTTCAATTTCTCTAGCTGAACCTGTTCAATTTAAACTTGATGGGACAGGAAAACCTGACCAATTGCACAATGATTCATTTATAAATTCCCTATTTCAGTCATATATCACATTCAGTCATGTGATATATGTCAAAACTGATGACTGAAAACCATTTTAAACAATATACCCATGGCATCACAAATTAAGAGCATGATATTAGGAAAAAAAGGAATATTATCTAATCCTAGTGTAAAAAGAGCAAGGGCCACATGAGGCCACAGTCATATTGAAACCTTACCAACTTTATAATGACAGCAACATAAAAATAAACACAAAACCAGTTCTCCTGAGGTCAGACATGTTCCCATGCTCCCACACTCTTTCTACCCCTCGTAACAGCAAACTCACTTTACTGGGCCCCAAATCTGATACGCTAGCTCACAGACTATACAGAATCATATTGGAGAAGTCAAAAGTTATAATTCAGTTTAGTACAGAATACAACCAGGATAATTTCCAAAATGTAGGTTCTTTAGCCTTGAGCCTCATGGCTTAAAGCTTTCAGTTCTGCCAGGTATGTCTCTTCTCCCCTCTCCCCGCCCCCCACTCCAGCTACAGTCCTCCAAAAAACTTGGGCAAAGGCTCTAAGCTCTGGTTCCATGGGGGGGGGGGGCAGCAGTCCCAAGATTCCATGCTTAACTCTCCTTCCACTGGGAGTCAGCAATTTCAACTCTGCGTCATATCAGGTCTCTGGTCCTATGCTGCTACAGAACTGGTCCAGTGCTTCAGCCGCTGGTGCTACTGCTATTAGTAAGTCTAACTGACACACTGCTGTCTGGTCCTGAAGGGTGCCCATTGCATGCCTGTTTATCCTTTGCTGGTGATGAGACTCTCATTCTTCTGGATCCACTCAATGTAATGGCAAGACTAGCCAATTCACAGTGAATTGAAGATCCTGTGCTACCTTCAGCATCTCTGATATGCTTGAGCCCATTGTTTCAGTTACTATGTCAATTAATTTTTGAGTCTTCTTCTCTTTCACTGACCCTGCACATTTCCAAGCATGATGCCTTTTTCAAAAGACTATCTTCTCCTAACAACATACTCTCTCAGTATATGAAGTAAAGCTTTGTCATCATCACCTCTTAGAAGCACCATTGCTGCACTTTCTCCAAGACATCTTGTTTGTTCTTTTGAAAGTTCATGGAATATGCAGTACTATTCTCCAACACCACAGCTCAAATGCACCAATTCTTATTCTATCTTCATTTTAAATTTGTTCAATATTTGTTCAATTTTCAGAAGCAATGTAAGTAACTGAAAAGATCAGGACTTGAAGTAGTTGCACCTTTGTTTTTACATTGATATGATTGCTCCTTGACACTTTTGAGAAGCTGGGAATGAGTAGAATACTAATATATAATTTGTAAAGAGTCAATGCCCTCAAGATGCTCCATTGAATGTAGAAAATATCTGTGCAAAAGAACATTTGTTCTATCATTAAAGCTAATTTTGGACATAAGAAAGCTGAAACCAGTAGCAGCACCAAAGCAGAACAATTGAACATCCTCTGGAAAGACCTTAGAGACGATCAAATACTAATGTAAGAAGAGCTAGCACTTTAGCCATCTTCAGAAGTTAGAGCAATATGTTCTTTGTGTGTAGCTGAGAAAAATCCAAATTTATCAACAATTTTAATGACTCTCAGGAAGACTAGTGTTGAGCAGACAATATATGACTTCATCCAGAGACCCTGACATCAGGCTTGAATGATTCCTTTGATAGTCAACTCTCTTGCCAACAAGTAAATACATACATTTAACCTAAGAAAAGCATCTCACCTGTCAAAGCAATTAATTGCCTTATTAACTGAAATGAGTGAGGACCAGGATATTTGTTCTCAATTGTCTTTCTCTGTTCTAGGTAAAGGGGATATTTTAAGTATTGGTAAGATTGATCCCACTTAAAGAAAATAAAACTTCAAGAAAGACTGTGATAACTCAAATCGTGAATATGTTTGCCATCATAATTATTAATAGCTCTTTGAGTATATATCAGAATTTTATGTTCTTAGAGTCATATGCTTTGGTAAATTAGATACTGATGTTTCATACATGGTCATGTCTCCTTTGAGCATCTTGCATGCAAATCTGTTCACTGGTGCATCTAGCTTTGGGCATTTTTTGATCCTTTTATAAAGGCATTTACCCTGGAATTCATCATTTTAATCCCTGTTCTCTCAACCCTTCCTTCTTTTGAGTGTTTCTTGTTATACAGTACCCAGAAAGGGTCTTAGAAATGAAAAACATGTGGGAGCTTTTATTCTATTTGAGAACTATCAAACAACAATCTTGAGATAAACAGTATGTAAATTTTTATTAAATAACATCATATCAGTGACTTCAGTGATGCATTCATTGGTCTCTGCTTGTTATTGTTGTTGTTGAGTTGAAACCAACCCACAGCTGACACTTCAGTGAGTTTTCAGAGGCAGCTAATTGAATGGGAGGAGATTGCTCATCTTTCTCCCGTGGAGCAGCTGGCGGATTCAAATTGTGTGCATTCAGGATTGCAGTGTACCTTCTTGCCACTAACCCACCAGAGCTCTCTGGTCTCTGATTTAGTATCTTTAAAAGCACATTATGTGTAGTTGCTAGGTGCCATTGAGTTGACAACAACTCATGGCAACTCTGTGAATAATGGATCTGAACCCTGCTCAATTCTATGCCATCATCATCACCTCTGCCACACTAGACCTTATTGTTACCCTCACTGTGCCAATCCATCTCATTGAGGGTCTTCCTCTTCTTCGCTAACCCTTCATTTCTCTGAGCCTGATGTTCTTTCACAAGGAGTGAAAGAACACTCTGGATGCATCCTCCTTAAGACATGTCTGTTTGTTCTCTAGGTAGTCCATGGAATATATAGTATTCTTTTCCAGTACCATGACTCAACGGCATCAATCCTTCTCCTGTCATCTTTATTTACTGTCCAAGTTCGGATTCATATTTAGTAACTAAAATGACCATAGCTTGGATCCAGCGCACCTTAGTCTTTAAGCTGACATATTTACTCACCATTATATTGGAGAGGTCCCTGATTGCAGACTTTCACAATGCAGCATACCTTTTGATTTCCTGACTGGTACTAAGGCTGTTGATAGTGGATCCAAATAATATGAAATCAGGGACAATTTCTATCTTTACGCCATCTATCATGATGTTGCTTATTGACCCAGTGGAGTGAATTTTTGCTTCCTTATTACTGAGATATAATCTATACTGAAGGCTATAATGCTTTACCTTTTGCTGCAAGTGCTTCAAGTCCTCTTTACTTGCAGCAAGCAAGATTGTGTCCTCTGTATAATACAAGTTGTTGATGAGCACATACACACATACATGATTTCTTTGTAAGAGTAATTTTAGAAAAAAAAAGGAACTTATTTGATGTTGTTGTGGTTGTTATGGGCCATTGAATTGCTTGCAACTCATAGGGACCCTAGGTACAAGAGCGCTAAACCCTACTCTATGCTGTGCTAACCGCACTGTTTCTGCCACACCTACTCCCATTACTCCAATCACTGGATTGATCCATCTCATCAAGAGTCTTCCTCTCTTGCACTGTCCCTCCACTCTCCCAAACATGATGTTCTGTTCTGCTCCAAGACTGGTCCCTCCTTGCCACATGCCCAAAGTATGTCAGACAAAGCTTCATAATCCACCCAGTTTCACCCTCTCCAGGACAAACCTGTTTGTTCTCCTAGCAGTCCATGGTATATTCAACACTCTTCTACAGTACCACAACTCAAAGGCATCTATCTTCTTTCTATCATCCCTGTCCAGCTCTCCAATGCGTAGCACGCAATTGTGAAGAATATGGCTCAGATTAGGCACACTTTAGTTTCCAGCCTGATGTCATTGCTCTTCAGTACTCTGGAGAGGTCTCTGACAGCTGACTTTCCCAATACAATTCATCTCTTGATTTCCTGGCTGCTGGTACCAAGAGTGTTGACTGTAGAGCCAAGCAAACTAAAACTCTTAACTATCTTAATCTCTTCATTGTCAATCATGATGCTGCCAATTGGCCCAGTGGTGAGAATCTTTGTTTTCCTGATGTTGACCTTCAACCCATTTTGAAGGCACAGTCTTTGATCTTCTGCAGCAAGCACTTCAGGTTTTCCTTAGTTTCAGGAGACAGGGTTGTGTCCTCTGCATAACACAGGTTATTGATGACTCTTCCACCAATCCTGATGCCACATTCCTCCACATAAAGCCCAGCATCCAGGATGGTCTGTTCTGCATACAGATTGAACAGGTATGGAGATAGAATATGTCCCTGGCAGACCCTCTTCTTGATTTTGAACCATGTAATGTCTTCTTGCTCTGTTATGACAACTGCCTCTTGGTTCAAGTATAGGTTTTGCATAAGCACAATCAAATGTTCTGGAATTCCCATTCTTCTCAGAGTCAGTCACAGTTTGTTGTGATCCATAGTTAAAACTCTTTACATAGTCAATGAAGCACAGATAGACATTCCTCTGGCATTCTCTGCTTTCTGCCAAGATCCATCTAACATTAGCTATAATATCCCTAGTATCACAGCCTCTTCTAAACCCAGCCTACACATCTGGAAGTTCTCTGTTGATGTGTTACTCCAGTCATTTTTGGATAATTTTCAGCAGAATCTTGCTTGCGTGTGCTATTAAAGATACTGTTTGATAATTTCTGCACTCTGTCAGGTTACTTTTCTTTGGAAAAACATAAATAAATTCTTTACATGCAGTAATAATTGTATACATATATTATACTGATATTTTACTTCTATAGTCAAACACTCAAAATAGGTACGTATATGCCTAGAG
Organism: Elephantulus edwardii; assembly: GCF_000299155.1. Classification (NCBI taxonomy): domain Eukaryota; kingdom Metazoa; phylum Chordata; class Mammalia; order Macroscelidea; family Macroscelididae; genus Elephantulus; species Elephantulus edwardii. The sequence goes on from NW_006399772.1 coordinate 411,085, forward strand.
ATAAAATGTGACTAATGCCTAAAGATAAAATGTCATTATATTTTAATGCATTATTAATGATTGTATTTACCATTAGGTCTGCAATATTATTTTTTTTTATATAGTTGTTAAGAGGTCTGCAATATTATTGAAATAGATTTTTTTTCTTTGAATCAAAGGTATTTTATATTTTATTCTCAAAACTAGCTTATGCTAGGGTACACTTTGGTTCAAAGTTAAGTGTTTCTATTTTAAAATTTGATAAAGTTCAGTTACTTTTGAATTTTTGTAGGACTGTCAAACTTTGATTTTTGCTTTGAAGAATGCTTTATTTACTATATTCTAAGAATGCACTTTCAATAGAAGAAGATCTAAATAAATTTAAAAGCTTTCCAAATATAAAGCATTAAAAGATAACTACTTGCATGTCTGAAAACAGAACATGAAAACTTTTTTAACATTGACACTTTTTCTTAACCCGAAAAAGAACGAGTTCACATTTCAAGTTACAAACTTATCTCAGTAACGTATGTAAAATGGTTCTGAAAAAATAGACACAGACAGACCATTCAGAGAAGGCTCATTGTTATTTAACCAGTTAGGTCATAAATATTTGTTTTGAAGGTAGGTTGGTAAGTTATTGGTGACAACATTCCTAAGCGAATTTACAGTAATGAAACACCATCTTGCTGATGGACTGCTTATTACTTGCCATATATTTATTGCTAGCCAATAAAAAAATTCTTTGAGAGTGTGTGTTCTTGTTAACATGAAAAGATTCTGTAGAACTCAAGCCAAATGGCTTCTGGTAAACTACTGCAACAGATCTTACTCTGAAACATAAACAAGCTCTTTGATGAATATAAATACTTTTGTGAACATTGAAGAATGTGTGGTCTGACTTCCAACTTCATATGCTGGAACTTTTGCTCTAGTGTTAATGAAAACAAATGGCAGGTATTGAAGTGTATTTTCTTTCATTATGTTGTTGGTTTTTAGGTTCCCTTGAGTTGAATATATGACTCATAGTGACCCTAGAAACAAAACATCTGAACCCTGCTCTGTTCCGTGCCATCCTCACACTTCCTGACACGCAAGAGTCTATTGCAGCAGTTGCCATGTCAAATCACCATGTCATTCTACTGGTTGAGGGTCTTTCTCTCCTTTGCCAAACCTCCACGCTTTTTCAACCCACCACCCTTCCCATCATGTTCTTCTCCAAGGAATATCCCCTCCTAGCAGCAGGTCCAAAGTATATAAGGTGAAATCTCATCATCCTTGCCTCCAAAGAGCACTCTAGCTGGACCCTCTCCAAAACATTTCTGTTTGTTCTCTTGGCTTCTGTAGGATGTTCATCACTCTTCTCCAAAACTACAGCTCAAAGGTGTCAATTCTTTTCAAAAATCGGAAGTTAAGTATTCATCCTCTGGCTCTCAGGTGCACAGCAAGTAATTAGAAAGACCATGTCCTTCACTATAGGCTCCAGTTACAAACTCATAAATTTTTCCTATATTGCTATATTAAATATTTGTATAAAATAAAGAGAAATGGGAAAGTGGAATATTGAAGATTATGACATTATCTACCACAATATTGCTGTAACCGTTTTTGTCCCTATGAGCTCTAGTTCAACATTCATACTTTCATTTTTTGTCCTTATTTTTTAAAAACTTCCTAACACCCGTTACTCTGTTGACTGCTATTTTTGGTGATGGGCTGGCATTATTGTGGATGCTTCTATAATGTTTTCTTTCTACATTTTGACACTTTGCTTATAACTGCAGTGACTGCTACGACTAATGCTCAGTATCTTAACTTGGGTGCTAATTTTGACCTACTAATATCAGATAGTACTTGGGTGAAAACTGTGGGCTAATTTAATCAATATCCATTCATATTACTGCCTAAAAGTTCCTTTTGTTCTAGAGATATAACCAAACTATCAATATCAGCTCTCATAATCTCTTAGGATTACAAGTCTGGAGAAGTATTCTATGCATTCTTATAAGATTTGAAGTGAGATGGAAATACTACCTGATGTCTTCTTTAAATAGGTGTGTTGCTATTCACTTATCAGATGATGATGTGTGCAGGTTTCCTGGTATATAATCACGATTTGGACAAAATCTTTGAATTTAGAGTAGGAGCACACAGTTTTTTACAAAGAGTCCTCCCGAATAAACATGTATAAGTGTTTCTTCCACTCTACTTAAAAAAGTAACTTTGATGATTTTATTCATCTATGTTTTTGTCATCAGCTATAATGATACTCTGGATATTCTGTGTATCACATATTCTTTCCAAGAAGTAAGATCCAAATTAACTCAAACAATGGTTTTTAATTTTGACAGGAATTCTAGGGTCATATATACATATATAAAATATATATGGAAGAAGTTCTCCTTTTGGGTAAGAAAGTACACTACCATTCCCAAGGCAGGTGACTTAAGTCCATCAGTTGCTCCAGGGTAGAAAGTTGAGCAGTTTCCTCTTTTGACACTTACACTCGTTAAAAATCCACAGGAGGATCAGCTATGAGTGGGTTCTGACTCAGCAACAGGGAAGTGAGTTCCTGAGATGTAGACTCTCAGGCCAGAATGTCTCAGTTATGCTGATAAGACTTAATATTTAGTCACCCATGGTGATTTGTCAGCTCCAACACAATACAAAGATTACTCTCCTAACACAATAAGGCATTAGCTTTTGTACAATACCTGCTAAGGTGTCACCATGTAATAACGCATATTCTGTACTTGAACAGTGTTTCCCCCTGAAGATTAAATAATTCTTTATCAATTGTCATTATCAATACCTTATTTGTGTAAAAGAGAAAATAAAAAATAAGCATAGATTCTTTTTTGTTCCTCCTTATGCAGCATCTTCCACATGCATATGAATCAATTGAAAGTATCATGACTTAGATCAACTGCACCTTAGTCATTACAATGAATCCTTGCTCTTTAGCATTTTAGAGAGGTTTTTAGCAGCTTATTTTCTCAATGCAATGCTTAGCTAGATTTTTTTTGACTACTGCTTCCATGAGTGTAATTGCTCATTCAAGTAAAATGAAATCCTTGACCAATTCAATCTTTTCTCTATTTATTATGCTGTTATTTAACGGACCACTACTCGGAATTTTTGGTGTTCATATAAGATGTAATCCTTCCTGAAGGTGATAGTCTTTGCATTACATAGTGACTTTATAAGGCAGAGTATAACTTCTGCATAGGGGTTTTAAGGCTTTGTATCTGTATAAAAACAGACCCCTCCATATTTTTCCTTTGGAACATCTCTGCTGAGTTCAAACTGCTGACTTATTGGTGGTTGTTCTTTTTATGTAATATTTACAGAGGCAGTTTGTCACACCTTTCATTGTATCACTAGGTGGATTCAAACAACAAACCTTTTGGTTAGCAGCTAATTGAAAACACTCGAACCACCCGGGATCCAATCCAACAGAAAATGAAGTAAGTTATTAATGTGGACAATTACACAGGTAATAGTAAATTCCCTGTGCTACACAAAACAAGAGAAATCCAAAAGGTCATGCATTGTGGAAGAGCTTGACTACAAAAGAAAATTTGGAGAAGACAGTATTTGAGGGTGACTGTGGTTATATGATTATGGATTTTCAAAATGTGCACCAGAAAGGACAATTTTAAATTATGCAGATAAAATTATTAAGGAAAAATTGGAGTTTTACAAAAAAACCACCATTTATCCCCCAGAATTATTACTGTTTGGAAGTATGGATGAACCTGGTCCTCTTAGGACCTTAGCAATTAGCAATCTTTAGCAATTCTTCTTCACAACCTAGACCTAGGCTGTGTACAATTACAAACTCATAGCTTTGCATATATAAATAACTTATCATTTTATTTAATGTCTTAGTGTTTGAAATTTGACAGCAGAACAATTTGTTATAATTTCTCTTTATAAAGCAAATTAAACTTTAAAA
>NW_006399772.1:420220-424536 GCF_000299155.1 Elephantulus edwardii
GGTGAAATCCGTGTGTATAAACTGCATTTGTTTCTTATAAAATGTATTTTCAACAAATAAGTCATTGATTGTGCAAAATTCAATCATTCTATCTCCAACTTCATTTCTGTTACCGAATCCATGTTTTCCAACTATTAATTCTTCTTCTCATTTCCAAACTTCTGCATTCCAGTCACCCATTATTATTTATGCATCTTGATTGCATGTTCAGTCAATCTCTGATTTTGAAAGTTGGTAGAAATGTCTCAATAATGTTCATGTGATATCTTTTAAAATTAATTTATAAGATATAACAGTTATTTATTCTAGATGTTCTCATCTTGATTCTTGATTACTACAAAGTAATCTTATCTCTGATTTTGTTTGAATTTGGCACAAATGTATAACTCTACACCTTATCAGTCTAACCAGAACGTGGTGGGTTTTGTTTGTTTGTTTGTTTGTTTTTTTCATTTTTGTTTCATATATATAAGACATTCAATTTTAACTAATTGCCTTGGGTTTGGGGTTGTTTTTGTCAATTCAACTTTGCAGGATTTTCTTTTTTTTCTTTTACTTTAAAAAAATTTTTTAAACTGATTTACTTACAAAGTTCAAAAAATTCACATACATTGTTTTTCACACCAGATCTTTCCCCTTTCCTTTCTCCAGCCCTTCCTCCATCTATCAATTTGTGTAACCATATGATTAAACCCCCACACTCCCTTGGATCCTCGTACTCATTTTACCATAATGGTCTCATACAGTGTTTGTCTTTATAAGACTGAGTTAGTTTAGCATAATACACTCCATTCCCTCTGTGTTAGGTAGTAATTTACAAAATCATTGTTATGGTGTGCTGTATAGTATCCAGTTGTTTAAATGTATCATACTTTCTCAATCCATTTCTTAGTGGTTGGACATTTGGGCTGTTTCCATGTTCTTATGATGGTGAATAACACTATGAACATTGGTGTACATATCTCTGTGCCTCATTTCTCATTTTTTCAGTGTATATTCCAAGCAGTACAAGAAGATCATATGGAATTTCTATGTTTAGCTTTTTGGGGAAATGCCAAACTGCCTTCCAGAGTGGTTGCAGTATTTTACAACGCGACCAATAATGTATAAGAGTTCCTATCTCTCCACATCCTCTCCAGTGTTTATTACTTGCTGTCCTGTTAAATTTTGCCACTGCTACAGGGGTAGGGTAGTTATTGTGGTTTTGATTTGCATCTCACTTATTGTCAGTAATTTGGAGCATTTCTTCATGTGTTTGTTTGCCATTCAAATATCCTTCTCTGTGGAGTTTTTCCATGTCTTTTGTCCATTTTACAATTGTCCATTTTTAGAATTTTCTTCTGGAGGCCCTATAGGATTTTGTAAACTTTCGTTATGAGTGAGACCCTTGTCTGAGACAATATTGCCAAATGTTTGTTCCCAGTCAGTAGGTTTTCTTTCACCCTGTTGGAAAAAGTTTGTTTTGATGAACACAGAGAGATAATTTTTAGACGGTTCCATTCACCAATTTTATCCTCTTCAGATTGTGTCTTTCTGTCTGTAATTTGGAAGTTTTAACACTAACTAAGCTTTAAACACCAGGTTTAGATGCAACATTCCTATCTAAAAAAAAACAAAAAAAAAACAAACCCCAAAAACCAAAACAGAAAAAAAAAAAAAAAAAACAAACCCCAAAAACCAAAACAGAAAATCAAACGCAAAAAATAAAAAAACACAAACCACCCCACAACAAAACAAGGCTATAGTACTTGTATGGAGTACTCATTAGAATTTTTAATCCTAAGCCAATTTAAAAAAGCAAACAAAACACCTAAGTATGAAAAAGAACTTGTGTTCTTGAATAATACAGTAAAGATCTTATTTACTAAAATAAGTTCAAAAGTTACCAGGGGAACTGAGTAAAATTGCCATGACATTAAATTACTCAGCTTCAAACTCCTTGAACAATCTTGTTTAAAAGTAAAATGAATTTTAAAGTCTGGGATGAGAATAAAACTAGATGTGAGAATCAAAGTGTGCTTTGTGGGGAAGCTTGGACATTAGGTAAGCGCAAGAAGCCAAATAACTTACTTCATCTAAAATTGCTGACTCCTAAGTCCATCCTGGAATTTTCTGTGTTGCCATCTATTAGGCCGTGGTTTCTGCACTATGCACTGGGTGGTAACTGCGGCCTTGGCTATTTTTTATTATTTGCACTCTTTACTTTGAGGAATAAAATCTTAAACTTTTCTTAGTTACTTTAACTAACAGTCTGGTGATACGTCAAGTTGTATCTGAGAAATGAAAATCATTATTTTACAGAAAAAGAATTCTAAAGTATTAGAATCCACCATTCTCTGTTAGTTGCACTCTTTAATTTTCCATCCAAGAGCTCATTCACTACTTTACCATCTCAGCTACATTTCCTGTATAGAGCTTTAAAAGATTCAGAGTAAATAGAGACAGTGAACCATATTTAAGAACAGTTAACTGCACTGAGGTTTCATTTTTCACTTCATCTTATGCAACATTTATGAGACTTTAGAATGAAACTGTAACAATTGAGGTTATTGTTAACTGCCTTCCTTACCAGGTTCTCTCCTTTGAAACTCCTCTGTGTGTATCATTGCTTCAGTTTTGGCCATTGTCCTCTATTCCATTCCACTACAAAGTTTAAAATAGTTTTGGTATGGAAATTTGTCAAAACTTTTTCAAAGTCTAAATGCATTTCCTCTTTCCACATAATTATTTTCTTTTTCAATAAAATTGAAGTTTGTTATTCAAATACGACTGGATTTAAAAATATCCATTTCTATGTCACATCCATGAAGGCAGTAAAAATTGTTCTCCTTTTTCATAATAGGTTGAATGTACATGTCTTCTGAATGAATGACTAAATGGGCCAAATAAAGGTGGCATTAGAATCAACACTTACAATCTTAAATTAATTACTTCCAAATTGATAAAAACAGCTTATACATTCTTTTTAAATTCAAGATTTGGCATAGAGTTATAGAAATCCCCTTTTGGATTATAAAATCAAATTTAGTATGTCCAAAATGGAATTGTTGATATTTCCTTCACATTTTATCTTTTCAAGTTGCTCAAGGCCCAAAGATAAGCATTTATTTTCCTACCTCAAAGTTCCATTCATAACCAAGTTTTGACTGGTTCTTTTTTAGATAATTAATCATACCTGCTCATAACTTTGTATCACTATGTCCTGGCTTAGAACATAGTTTAACTTCCTCTCTCTAATCTCTTCACTATTCATCATCCACAACAATGTTTCATTAAAGCATTCTATTTATGGCAATGTGAAATAATTTCTAGCCATCACTCAATAGTCAATTAAATGACCTCAGGTCTTTTTAAAGCTCAGTGGTGTCAAAATGAGTAACAAGTACAACAATAAAATGTAAGTAGAGCAATAGAGATGTTGTTATTGGTTGACAAAAGAAAAATAAATTACGTGACTAGTAAAGTGTTTATAATTTTGAACAAACTGAAATAATTACAGACATCACTCAACAGTCTAACAAGGGTCTGTCAGAATGTTTTAAATCTCCCATAGATCACACTGCCATCCCTGATGAGCAGTCACTCATTAGGAGAACGATTCTTCATTGAATGAATGAAGGAAAAGGTAACATTCATGAAATCTCAGTCAAATATCTTAGAGTGAAATGAGGATACTCAAGTGATTCTGCACACTCTACCTTCCTTTCCCTTCTTTCTATTGAGTATGATTATGCTAGTAGTGAAGTCCCCTATCTTGTGTTGGCCATTCTGGTAACTGAGAAGTAAGCAATATGCTTTAACCTTAAAGGAACACAGCTCAAACCCACCACCCACTCCTCAAAAGAAAGGTGAGGAATCTCCTTTTGTAAACTCTACTGCTTCTGAAAACCCTCTGTAGGATCAGCTATGGGTCCAACCAATGGTGCATAAAACAAAGAACAACTGTTTTGTCAATATTGAGATGATGGTATGTCCACACAGTAGATTTAGATGGAATCGATTGCATGGGTGGTTGTATCCACTTGAGAAATAATTGAGCTTTGTGAGGAGAATGTAATGAAAAGTCAAATTTAAGATACAGTCATGATTGTGTTGTTGTTGTTCGGTGTTGTCAAGTTGAGTATGATTCATCATGACCCTATGAACAAAAGAGCTAAATCCTGTTCTATCCTGTGCCATCTTCACAATCTGACACACTCAGTTATTGCAGGGGGAAGAATAAGGAGTCAGAATCTGAAATCTAAGAGAGAAAAATATTTTCAAATTCAGTGTGAATAACTAACTCCAAGTCACTCTTGGAAAGAAAAGATTATATA
>NW_006399772.1:424636-427358 GCF_000299155.1 Elephantulus edwardii
TAAGCTTATAATTTATATAATAATTCAATTTTAATAGAAAAAACTCTAGATGACCAATTAGAGACGTAAAGATAACAATAAATATCTCAATCTCTGCATGCATTTACTTAAAGGTCTGTGTTAAAGACTTCCTAGGCACCTGTGTCTATATAGTTACTTATATCAAGTAAGAATCGGAAAGTTTATAACTGGCACTCACCTTAATAAATGAATAATTATGTGAGTATATTCATGTTTTGATTGCATAGACTTAAGAGCAGACTACAAGTCCTGCCTATTAGATGAAGGACCGGGGGGAAATACATGCTTTTATTTGGTAAAACAGAACCTACCCTCAATGAACCTTTCAGTAAGTAGTGTCTCTTAGATAATTCTGTAAATCTAGAGTTGTTGGAAAGAAGCTTCTCCTGGAGACAACTCCATTCTTGGCATGGTTAAATCTAGGCTAGGTTTCAGCGCATACTTCTGGCATTTATTTCTGAGATATTTTCCCAAGTCCCTAAAGTCTTTAGGTAGAGTTAATTATCCAAATATCTCTAACAGGCACTTTTGTTAAGGTTTTCAGATACAACCAGCAGAAATTCAAGATCATTAATTTCAGCATAAAGAGATTTATTACAGGATATTATAAAGTTTAAAAAGTCCTCTGGGGAAGGAGAGGGTAGATACAGCAAGGAACAAAGACTGCCAATGGCTGTTCTAATGGAAACTCTCTGGACACTTCCTCATGCCTCTTGGCATCTGTGACCACAGGAACCAGGTGCTAGACTCCCTGCCAACTGCTTCAGGAGAATAGCATGCTTCCTTCCACATATTTACAGTAGGTGCCATTCTTGTTCTATAGCCTCAATTATTTACTCTCTTTTAATTCTCCACAGGAGAGACTGTGCTTAAGACTAGTATCTAGAACTTTGTCTGCAAAGAGGTTCATAAGTACTCTTTTTAGTTTGCCAGATATGGCAGGTTAGAAAACCCTGCTCATAAAATGGCTCTGAGTATTCCAGGCCACCATATCTTCCAGAGAAATTTGGATTTATGTCAAATACTTTGCCTACATAAAGTAGGCTAAGGAGGAAGAATGCTATCTTAACGGCCAAAATATATAAATTTTGCAAATATTTTTCAGTAAGAATGAGAATATAAACTGATAAAGTATAGAAACAGACCAAAACTTGCTTCTAATATTAAACGCAATAATTATTTTTTAGAATGGTAACACTGTTATATAAACTACATCAAAATACATAGATACTTTCTAAATTAGGGAGCTGCATTGCCAAGTCAAAAGCCATACCTTGCTGGCAGGTCAAACCCACCAGCTGCTTCTCTGTTGGCAAATGGGCAAGCTCCTCTCATTGGGATGTACAGATGGAAAACCCAATGAATGTTTAGCTCTGAATTGATTGTATGAGTAATGAGTTTGAGAGATTGACAGTAATGAGTAGGAGAGATGAAATGATTGAAAACACCAAAAGAAGCTAAATCTGATAGAAAAGTATAACTATGGAATAATCTTTAAAAAAAAATATATATAGATTCTTGAAAAAGAAGCTGTGCTGCACTCCTAAAGGCACGTGATTCAAGTCCATCAGGTGCTCTGGGAGACGGATGGGCCATCTCCTCCCGTGGGATGACTGCCTCTGAAAACCCTCTGGAAGATGTCACTTCCGATTCAGCAGCATGCAACAACAACAACAATAGTAATATTTCCTCTTTCACTTACAATTTCACATCTTTACATTTTTTAGCTCTTTACATGTATTTTTTTTAAGATTTGTTAAATAACATGATTAAAAGACCAATAGCCACAAATTTCAAATGGAACATTGGATGAACTGTGGCAGAATATGGCAAAATACAAGAAATGCAATTCGATCCTAGAAAACTGTTTAAAACTATGTAGAAATACTCATTACTTTATATAGAGAGAGAGTCATAAACAAGGTGTATTTTTTCTTACTTGGTGATAATTATCTTTTTCCTTCCTATTCCAGAATGAACTTACGAAAAATAATTTAAGTGTTTAAGTGTGAAAAACAACATTTTAAATATTGCATTTCAGAAAAATTTGTGTTTAATTCTCACAAAAATATTAACAGCTTCCTTATGTATAGGATTGTAATGAATTCTAGAACATATATTTGTGTTTTTAACATGAAATAGATAAAAGCCAAATGGAAGGACGTATAGCTTTAATATTTATCCACAATTTGTTTTTAATGGGTCAAATTTTATTTTTGTGTTGTTGATTGCCATCAAGTTGAGCACGACTCATAGCGACCCTATAAATAAAAGGCCTAAAGCTCTTCTATAACTATTGAAATTTATCAAAGTTCATAGAGTTTCCAGAGGCATGTTGTTTTAAAAGTATATGCTACTCCTGATTCCAAAATATTTTACTTCGGATATATGAAAATTTTTGACTTCTCCAATATTACTATTTTAACAAAAATTTCTTCCCAAACATTACCTTTTTGAAAAACAAAGGCAAAACTTAGTCCATGCAACATGGGAATTTTTATAGTTTATCTTTGAACTGAAAGCTTTTTTGTGGTCATAAAACTTAGTTTGTTTTCTTTAAAATCAAATTCAAACGAATTGGTAGAGAAGCTGTGGTATATTCGCACAATGGAATATTATGCTGCATTGAAAAACAAGGAACTCATGCAATATTATTCAAAATGGGTGACCCTGGAGGAAATTATGCTGAGTGAGGTATCTC
>NW_006399772.1:434483-443319 GCF_000299155.1 Elephantulus edwardii
GGGTCTTCCTCTCTTGTGCTGTCCCTCCACCATCCCAAGCATGACATCCCTCTCCAGGGACTGGTCCCACCTTGTAACATGTACAAAGTATGTCAGATGATACTGCAGAATCCTTGCCTCCCAGGAGCAGCCTGGTCTCACCCTCTCTAGGACGAACCTGTTTGTTCTCCTAACAGTCCATGGTATATTCGATACTCATCAAGCACAGCTCAAAGGCAACAATTCTCCTTCTATAATCTCTAGTCATTTTTACCACATTATTGGTGCATAATTGATATGAGTGACATGTTACTGGAAACCTAGACCGACTGAGCAAATATCGTTGATGTGAACTATAGTCACACAAAAAAACTACGGTCTCATAAAGAGCAACAATGGCAAGGAAGTTATTTATTTATGTTGATTTTCAGAAAGGTAACTTGCCACAAGTGAATATTGGGGACCTTTAAGCTGGAAGCTAGGAGTAAATTGAGATAAGAAAGTCAAATAGTGGCCAAAATTGATAAAAAGAAAGATATTAAATAATGTTGAGTACTCTAAGAGAACTCCAGAACACCTGATTGTGCTTGTGTAAAACCTATACTTAGACCAAGAGGCTATTTGTGCACAGAGCAAGGGAATAGATTGTGGTTTTAAATTAGGAGAGGTGTGCATCAGGGTTGTATCCTTTCTCCATTCATATTTAAACTGTGTGCTGAGCAAATTATTCAAGCAACCGGACTCTCTGAAGAAAAATGTGGTATCAGGATTGGCAAGAGTCAACAAACCTTTGTTATTCAGATTGCATAACGTTGCTTGCTGAACGTGAGGAAGACTTGAAGCACTTGCTTCAGAAGGTTGAATACTGAAGCCTTCAAGGAAGCCTATAACATGGATTGTAGCTCGACATCAAGGAAACAAAAATTCTCACCACTGGACCAATAAGCAACATCATGATGGGTGGAGAAAGAACTGAGACTGTCAACAACTTCATCTTACTTGCATCCACAATCAATACACGTGGTAACAGAAGTCAGGAGATCAAGAGCTGTATTGCATTGGGGAAGGCTGTAGTCAGGGATCTTTCCAAATTATTGAGGAGCAATGATTTCAGTTTGAAGAAAAAGGTGCACCTGATTCAGGTCATGGCCTTTTCAGTCACTTTGTATGCATCTGAGAGCTGGACAAGGAATAAAGATGACAGAAGAAAAATTGATGCTTTAAACTGTGGTATTGTAAAAGAGTGCTGAAGACTCCATGGACTACCAAGAGAACAAAGATATGCTTTGGAAAAAAAGGTGCAGCCAGAGTGTACCCTAGAGGTAAAGATAATGAAACGTCATCGCACATACTTTTGGCATGTTGCTAGATGAGATTATGGAGATGGACATCATACTTGGAAAGTTGGAGGAATAAGGAAAGAGAAGAAGAAGAATCTTTACTAGTTGGGTTGACACAGTGACTGTGGCAATGGGCTTGAGTGTGTCAGAGGTTGTAAGGATGGCACAGGAGAGGACTGTATTTGGAACTGGACAGAACCAACAACCTTCATAAAAAGATAAAAGGATCAAATACAAAACCTAGAGAATTCTGGTGGTATTGGGAGCTCTGATGGTTTAGTTTTTAGAGTCTTTAGCCCCTACAGGCACTGCTAACCCAAAAGCATATCCCTCTGGTGGTTAAATCCACCAGCAGCCCAGAGGTAGAAAGATGACCACTCTCCAATGGGAATTTTTGTAACGGTTTAGCTACCAATCCAAACTAAGATCCTTAACCTTCACCTTTTAGACCAGATGGGCTTTAAAGTCCAATTCATTTTATCTTTGTTTTAGATATTAGAATATGTCATATATTATAAATCTCACTAGCCATGGTTTAAATTGTGTCTAGAAAGAATACGAATTTGAGTTTTAACTGTTCTATCTGTAACTGTGATCATGTGAAGATATGTCAATGGATATTTTCCTAAAACCCACTGGAAGGTCAGCTATGAGTTGATTCTGAGAGAAAAAAAACAGAAGGGAGAGAGAACCCTTTTCCATAATTTAGTGTCATTGTTATTGTTAGATGCCATCAAATTAAGTACGACTCATAGTGACACTATGAACAAAAGATCTGAAACTAGTCCTGTCCTCGCCATCCTCACACTTCCTGACATGCAAGAGCCCATTGTAGCAATCTCCATGTCAATCCACCTGGTTGACAGTCTTCCTCGCTGTTGCCATTCCTCCACTCTTCTCATCATCATGTCCCTCTCCAAAGAAAAGCACCTCCTAGCCTCCTAGCAATATGTCCAAAGTATGTGAGGTGAAGCCTCATCATTCTTGCTTCTAAAAATCACTCCTCCTGCACCCTCTCCAAGACATAAATCTTTGTTCTCTTTGCTGTCCATGGGATGTCCAGCGTTTTTCTCCAACAGCTCAAAGGCATCAATACTTTTTCTTGTCATCCTTATTCACTGTCCAGGTCTCAGATGAATAGCTAGTAATCAGAAAGACTATGGTTTGAATCAGATGCACCTTAGTCCTCAAACTGACATCACAACTCCTCAATAATTTGGAAAGTCCCTAACGGCAGATTTTTGCAGTGTAGTGTGTCTCCTTCCTTATTTCCTGACTGCATACCAAGGGTCTTAATTGTGGATCCAAGAAAGATGAAACTGTTAAGAGTTTCAATCTCCTCTCCATCCATCATGACACTGCCTATTGGTCCAGTGGTAAGAATCTTTGTTTTCTTGATATTGAAATGCAATCCATACTGAAGGCTACATTCCTTGATCTTTTGCAACAAGTGCTTCAAGTTCTCCTCACATTCAGCAAGTAAGGTTGTATCATCTGCATAACACAAGTTACTGATGAGTTTCCTTTCAATCTTGATGCTACATTCCTCTTCATAAAGTCCCGCTTCTTGCATAATTGGCTCAGGATATAGACTGAATAGGTATGAAGACAGAATATATCCCTGTCACACTTTCTTCCCAGTTCTAAATCATGCAGTGCTCCCCTGCTCCAGGTTTAGGTTCTTCATGAGCACAATCAAGTGCTCTGGAATTCCCATTCTCCTCAATGTTTGCCACAACTTGCTAAGATCTACTTAGTCAAATGCCTTTGTACAGTCAATAAAGCACAAATAGACATTCTTCTGGTATTTTTTTTTTTACTTTTAGCCAGGATCCATCTGACATCAGCATTGATATCCCTGGTGCCACAGCCTCTCTAAATCCTTCTTGAACTTCTGGCAATTCCCTATCTATGTACTGTTCCAGCTATTTTTGAATGATCTTCAACACTATTTTACATGTGATATCAGTGATATTGTTCAATAATATCCATATTCGGTTGGATCACCTTTCTTGGAAATAGGAACAAATAGGAACTTCTTCCTATCCATTGGCCAGCCAGCCATCCTCCAAATTTCCTGGCATAGACTGGTGAGAGCATCCAAGGTTGCTTCTGTTAAGTGAAATATCTGTTAATTGGAATTGGTCCTACCTGTGATTGAACCTTTAGCTTAGTGAAGTTTGATCCTGGTGGATAAGTGTTTGTGATTTACTTGAAACCTGGGGGCAAACTTTTGGCCTTTCTAATTGTGTTAGCAACAAAGTGTAAGCTATTGATTGTGTTTGGAGACAATGTTGTTAAGTGGTGTAGCACTTATCTGTCAGTTTACTGTACTGTGATTATTTGATATTGCTGCTATACTGAAATCTTTGCTACTGGTGTGTCAAATTCCAAAAGGTCTTCCCATCCTGGAAAGGTTTTGGTGGAGCTCCCAGATTATGACAGACTAGGAAGCAGGATGGGCCATCTACTTACTAAATAAAATTCTTTTGAGAATCCTATGAACACTGAACAAAGAAGATAGTTATATTAATGGAGTTGTAGAGTCCAGATTGGAAGTCAGTTGAAATGAGGAAAATCAATAAGAAACATTGTTTAACAATTGTTTATGGAAAATTCATAGTTTAAATGTTGGAAAACTGAATATTGTTTAAAATGAAATGGAACACATGAATATTGACATACTAGGCATTAATGAGTTGCAATGGACAAGGAAGGGGCATTTTGAAGCAGATAATCACATCATATACTATGTTGGGAATGAAAACCAGAACAATGGTATTGCATTTACAGTAAAAACGTCAATTTCAAGTTCTATCCTGAAATACTTACTGGTATTATATTTTAAAATTTCAGTAATAGTAATAACATTTTTTGTGAAGTTGACTCATGATGATTATGTAGAGTAAAACTGCTCTAACGTTTCAAAAGTTGTGACCTTTAAAATTTGTTGGGCTAGCATTTCTTCAAAGGTGGATTTCACATGATGAATATATCCTTATGTTTAGCATTGGAGCCCTAAAGGTATATTATAAAATATGATTCTGTCTTGTTGTGATTTCATTATAAACAGAGGATGATGCATAAATAAAACAAAATATAAGAATGTTTCTTTCTATGGGTGTAAACATGACTTTGTTGTTTTTATTAGTTGCCATTGAGTAGATAAATACTATCTCATGGAGACGTCTTCTGACAAGAATTTCACCACAGCGTGTTCAAGGTTGTGACAGTTTACAGTAGGTTGCCAGGCCTGTCTTTTGAAATGTGTCTTAGTGAGTTCACATCATCAATCTTTTAGTCAGTAGTTGAAAACTTAGTAATCTGTGCCACTCTGGAACTCCTATAGATGGCTTTATTAAGAAAAAAATTCAAGGTCCGATATATGCAATCTTAGTATTTGATTGTTTACATAGGTACTTGAAGCCTAGATTCTTTTATTGGTTAGTACAGAACCAAAAAAGAGTGTTAATAAAATCATCTATATCATTTTCTCTATTGTTTATAGGGGTTCTAGAGATTTGTTATTTAAAAAAGGGATGGCCAAGAAGTTCTACTATAATCTGTCCACCATGAGTGACCCTTCTGGTGTTTGACCTACCAGTGGTATGGCATAGCTTTCAGTATCTCAGCAACCCACAAGTTATGTTAGTACAGCCAACTGACAGACAAGTGCTACACTAATAAGAACAATGATAAACAATAAAGAATATCGATACTTAACCTATAAAGTAATTAGCATACATAGATCATTTCCCCAATACAACATGCTAACAGCCAAGTCTCAAAGTTTAGGAGGATCCAGGTCTGAATCCCAGGCACCAGCTCAAGGGAAAGGCAAGGCTTTCTCTCTGACAGTTGTGGAGAAAGGTCCTTGTCTCTGAGTTTTAGCTTCTAGTCTATCTTCATGTGACTTAGTGCATCTGCTCAAATAGCAAATCAGGCATGTATTGCATTGGGAAAGTCTGCAGCTAGAGGAGACCTCTTTAAATTATTGAGAAGCAATGATGTTGGTGTGAGGACTAAAGTAGGCCTGATTCAGGCCATGATTTTTTCAATCACTTGCTATGCATCTGAGAGCTGGACAATGAATAAGAATAATAAAAGAAGAATTGATGCCTTTGAGTTTTGGTGTTGCTGAATATCTTATGGGCTGCCAAAAGAATAAACAGATGTATCTTGGAGAAGGTTCAGCCAGAGTGCTCCTTGGAGACAAAGGTGATAATGCTTCATCTTACATATTTTGGGCATGTTGCTAGGAGAAGTTATTTCATAGAGAGGACAACATACTTAGAAAGGTAAAAGTTCAGTCAAAGAGAGGAAGAATCTCAACCAGATGGAATGACACAATGACTGCAGCAAAGGGCAAGTATGTCAGAGACTGTAAGGATGACACTGGATAGGACAGAGTTCAGGTCTGTTGTTCACAGGGCCACTGAGGGTTGTACACGACTTGACAGCACCTATGAACAACAGCACACAGTTTTCTAGAAATAAATTTATAATTGATGATTCAAATGTTAACAATAATATCAACTTGCTAAGTTTATTTCAGTCTCCAACAGGAAAGAACAGGAAATCTATAAAAATGGAATTCTTCTGTTATAAAACACTTCTTTTCCTGAAGTGTTGGGTTTTTTTTTTTTTAATGAAAAACTTGGCTGCTTCTTCCTTAAATCTCATTATGTTATATCATAGTTAGGTGTGGTTCAGAGAAATCATTTGCTCTGTAGCCAACTTTTTTATTTTTTAGATAAAATCCCAAGTGAGCTATTATCCTTGAGATGAGAGTAATGCCATATGGTTAAAATATATGTTGTCAGTATTTCTTTTAGTTAAGTGAAGAGATGCAGACAAAATTCAATCTGGCATTAAAAATCAAAACAAAGCAAAGAGATAGAGGTCAGTGAGTATTTTTCATGACAAAATTGTAAAGATTCATATGATATGTAAATAACTTCAATTTTCCTGATGCTTTGCTCATGATTTTCAAGATAAATTTACTTATCAAAACTATATTTTTTTCTCTTCTAATTCTAACCTAAAATAATACTTAAACAAAATTAACAGAAATCTACAAAAAATCATAAAAAGCCTACTGTACAAATTCGGCTTTGAATTGTCTTTGAAAATATTGTTGCTGTTAGGTGCTATGGAGTCGGCTACACCTCATAGAGACCCTATGAATACAAACATAACTTGGCCCTCTCCTGCATCAATCTCATGATCTCTATCATGCTTAAATTAATTATGATAGTCACTGGGTCAATCCATCGTGTTAAAGGTCTTCCTCTCATTCTCTGACACACCATCTTTCCCAACATTGTGTCTCTCTCCAAGGACTGGTTCCTCTTGAGAATATGTTCAATGTATGAGAGACTATTTCACCACTCTTGTCTCTGAGGAACACTCTGGTTGCACTTTGTCCAAGATGGATTTTTTTATTATTTTTGTAGTCCACATAACATTCAATACTTTTAGTCAACATCACAATTCAAAGGCACCGATTCTTCAGTCATGCATATTCATTGTCCAACTTTCAGATACATAGGAAACAAATGGAAGGATCCTGGCTTGGATCAGATGGACCTTAGACTTTAAACTGATATCCTAGAATACTCAATTATGCTCATGTGAAACTTCTACATAGATTAAGAAGCAGTTGTCCAAAGAGAACAGGGAACAATGAGTAGTTCAAATCAGGAAAGATGTACATCAGGGTTGCAACCTTTCTCTAATCCTATTCGATGTGAGCAAATGATTTGAGAGTCTAAACTAGATGAAGAAAAACGTGACTCTGAAGAGAAAGTCAACGTTTCTTTGGGATGTATGCTACATCTTGCTCTTTTACTGACTTTTGTTCTTGTTATTATTGTATTAGTAAAACTGAAATTGCAATTAATTTGTCTGTTTTTCAAGAAAAAGTCTTTAAACTGCGTACTCTTTGAGGATTGACAATATGTAATTTTATTTATATTTAACATTTTACCTAACATATAGAAAACTTTTAATGAATGTTTATTGATTTAAATCTAAATGTAAATCATTCCCATGGAAAATTGATTGTCCTGGCAGCAAAATATAACTTCCCCTTTATCTTTTATTGTTGTTTCTTT
Organism: Elephantulus edwardii; assembly: GCF_000299155.1. NCBI lineage: Eukaryota > Metazoa > Chordata > Mammalia > Macroscelidea > Macroscelididae > Elephantulus > Elephantulus edwardii. Next base: position 441,919 of record NW_006399772.1, read on the forward strand.
TAGCAACAGAGTTATGTCAATATTCTAAAGTGAATGTCTATAACTTGGAGCTGGTAAAATCTCTAGAGTGGAATCATGTCAATAATATACTATGAACTTAATGTCATACTTGAGAAAGAAGCATGTTGATAGTTTTCAAGCCTTAGGAATAGATTAAATCACCTGAATATTGTGCAGGATTGGTGAGAAAATGAATAGAAGTACAATTCTGGGGGGGAAAAATCACTACATCAGGTAAAAGAATGGCAGAAACAAATGTTTCAACTGAAAATATCAATCAGAGTGAGGGGGTGGGGAAATGAGCCTAGAGGACCGTGAATCATCCCTAGAAAGATCAGGCAATAAAATAAAACAAAACATAGGCTTGAAATGTTACTCAGTCCTGAATTGTTACCGGAGTTCTAAAATTGTGTTTCTGATTTCCTATATGGGAATTTTTCACCAAGATACTTTATAGGTTCCTCAGCCTCAATCTCAGTATTTTTTAATCTAATCTCACTACTTGCCTCAATTTTAAACTTCCTACTCTATTTCTTCTTTGGTAAATGCTCTCACCATCTACAGCATCCCTTTCATCTATAGAATTCTATAGACCATCTAACTAACCAATTAAATTCCTTCTATTTCCTTAATACCTCTGGAATCTCTTGCTTTCTCCATTTCTCTTCAATTTGACTTAATTTAGTTCTTCATTTCTGCTTTAGTTGATCTAAAAAAAATCCTTCTAAACAACTTTTTGATTCAGGTCTTAGAACTCTATACTCCATTCACATCACCAAAGCAAGAGTAATTTTACAAACATTAGATGTTACTTTCTACCTAACATCTTTTCACCACACTAAGTAAAATAAAAAAGTTCTAGAATAGCAGACACAACCTTTCTCAGCAGGGACTTAGAATCAATGCCCAGCTGTATATTCTCTTCAAAGATACACCTTTATGCTTCAGATGTAACTAAAGATACATTTTTGCCTTGGAATATTCTATTCTCTTCCCCACACCTTTCCTTCCTCTAAGCTCAGCATAACTCTGAAACACCTTCTTCAAACACACACATTGTCTTCCCCCTTATATGCATTTTTAGAGACCTTTAGGAATGCTATGTCACTTACCATTTATATAACATTTATTTTGCCTTCTCACTAGAGTGAGTCAGTAAAGGAAAAGAAAATAACTGTGTTCCCTGTATTCCCATTACATAGCAGAATTCATGGGACTTCTCAGGGGAAAAAAGTGATAATACAAAAATCCATATTAATGATCCTTTTGGTGCATTGTGATCACTATTTTTTTATTTCTGTGAAGGTTCATAAAGAGACAGGTTTTCATTCATTCATGCACATTTTCCTCCCTTTTCTTCCAATTCCCCTTTTAATGCTAGTTTGTTGTACACATAAGTTC
>NW_006399772.1:445580-454442 GCF_000299155.1 Elephantulus edwardii
CCAATTGGTATAATCTATAAAATCCCAAGTCTCTGACATTTTAATAATCACCAAATGGAAAATCCAGTAGCTCTTATGCATTGCCTGTGAGAACACATAGAAGATAGAACATTCACCCACCGTTCTATAAGGCACAGGAATGTAAAGTGATTGCTCGCACCACTATATTTTTTCATAAGTATTTCAAGTAGCTTCAATGCAAGCCAACTTGCCTAGAAAAAAATTCCCAGTTTACTTCCATTATCCAAAGTATTCTATCTCTCCTCCTTTTCCTCTTCAAGATTAGAAGATAAATAATACAGGAACACAATAATGAATATTCATTGAGTACTATTCACTTAATGTCTGTAATTTTGAGCATGCATTTATCTCCAAAATAAATTAAGAAATAATATATCTGATTGTTTTTGTTGCCATGATCTGCAATCACCAAGAAAGAAAACTGTTTCAGAGATGACATAGTATGAGTTGGGAGAGAAAATATGCACTGTGGACATGGTAATTTTTTTTATTGGACTCACTGTCTTATACAATAAAATTCAGAAAGGAAAAAATGCTATGAGGAAATTTTATAACATGGCTAAATAATTTTTTTAGTAAATACAAATATACGTTTTTTTCCTATTGAACTTTCCTGGAAAGATAATGTGCTTACAGTTCATAAACAATGGTGGTACATTAAAAAAGTTGAAAACTATTGTCAAAATGTGATCATGTGACTTATATTTTATCTGCATTGTGGAGAAGTCCATTCATCACTTCTAAGTCTTACATTCTTTTCCACACTGTGCAGATTTCTGACAGAGAAACTGGGGAATAAAGAATGCAGGTTGTATAAACTTAACATTGAGCAAAAGCAAATTCTCAAAATGATGTAATAATATTATTTTATGAAAGGTGTAAAGGATACAGTACGTAATTGCTGTTTTCACTCTTTGGTTTACATACTGCTAAAAAAATATTTTGAGACTTCTGATCAAAGTAACTGTATAGATCAGGGCTTTCTGCAAAGCCAGAACCCACTGATTCATCAGAAAATCAGCTAACCACAAGATGGATATTTCTTTTTAAATAAAGTATTTTCTGTGGCTCTCAGCCATAAAATGATGCATAATTATGGTTCAGAAGGTAACTCCCTTTTAGTACAGCCTGGTATCCTGGGCTCAGAAGAAATATTTTTCTTTTTTTATGGACTTTCTGAAATTTCCTTTAGCAGAGTTTTCTTTTAAACAATTCACAACATATAGAAGTGTCATTTTAAAATAATGATAGCCTTTTATGTCAATGCAAATTATATTTCTGAGAAAAATATCTGCATCTTCTACCTATTTCTGTCACACCACACACACACACAAACACACACAGAGTGTCTGCAAAACACACTTGAGAAGACTCAGACTTAAAGAACAAAAAAATCACATTCATACTTGGAAAATTTCTCTTAAAGATACGGGAACAATACACCATCTTCAACTTTCAAGTCCAGAAGGGAAATACGCTCTGCAGTTTTACATTAAGCAGTCTCAATTTTGTCTCTTGCCTCCTACAGCCTTTTAGTGCATAAATTTGAACGTCATTGATTATGATGGCTATACTCAAAGACTAGGCAGTTGTTTTGTCATGTGCTGTCGAGTAGTCAGTGACTCATAGTGACCTTATGAACAATAGCTCTGAATCTCATCCTATTCTGAACTGCCTCACTGTCTCTGACACACCTGTTCCAATTTGCCCAGTTACTGTGTCATTCCATCTCATCTGGGACCTTCCTCACCTGGACTGTCCCTCCATCCTTCCAAGTTTGATGTCCTTCTCTAGGGACTGGTTCCTCCTGGCCACATTCCCAAAGTATATGAGACAGAGGTTCAAGATCCTTGCCTTCAATTAGCAGCCTGGTTTCACCCTCCCCAGGACGGACCTTTGTCCTCTTGACAGTCGATATTACGTTCAATATTCTTCTCCAGCACCACAACCCAAAGGCATTTATTCTTCTTCTGTCACTCTTAGTCATTTTTCAGTTCTTTGATGCATAGAAAGTAATTGTGAAGACCACAGTTTTGTGAAGATCAGACCCACTTAAATCTGTATAGACTGACATTGTTGCTTTTTTAGCACTTTGGCAAGGTCCTTGACAGCAAATTTTTCTCCAGTACAATCAAGATACTTTGCGCCAGCAGTCAGGATATCAGGAGACATACTGAGTTGGAAATGTCTGAAGTCAGAGATTTTTCCAGATTACTGAGGAACAATGATGTCAGTTTGAGGACTGAGGGGGACAGCATAAATCCCATTTTAAAAAAAAAAAACCCATTAATACCAGAACCAGAAGTGGGCCATAAAAATTCTAAGTCTAAAACAAACACAAATGTGCCAGGTAAAGTCTTATCTGTCCTTGCAAAATTAATAATTAACTAGTGTCTACATGACACAAAAAGAGTAAAGGCGGGCAAAGTAGCCAGCACATCAAAAGCCAACCCACATGACTGACCCCCTGGCCCACCAACCATGCTCCCAATTCCCCCACGCCCCAACAGTAGCACCCAGAAAGGCCTTAAAAATAATTGGGGGGGGGGGACTCAGGGCTTTTTCCCTCACCACCTTCCTACTGAGGGAGAGAGTCTCCACATGTGGAATTATTCAGGAGAGTAAAACGCTCCTATATTTACATGCACGTAATTTGCATCTCCTTTGAGGGGCATTTCGTGGGCAGAACAAGGACTACCATGCACCTATTTCAGATCATGATCTTCTCAATCACTTGCTATACATATGAGAGCTGCTAAATGAATAAGAACAGAAGAAGAGTTGAAGCCTTTGAAGCATGATGGTGGAGAAGAAACCTGAATATGCCATGGACTTCCAAAAGAACAGATTTGTCTTCGAGAACATGTAGCCAGAGTGCTTCTTGGAGGCAAACATAATAAAGCTTCATCTCACAGACTTCAGACATGTTGGTAGGGGAGGGTATTCCTTAGAAAAAAATACCATGTTTGAAAAAGTGGAGGCTCAGTGAAAGAGAGAAAGACCCTCAACAAGGGAATTTGACACAGTAACTGTTGCAGTGGGCTTGAGTGTTGCAGACTGAGGGTAAAGAATTTTTCTAATTAATAATAATGAGACAGATGACCAAAAATAAGAACAGAGCATAAAAAACAGGGGGCCAGCAGTTCTCCACTGAAAACCCCCATTCCAGCTTCCCTGTATCTTTATTGAAAATTATCAGAGAGCAAATAACAAAGAGAATTCAATGCAAATGAAACCAAGCTCTTTCTATTGAAAACCTTCCCCTTGACTCAGGAGGGAGGGGTCAGCAGATGCAAGAATCTGGTAAACGCTTTAGGATTGTTTTAGTGCCTCTGGGTGAACTACAGTTCCCCCACATCCTGAAATAGCATTGGGTTTATTACAAATATTTAGTATTGGCTTCCTATACTTGAGAGTGTCAGAAATTATAAAATGGCACAGAATAGGGCAGTATTCAGAATCGTTTTTCATAGTGTCACTGGGAGTTATACTCAACTCAGTGGAACCTAACAACAATCTCCTCTTCAAAGGGTCACTAGGAGTGTAGTCTCTGGGGAGTTGCAATGCTAACCCAAAGACTGCATCTCTTTGGTGGTTTGAATCCACCAATGGCTCTTCAGATGGAAGATGGTAAATCACACAATTACAGCCTTGGAAGCCCAAAAGATGGTCAGCAACAAGTCAGTTTTGACTATAGCAATGCGTATACGTAATCATTGATAATGTGTATCTTTGGAACAAGAGAAGTTTTGATTTGGGTTTCAAAAAAAATCACTAAGGTAGACTTTTGCATTTGTTGTTTTGTTTTTATGTAAATAATCTGTGCTTGTGATGTTACTGTTCTACATAAATGTTGTTGTTGTTGTTATGTGCCATCGAGTTGCCTGCGACTCATAGCAACCCTATGTACAACAGCCCTAAACTCCACTCTGTCCTGTGCCAATCGCACTGTCTCTGACACTCCCATCCTAATTATCCCAGTCACTGAATCAATCCACCTCATAGAGGGCCTTCCTCTCCTGTGCTGTCCCTCCACCCTCCCAAGCATGATGTCCCTCTCTAAGGACCGGTCTCTCCTCACAACATGTCCAAAGTAAGTTAGACAGAGCCTCAGAATCCTTGCCTCCAAGGAGCCACCCGGTGTAACCCTTTCCAGGACAAATCTGTTTGTTTTCCTAGCAGTCCATGGTATTCTCAATACTCTTCTCCAGCACCACAGCTCAAAGGCATCAATTCTCCTTCTATCCTCCTTGGTCATTGTCCAACTCTCTGATGTATAACAAGTGATTGTAAAAACCATGGCCTGTATCAGATGCACCTTAGTCTCCAGAGAGACACCATTGCTCTTCAGCACTTTGGAGAGGTCCCTAAGCTCTGGTGGCCTAGTGGCAAGGAGCTGCAACTACAATCCCAGAGGTGCATGGTTCGAATCCACCAGATGCTCTGCCGGGGAAGGAGGGACAATCTCCTCCTGTACCTGTCAGATCTGATTTGACGGTACACTCACACAAAAATAATAAAACAAAAAAAAATCTGCATAAATAGAGAGTATATTATTATTATTTTAGGAAACCTTGCTTGTTTTTAGATTTATAAAAATGTAAAACAGGATAATTTAACTTGCATTAATCTTAATTACAATGTTTATTAAAGTTTGACTATTAAATTGGCAATATGATACTAGGCTAATATTTTTGGCATTGGATGACTATTAGAGAGAATAAAACATTCCTGTGTATTATTTTAAAATGTTCTTGGGATGATTAAGTGTTCTGAGTTATCCATCCAATGTGAAGACAACCCACATATAGAGGCATCCCTTTAAATTAGATCAAGTAGCTGGTCTACATTTAATTAGTGAAAATATTTTATCTTTTGATAAAAAATATACAATTCACTTCTTTAAAAAATGCAGACTCCGTAAATAATTTGTAAACCTCCACATCTCTTGCTCTAGGGAGTGTCTTCTCTTCAACAGCTTCATCAATTATTCTATTTTCTTCAATGATGTTTTTCCAATATGAGATTTCATTCACAATCTTGGTTTTACTGTCAAGTGTAATTAGTAGCTTATCATGTAAGTATTACTTTCACCCACCCTTAAAATGAAACCAAAATCTAGTCTTTCCCAATAGAGAAACTTACAGAGTTCCCCCAACTTTATTTTCAAGAGTGTTACAAGCAATTCCGTTTCATTCAACTTTGAGGGCCTATTGGTGATCCTTGTTTCCAAATTTCTAAGTCTGTAGGTGTCATTTTGTTCTCATCTTTAATAATAAGGATTTGGGCGGAACTTGCAAAACCCCCCAGTTCCCATAATTGTGGAAGTAGGAAATAGCCTTTTACCAACAAGCTGGTTTCAATTTATGGTGCGGCTTTATTGGGTTTCCAAGACTATACATCTTTATGGAAGGAGCATGCTTCATCTTTCTCCCATGGAGTAACTGGTAGAATTGAACCAGTGACCTCCTGGTTAGCAGCTAAAAATGTGATGCACTATGTCACCAAGACTCTTTTGGAATAGCTGCCATTTATTCCTTGACACTTACTTGCCTGTTATTGCACCACATTTTGTAGGTATATTATTTTATTAAATAACTGTAACAATCTTGTAATTTCTTTAGCAAAGTAAAGGAAACGTTGTCTAAGGTCATACAGCTATTTTGGGCACATAGCAACTATTTGGATTTACATCTGTCTAGCTTTAAATAGTAAAATATATGTATAGTGGTACATATAATTACAATTTGACTGAAAATTAAAAATTAAGATTATTAAGTATGGAATTTTGTATTTCTTAAATAATCATAATATTTGACCATAACTCAAGCACTATTTATTATAATTAATTTTATTTCTAATAAATTTTTGTATATAGTCACTCTAGTGACTTAGTGGTAAGGAATTGCACTGCCAATGCAAAGGTATGTGGTTCAAATTCACCAGCTTCCGCATGGGATAAAGATGGACAATCTTCTCCTGCACAATGTGCTGGAAGCTCAGCTGTGGTCTATTCAGACTTGATAGTATACAACAACACATAAAGCAATAATAGTACATATAAGTAAAATCTTGCTGAAGATTATTGGAAAAACTACTAGGACAATGCAGCTACAGAGAACTGCCAGAGATTCAGACTGGAGCTAGAAGAGGCTGGGATATTATTGCTGATATCTGATGGATCTTGGCTAAAAGTAGAGAGTACTAGAAGGACGTGCCTTGGAGTTGAGTATGACTCATAAAGTTCTATGAGCAACTCTATGAACAACACGTGAAATACTTGCTGCAGAAGATCAAAGACTATAGGGTTCAGTATCGATTATATCTAAACTTCAAGAAAACAAAAATTCTCACCACTGGGTTAGCAAACAATATAAAAATAGATGGATTAAAGATTGAAGTTACCAAGATTTCGTGTTACTTAGATACATAATCAACAAAATTTCCAGCAGTCAGGAAATCAGGGAAGTCTACAGTCAGGTCAGAGAATTCTCTAAAATGACAAAGAGAAAGGATTTCAGTTTAAAGACTAAGGTGAACTTGATTTAAGTCACCGTCTTTTTAATTACCTGTTATGCATCTAAGAGTTGGACAGTAAATAAAGATGACAGAAGAATAATTGATGCTTTTGAGCTGTGCTGCTAGAGGAAAGTACTAAATATTGCATGGTCTGCCAAGAGAACAGAGATGATGGACGTGAAGAGAGTGCATTCAGAGTGCTCCTCAGAAGGGATGATGCATGTTGGAAGGAGTAGCCAGTCACTGGAAAAAGACATCATACTTCAGAAAAGTGGAAGGTTTGTAAGCAAAGGAGGGAAAGACCCTCAACAAGATGGATTGACACAGTGACTGTAACAATGGGCCGAAGTGTGGCAGAGATAATAATTATCTCACAGGATAGGGCTGGGTTCAGATCCATCATTCATGGGGATGACATGAATCATAGTCGACTAGATGGCACCTAACAACAAAATACAAAACATAATCCTTTGCTTGCTTGCTTTCTCTGTAGACATAAACCAGTGTAACTTCCTTTTTCCTGCTATCTTTGGATTTATGAATTAGCATCCTGATAGCACCAGTAGCCAGGAAATTAAAAGGCGCATTGCCATGGGAAAGTCTGCTGTTAGGGAACTCTCCAAAGTACTGAAGAGCAATGGTGTCTCTCTGGAGACTAAGGTGCGTTGCGTCTGATACAGGCTATGGTCTTTGCTATCACTTGTTATGCATCAGAGAGTTGGAAAATGACCAAGGAGGATAGAAGGAGAATTGATACCTTTGAGCTGTGGTACTGGAAAAGAGTATTGAGAGTACCATGGACTGCTAGGAAAACAAACAGATTCATCCTGGAGAGGGCTAAACCGGGTGGCTCCTTGGAGGCAAGGATTCTGAGGCTCCGTCTAACATACTTTGGACATGTTGTGAGGAGAGACCGGTCCTTAGAGAGGGACATCATGCTTGGGAGGGTGGAGGGACAGCGCAGGAGGGGAAGGCCCTCTATGAGGTTGATTGATTCAGTGGCTGGGATAATTGGGATGGGAGTGTCAGAGACAGTGCGATTGGCACAGGACAGAGCGGAGTTTAGGGCTGTTGTACATAGGGTCGCTATGAGTTGCAAGCAACTCGACAGCATATAACAACAATAATCCTGATTCCTATAAATAAAGCTATGAACTTTATTACTGCTACAAGAATGGTAATGCAAGTAAGGTACAAAATATGTACATTTCTATGAAATATTAATCTATCATTAGACTCCTCAGGAATGTGATTAAAAAGGAGAGCACTTAACACATAAAAAAAAGTAGAAACATAATATACCAGTAATAGACTTTTACCACATCCACAATGAAAATAGCCAAACGATAAAGTCACATAACTGTTAGGTGGGGTTTTAATCCGTATGGTACTGTGAGGCAGAAGGTGATGCCAGAAGTCTCTTCCCTTAATTATCTCACTTTTTATGGTTTCAATTTGCTGTCACAAAACATTCTTTTAAAGAAAAAGAAACATGAGTTTGCTGTGCTAAGATACAGCTGCGATCAACTTAGAAAGCATGAGTCAGCCTGTACATCTGACCAAGATTAAATTTTCTCTTGATTCTCTTTTAGCCAAAAGGAATACTCCCTCCACGCGAACATTTGGCCTGTCTCCACAAATGACAATGTTAAGAACTTACTGAAATATTCATGCTCTTGGATACTTTTCTCAACTATTTATAAATATGCTATCCTTCAAATAAATAGATTACCTATATTTACCGAGAATTTTAGTCCAATATTTACTGTAAAATTGCATGCATACATTAAGCCTACACACACACACACACACACACACACACATGCAAAATAATCCATTGAGTTTTTTGCCATTATTCCTTTACCTAATAAAAACTGAACACTCTTGAAGAGTGAAATTTGATTATTTTAATTAAACTTACTGTTTGTGGCAGATAGTAATATTTTTAATAAATAAAGGTGAAATGTGAGTATACATAGCTTAGAAATGTGTACATTGTTGTTTTTTAGTTGTTACGGACCCTACTCCCACTAATAACAACCTTATGTATAACAGATCTAAACCTTGCCTAATTCTGTGCCACTCTTACAATCTCAATTCAACTCAATCCCAGTGTAGTCTCTGAGTCAATTCATCTCATTGAATAGCTTCCTTTACTTCTTTCACCCTCCATTTTTCTGAGCAGGATGTGCCAAGGACTTGTCTCTCCTTACAAAATGCACAAAGTATGTGAGACTGCATAGCACCTTGCTTTTAAGGAGCATTCTAGCTGTACTTTGTTTCTTTAACTGTCCATGCTATACTCAAACTTTACTTGATCAT
>NW_006399772.1:454762-461724 GCF_000299155.1 Elephantulus edwardii
CTTTTTAGGACATTTAAGAGGTCTTTAGCAGTAGATTTCTCCAATGCAGTAACATTTAAATAATATTAAAAATAACATTTTATTTCTTGACTGCTGCTTTCATGGGTTTTGATTATGGGTCCAAGTATAAAAGAATAATAGGCAACTACAATCTCTTCTCCATTTATCAAGATGTTACTTATTAGTCTAGTTATGAGGATTTGTTTCCTTAATGTGGACGTGTAATCCATAGTCTTTGATGTTCTTTAATAAATGCTTCAGGTCACCTTCATTTCTGCTTGCAAGGTAGTGACACACTCATAATGCAGGTTGTTGATAACACTTATTTAAATCCCAATGTTAATTTTGATATAGTCTAGTTTCTCAGATTATGTGTTCAACATATAGATGAAACAGGTATAATGAATTAGTATAGTTGAAATACCCATTTCCTGATTTTGAACCATTCTTCTGTTTGAAAGCCTGCTTCTTGTTCTGTGTACAGGTTTTGCATAAACACAATTGTTTTGGAATTCCTATTCTTTTCAATGTTAGTCATAATTTTTATAGTCCACACAGCTGAATATGCCTTTTCATAGTCAATAAAATAAGAATAAACATCTTTCTAGTATTTTTTGCATGCTTTGAGTCCAGATCTTTTCTGAAATCCAACTCATATTTCAAGCAGCACCCTGGTGCGTGGGGTTTCAATGCCTATGGTACTGCGAGGCAGAAAATGATACTAGAAGTCTCTTCCCTTAATTATCTCACTTTTTATGGTTTGAATTCACTATCACAAAACATTCTCATAAAGAAAAAGAAAGGCAAAGGCAATTAATAGCACTGGAGGAGATAGTCCCTCCTTCTCCCACAGAGCAGTTGGTGAACTCAAACCATGTGCCCTAGGGATTACAGTGCAGCTTTAAGATGGAAAACTTTTGATTATTTAAATTATTTTGACCAAGATTTTTAAATAATTTTGACCAAAAAGTTACTTGCATGTGATATTGCTTGATAATTTTCACATTTTATTGGGTTGCATTTTTGAGAACGGACACAACATGAATATATTCCCCCCGACCCCCCAGCAAGTTGGCCAGTAAATGCCTTTCAAATTTGTCAGTTTAGAGAAATCAGAACCTCTAGTGCTGCATCTATTGAAACACCTCAATTTGTATTCTGTCCATTTTTTTCACCAAAGCCTTCAGTGCAGCCATCAGTACTATTGGTTTATGATCAAATTCTATCCACTAAAATGATTAAAAAAATAAATCAAATCCCTTGGAAAAGTTACTCTGATTGTCTTCTGTCTTCTTTAGATGCCTCTTACATTGTTTCCTATTTTTCCCAAATGATTTTGTCACAACTGCAACGTGAGGCTTGAAGTTGTTCTTTAATTCTTTCAGATTGAGAAACACCAAGTGTGTTCTTCCCTTTCAGTTTTCTAACTTCACCTATTTTCACAATTCATTACATTATTTCATCTCCTTGAATTGCCTTTTGAGATCTAGTCAGTTTTTTATGTCATACTTTCTTCATGTAGGCTTAGCTTGCCTATGTTCTGGGTCAATTTCAGACACTGTCTTCACATCCATTTTGGCCTTTTCATTTTTCTCTTTCTTTGCTAATGATTTTTGCTTTCTTTACATATGATATCCTTGATGTCATCTCATAACTCTTCTGATCTTCAGTCACTGGCATTCCAAGCCTCAGAGATATTCTTAATATATGTCTAAATTCAAGTAGGATAAGCTCAATATCATTATTTTTCTCTCATGAGCTGTTTAAAGTTTTTCCATCTTAAAGCTGCACTGTAATCCCGAAGGCAGATGGTTTGAGTCCACCAGCTGCTCTGCGAGAGAAGGATGGACAATCAATCTCCTGTGTAATTAATTGCCTCTGAAAACCAGCTAAAGGGTTGGTTTTGACTCAATGGTACACAACAATTAAACCTGAGCAATATATGATCTGTTCCACATTTAACCCATTGCCTTATCCTGGCTGTTACAATGCATTTCTCCATCAGTTCTTTCCATTATATTAAAAATCAAAGCCACAATCGGGAATTGGGAGAAGACTGCTCATCTTTCTCACTGGTGCAGTTCAAATGCCAGAGTCTCCCAGTCTTTGGGTTAGCAATACATCTGTTAAGGGCTGGGTCACCAGAACTCCCTGTTGTTGCTTTTGCTGTTATTAAGTACTTTCAAATTTTGTATGGCTTTTAGTGACCCTATGAACATCAGATCTGAACCTCGCCCTATTCTGTGTCATCCTCATCATCTTAATATAGTTGTTACAATCACTGTGTCAATCCACTTCCTTGAGCTTCCTAGATCTAGTAAATTTGATTCTTGTACTTTACCTCTTGTGAATCCCATAGTTGCCATTTATGGTTTTTTTGGTGTTTAGGTTTTTTAAAATGTCCTTTAACAAGTAAGTTATTCACTGTACCAAAGAGTATCTTCTCCAAACCATTTCTTTCAACAAGACCTTCTTTTCCAACTACCTATTCTTCTTGCATTCTAATCAGTAGTTAGTACTAAAGCATCATGACTGCAAATTTAATCAATTCCAAACTGTGATGTTTGTTGAAATCTTCATTTCCTCCTCGTTGGCTTCCGAATAGGTATACAAATATTATCCCATCACTGGCAGCCTAGTACTGCACAATAGGTCTTGAAATGTTCTTTTTAATAATAAAAGTGACATAATTTATCTTCAAATAGTCATTCCAGCATAGTAGACTGTGTGACTGTCTGGTTTAAAATGACCAATGCTATTCCATTTCAGCTCACTGATACCTCAGTTCTTGATCTCTATGTGTTTCATTACATTTTGGTTTTTTGTTCTGTTTGTTTTTACAATGAGCAATTTCTCTAGATTCATATTTTGTACATAATGTGTTCCAATTACTAATGTGAGTATTTGTAATTGTTTCTCCTCATTTTGAGTTGTGACATATCAACAAAAGAAGTCCTTTCATTGGCCGAACTCCACCCAAGTCATTATAAAATATACTCTAATTTGAGTAAGCACTTCTTTCCCATTTCTATGTCGAGTACTTTCCAATCTGAGGGTCTCAGATGCTGACCCATCACATTATCAGACAATACTTCTTCTGTTATTCACAGGAAATCCAAGTGTTCATTATTTAATAAATGGATAGTCATGCATATGGCCTTTTCTGTCTTAGTATAGAAGTTGTCCCCTATGGGTGACCCTGCTTGTATTTGAAATACTGGTGGCGTAATTTCCAGCACCAAAGCAACAAGCAAGGTAACTCAGGATGACAAATAAACACACAGGTGATGTAATGTTAAATTAACTCCCCAAACCAATCTTTGACAGTGTAAATGAGAAATTACAGGCTGGATTTAATAGCTGCCTAAGTTAGTCTGTATTTTATATATGCTTTGGGCTAACATGAGAATAACATTTCAAGTTATATACAAGAAAGACAACATATACAAATTTTGCTGTCATCTGAAGAATGTATTCATATTAATGTTCTAGGATTAAGATACATGCTTTTAAATATAAAAAGTAACATCTGTGTAAATGGTTTTCTAGCAGTATCTGAAAGAAAATATCACAGCTGTTAATATGTGTATGTGTGTGTGTGTGTGTGTGTGTGTGTGTAGGGGGCAAAGTAAAAAGGGGAGAGAGAGATTTTATACTACTCTTCATAAACTACCTAGGAAAGAATGCAAATGGTCAGAATGAGCACTGGGCCAGGAGTTGAAACTGGGTTCTGAGTTCCCATTTTGCAATTATTCTTTTGAGCAAATTAACCTCTCTGAGACTCCATTTTCTCATTTATAATATTGCTGTTGGTTTTAGGTGCCATAGAGTCAGCTATGACTAAGGACTGCATGATCCAGGACCTGAACTCACCCTATTCTGTACCATCTTCATTATCTCAGATACACTTGAGCCTATTAATACAGTCATTATGCCAATCACTTGTGTTAATTAAGGAGTTTCATCTCTTTCACTGACCTTCAAACTTTTCAAGCAAGATGTCTTTTTCCAGGGACTGGCCACTTCTGACAACATGCCCAAAGTATGTGAGATAAAGTTTACATATTACATAAGCACTAACAAGAATTCCACAACTTTTTATCAAGCAAAACTGTACTTGAGTAAAAAATTACTGTTGGTGTGTATTATGGAGTCAGAACCAGCCCATAGCTGAAGAGGCAGATAGATAACCACACTGGAGGAGATTGTCCATTCTTCTCCTGAGGAGCAACTGGTGGATTTGAACTGCATGTCTTTGGGATTACAGCACAGTTTCTTATCACTATGCCATCAGAGCTCCCATTCATTACTCCCACTTAAATTATTGTTGTTGTTTTGATTGTTACTGAATTGAGCATGACTCATAGTGACCCTATGAACAAAAGTCCTGAAGCCAATTGAAAGCATCACAATAGATGGAGAAGAGATTGACATTTCAATTTCAGCTTGCTTGGATCCACAGTCAACACTCTCATCACCAACAGTGAAGAAATAAAAACAAAACCACAAAAAATAACTCAAGGGAAGGCTGCTCTTAGGGACCTACAGACCTCTACAAAGTTCTAAAGAACAACAATGTCAATCTGAAGACTCAGGTGCACCTGTTTCAGGTCATGGTTCTCACAATTACTTGCTATGCATCAGAGACCTGGACAATGACTAGGGATAACTGAAGAATTGTTACCTTTGAGTTGTTGTGCTGAAGAAGAGTATTGAACATACTGTTGACCAACAAGAAAACAAACAGATCTGTCTTGGAGGGGGTGAAACTAGGCTGTTCCTTGGAGGCAAGGATTTTGAAGTTCCACCTCACATACTTTGAGCATGTGACTAAGAAGACCCAGTCCCTGAAGAAGCACATCATGCTTGGAAAGGTGGAGGAAGAAGCAGGAGAAGAAGACCTCAGATGAAATGGATTGATACAGTAACTGGAGCTAAAGAGGTAGGTGTGTCAGTGATACCCGTTCAGGATAGGGCAGAGTTCAAAGATATTGTGCATAGCTTTGCTATGAGTCGCAGGTGACTCGATGGCACATAATGACAACAACATTGCTAATAAATTATATAAATGTCCTCAGCATGGTGTATATGAATGATTATATGCAAATCACCTAGAAATTTTAAAAAATAAAAAGACATTTATTAGTCATATCTCCTCGAGCTTCTCTTGGATGCACTATTTTCTCAGACTTGTTTCTGGAGTCTTGACCATTTTGAAGATTACTTATGAGATATTGGATCAGTTGTTTTGTAGTATGACCCTCTAAAAGGAGCAACTACAAGGTGGGGATGACTGAGTCCGACCTCTACTGAGTCCATAAAAGGAGACTGTCCCCACCAACAACATTCACAGTTTAAAACTGAAGTTTATAAAGTCAAATATGACATCTTCCCCTTACATCTGCACTTTGTTCCCAATGACTTACAGATTTGACTTGACTTACAACTATAAAGTTTTTTTAGGAAATAGACTGGAGTGTGAGAGAGGCAAAGAATATCACACAGTAAAAATTCAAGTTAAGTGAACAGCAGTCCTGAGCCAGGTTAATAGCAAGATACAATTTCTTAATTAGCTCAGTTTTTCAATCAACAAGTGTTCAAGTGCAGCCCAGCAACACAAATACAAAAGCCTCTAATTTCCTGAATAATCCAGCGACTTTTGTCCTATAACAATCACAAGATGATTCTTCCTGCAATTGTCCAGCAAGCAGAACCTTTCACTGTGACTCTTTTTCCAGGGCTCCATCAGGCTATGCTTCACTGCAGTCCCTCTACAATTGGTTAATCTCTCTATCTTATGTTGGCCTTGAAACTGTTGATGATGTTGAAAATACTGATCAACAGGTCATTGGAGACCACAACACCAAAGGGGGCCAAGGCAATGGATAGAAAGGTCATGTTCAAAAGTCCTCGGACCACAGTACCTCAAGTGGGTTTTTATGATGTTTGTTCAATTTTACACTGGACCAAGGTATTTGAGGCAATGGATGAACTCCAAAGAAACAATGTGCCAGTCTCATCACAGAATAACAAGGATTTATGCAATTTGTTTAAATCATCTGTTGTTACTAACTCTGATCCCTCTTTTGAGTTACTTTTTGTCTACTTCCTACATTGGAAGATTATTCTTCCCTTCCTCTCTCTCTGTCTTTCTCTCCCTCCTTCTCTCTTTCTTTTATAAGAAAGTTATCATGCACAACCTGTCCTTAAGGAATGGAGAATTATAACCCATGCCACTGGGGAAATATTATCTAAATGAATTATTTGGACTTTCTTGCATGAAAGATTTATCTCTTTCCCCAATTTATTTATATGTTTATTTAGTCAGTCAGTAATTTAATTATATCAGTGTGAACTCATGAATATTTATTTTATGCTAGTATTATAATCTAATT
This sequence comes from Elephantulus edwardii, assembly GCF_000299155.1. Taxonomy (NCBI): domain Eukaryota; kingdom Metazoa; phylum Chordata; class Mammalia; order Macroscelidea; family Macroscelididae; genus Elephantulus; species Elephantulus edwardii. The sequence continues at coordinate 461,158 of NW_006399772.1, forward strand.
TAGCTTGCAGTGCAGTGGAATGAATTACTTACTATGGATTTTTTTTTTAAGTCATCTACTCCGTTGTGTGGTATGTTGTAAATTATAGCCCATGTAGTTCATAGGGTGTTGTACAGCTAATCCAAAAGTAGCACTCTATTGTGATTCAAATCCACCAGCAGATTTACAGAAAATTATGGCCAATCTTCTACTATGCAGTCAAAAACCTTTTAGAAACCCACTTGAGAGTCAGGTATATGTAGGTTGCTACCTGAACTCAAGTCAGTTACTGACTTGACTTGATACTGGTGGTCACAGCTTCCCTTTGAGTAAGATGCTCATTGTGTTAATGAGTCTGCATTATAATGGGTGTCTAAAGAGCAGAAAAATGGGACATGGGGCACAGGGAAAAGTACATCTTTCTAAAAAGGCCAGAAGGACTGAGAATTGCACAGCCCCTCACATCCCCAGAGCAGAAAGCAGATACGGAACCTGTGGTCCAGCCCCATGGGGCTGTATCAACAGCAAGAGATTAGTTTATTCATTGTTCACTCACAGAATTTACTCAATGTTGTGGTACTGAGAATG
>NW_006399772.1:463094-478236 GCF_000299155.1 Elephantulus edwardii
GAGTGTTTTATCTTTTCCTGTGGTCTGAAATAATTTGAGTAGTGTTTGTGTTCACTCTTCTCTGAATGTTAGAAAGAATTTACTGGTGAAGCCCTCTGGGCTGACAGTTTAGCTGACAGTTTTTTAATGACCCATTTGATTTCTTCTTTGTAACGGGTCTTTTCAAATTTTCTACCTCTATGTTTAAGTTTGTTAGGTAGCCAGTGAGTATTTAGAAATATGTTCTTTCTCCTAGGTTTTCAAATTGTGGGAGTATAGTTCTTCAGAGTATCCTGTTTCGAACCTATCGTATTTCTTTTGACTCTGCTGTAGTGTTGTTGCCTTTTTTGTTTCTTATTTGAGTTGTGTGCTGTTTCCTTCATTAGATTTTCCAGGGACTTGTTATTATTAGTCTTTTCAAAGAACCAATTTTTAATCTTTCAGATAGTTTCTGTTTGTTTTCTGCTGTTTCATTTATTTATTCATTATTTAATTCCTTTAAATTTCTTTACTTCTAGATATAGTAGGGTTTGCTTGTTCTTTCTCTAGTTGTTGGAGATGTTGAGTGAAAATGTTCATTTTTGTTCTTTCTTCTTTTACATTTGTGGATTTTGCTGTATACTGACTTCTGTGTATTTCTTCTGTTGTGTCCCCAAAACTTTGGTACTTTGTGTTTTTATTCTTATCTGTCTCAAAAAACTTTTAGATTTCATTTTTTAATTTATTTTATCCCCAAAGTAGTGTTTAAACAGGGTGCTTATTTTCCTACTACCTATTATTTTCTCACTGTGCTTTCCCTTTTGTTGATTTATGATTTTATAACATTGCGATCTGAGAAGACACTTTCAGAATTTCTTTTTTAAAAATTATTTATTTAGTGAGACTTGCTGTGTGACAGCATATGATCTATTCTGGAGAATGTTCCTTAAGCAGTGGAAAGGAAGGCATCTTGAGCTCTAGTTGGGTGGTATAAGTCTATGAAGTCAACCTGGTCAATTATACAGTTTAGGTCTTCATCTTTGTTACATTTCTTGTCAGTGTTCTGTCCTTCACTGAAAGTTGAACAATGACTAAGGAAGATAAAAGAAGAAAAAATTCCTTTGGGTGTGGTATTGAGGAAGAGTACTGAATACCCCAAGTACTGCCAGAAGAACAGGTCTGTCTTCCAGAAAGACAAATCAGTGTGTTTCCTGGAAGAAAGGATAGTAAAACTTCACCTCACATCCTTTGTGTATATTGCTAGGAAGGCCAGTCCTTGGAGGAAGATGTAAGGCTTAAAAAGGTGGAGGGTCAGCATAAGAGAGGAAAGACTCTTGACAAGATGGATTGGCATAGTGACTGTAGCAATGGGCTCAAGTGTGCTGAAGATGGTGAGGATGGCACAGGATAGGGCAGAGCTCAGATATGCTGTTCATAGGGTCACCATGAGTTGCCGCCAGCTTGACCACACATAACAACTCTGTATTTTTAAACAAAATTGTGCTTATTTGGAATGAACTGAATTGTTCCATCCACCTATGCTTGTAGTAAAGCAGAATTGCATCTTTGAGAGCTAGAAGATGGAAAGCCTAAGTAGAATAGTTTTATATTTTTGAATAAGCTTTGACAGACACATTTTTTGTAATTGATTAAAAATTAAAAACATACTACGAATGTGGAACACAAGTCATGTTCTAGAACCTGAAGCCAGCATTAGCATATTGTCACTGATCTTTCTCATAGTTGCCTCTTTTATTATTTTCTTCACATACAACATCTCTCTTTGCCAAGTACAGGTAGCAAGGAAGATAAATATGCTTGAAAATTATGCACTTGAATTCTAGCTAAGGTATTAATCATAAAATTTAGTAAGTCCAAAATTTTTCTGAAGATCTTAGAATTTTAAATTAAGAATGTAGGATGTGATCTTCGTTGATATACATATAATCACCAGGTTACAGGCAGGATGTATTTTTAAGTAAAATGTGTGGTTACGTTAGAATTTAACTACATACGGTTCTTATTTAGCCTTACGTTCATGCAAGAAAAGACTTGAAACCTGTTCAATAATTTAAAAGCTGCACATGTAGCTAGTGAAAGTGATCGTGATGAGGAATTCATTTGAAATAGGCTTGTTCAATCATTTTAAAGCGAGAGAACATTTACATAACATTAAAAGACAAGAATAGGAGTTGTCCTTAAGTCATATATTTTTAACCTTGGCACTGTATGTTTCTTTTTGTTGTTAGGTGCCATCCAGTCTAATTTGAGTTCTTATTGTTGTTGTGTCCTGTGGACTTGGATCCAACTCATAGCAGACCCTCCAGCAGGTTTTCAGAGGCAGTAAATTACGCGAAAGGTGATTGCCCCCACCCCCACCCCTTCTTCCACTGAGCAGCTGTAGATTCTAAACGTGTGCCTTTGGAATTGCAGTGAAGCTTCTTATCATTAGGCCACCAGATATGTTGTTGAGTATGATCGAGGCAAAACCGACCCACGGCTGACCCTTCCCCGGATTTTCAGAGGCAGTTCATCACATAGAAGGAGACTGTCTATCCCTCTCTTGCTGGATCCAAACAGCATGCCTTAAGGATTGCAGTGTAGTTTCTTATCACCTGTGGTCATATAAACTACATTTCAATCATAGGGTCACAAAATTTGATGGGTGCAGGGAGGGATGGGTAAACAAAAGGAGAAAGACCAGGTGCAAAAAACACGGCACACTACATACAAATTTTATGAACTCTGTATGTAAAAAAGTTATCAGTTAAAAACAAACAAACAAAAAAAAAACCCCAAACAAAACAAAAACCCCCATACAAAACCAACCAAACAAATCGCAAAAAAAAAAAAAAAAATCCCATCAAAACACAAAAAAGCTGGACCAGTGCTGTGCCATCCCACAATCTCAAATTTGACTTAAAAATATACGTAGGATGGATCAGATGGGTGGAGGGAGGAGTAGAAAAAGTATATAAACTCGGTGAGTAAACCAGTATGAAATAAAAAATTTATTTAAATATATATATATGGCTCTGGGAACTGCATGTATATGGATGAGGAGAATTCTCAAAGCAAATTTCGTGGACTGCTAAGAGAACAAACAAGTCCATCCTGGAGAGGATGAAAACAGGCTGCCATTTGGAAACAAAGGTTAAATTATGTATATGGTATTGAAACAGATGAGGGAAAGAACAGATTAAAGGCGATATATGATTGAGTATTATGCTTAGCACAGGCGTCCAGAATTAAGGCTGGATAGAGAAGTGTACTTGGTGCAGGGGCGGGGGGAGAATTGGGGAATTGTATACCAATGAAGGAATTCTTTTTTTTTTTCCTCTTCAAAGAGAGGAGCGAACTGGAGGGGAGAGGTGGGCAAGGAGAAAAGTGCAGCAATTAATGAATGGAAATACAAAATCTCTGTAAATGTTCATTAAAATTAATTTAAAAAATTTTTTTTTAAATCCCATCTAAAATAGTTTGGGCATGTTGCAAGGTGAGAAAAGTTCTTAAAGGGGAACACCATGCTTGGAAGGGTGGAGAGAGAGCACAAGAGAGGAAGACCCTGGATAAGATGAGATTCAGTAACTTGGGTAATAGGGTATACATATCAGAGCTGGTGAAATTGGCTCAGGATAGAGCCGAGTTCAAAGCTGTTCTATGCAGGGTCACTATGAGTCAGAGTTTACTCAATGGCACACAATAATAACAGCACATCTTTTGATTTCTTAGTTGCACTTAGATGTGACAGTATTATTCAGGCATGTAGTTAATGTCCAAATAAATGTCTACCAATCATAATCTCAGCAAAGCCCCTTAACCTCACAATCACCTGCACTGTTTTTTTAGTATCTCACTGTGAAATTTCTTAAACAGTTGAGCTATCAGATGGTAGAGATTACAGACTATCATTCTCTTTCCCTTCACAGCCCTGTTCAGGGACAGATTAAGAAGCTGCTCTGTGGTCAAGCCCTGCAGACAAGACTTTTTCCCCACTGCTCTTGCCTTAAGCGTCTTGTTGGTTCACAGTGCATGGCAATAAAAATCCCCATTAAAAAAAAAAAAAGAATGGATGTCTACCATTTGAACAATCTGGAACTTTGCAATGCCCAAGGAATACGAAAGAAAGTTTTGCCGACCTTGTCCCTAAGGAAGCCTCTGCTTACACTTTTTCAGAACAAATATACATCTGTTTTTATGAAAATTGATGGTATAATCAGCACTTTTCAACAGCACCACAGATCAAAGAAATCAATTCACCTTCCTTATTCATTGTATAGTATTCACATGCATATGAAATACTTGAAACTATTGTAGATCACACTCATCTCAGTCTCTACACTAATATATTTTCCTTTAAGATTTGAAAGAAAACCTTGACAGAAAATTGGCCCAATGTAGTATATGTTTTGATTTCTTCACTCTTAACTACTTCCACAGGTGTTGAGTTTTGGATCCCAGTAGAATTAAATTCTTGACAAATTCAATCTTTTTTTTAACCATTGTGATGTTGAGTATTTGTCCAATTGTCAACATGTTTGTTTTCTTGATGTTGTGTCATAATCAACACTGATGACTGGAGATTTTGATTTTTTTCTGTAAATCCTTCAAACCTTTTTCACTTTCAGCAGACAAAGTTGGTCATCTGCCTATCATGGGTTGTTGATGATCTTTCTCCAAATCTGATGCCATATTCTTTATCTAGCCCAGCTTCTCAGATTATGGGCTTAGCACACATATCACATAGGATGGTAATAGGAAAGAGAGGAAGACCCTCAGCAAGATGGGTTGGCACAGGGACTGTTACGAGCTCAAGTGTGTCAGAGGTGATGAGACTGGCACAGAATAGCAAGGATACAGGTTTGTTATTCATAGGGTTCTTATTAGTCATACTTCTCTCAAAGGCACATAACAACAGCAACAAGTCTGTCATTAAAGTTTCCAAAATATTTTAATTTATAATTGAATCATATTTCATGAGGAAATAAGAATCTACACACATTTTGGTTTAACCTCTTCCCTTTCCCATATACCATGTCCCTGTATTCTCGTCTTAATCAGGCTCTTTCTTGAAACAAATCTAGTCCCAGTTTTGTTTCTTCTTTTTTCCCCCAATAAACGAAGCTTTCATTTCTCATTTCTCATTTACCTACCATGAGAGATCTTAAATGTGTGTTTTCATTGTGTTAACTGTTCTGTAAATTTTCTTGTCTACACGGTTAATTCAGTGTGGAGGCTACACATCTCCAAAATGCTTTCTCCTCTCATCCCAATATAGTCTTGGAAACCCAACGAAAAGAAGCTAAAACTTGAAAGAAGTGATTCAGTGACATCAACTTTATTTTAAACTGATGATGTCAGGTAATGTTTATCTGGAGTAGATAAAGAAGAACATGGCTTCACATTAGTGGAAGACTCATTAACTGCTTGAAATATACAGATGAAACAATATTATATATTATGAGTTAAACATGCAGAATAATTTAAGTACTTATTGATGACAATCAAAGACAGCCTTTACTCTATTTTGACACCTTAACATAAAGATTACACCAACATAAAGAAAAATATGCTTACATATTGCCCAATAAACAATATAATTATAAATGGAAAAAATATAGATATCAAGGATTTCATTTTACTGTGGTTCACAACCAATGTCTTCTAAAGCTGCAGTGAAGCATTCAAAGAATATATCATATTAGGATGCAAATCTGCTATAAAAAATTGCTTTGGGGTATGAAAAAGCAAAGACAAGTATCTTAAAGTGCATCTGCCCCAAAGCTTGGTATTTTCAAATGACCTCATAATGCCTGAAAAAAAAAATATATATAATAATAAGGAAGAATCCTAAAGGTATGAACTGACACCGTGGGTTTAAGTGTAGCAATGATTATGAGGATGTCATGGAACCAGGAAAGGTTTTGTTATCTTGCACATAGGATTATTTTGAGTCAGAACTGACCAGCCAGAATCTAGCAGAAACAACAATGAAATATCTTATACATCTTCACATTTATTTTACTAAGCATATACTGGGACTTCATAAAGATTACATAATTACTTAAAAATGAATTATTCTGTGTTTTAATTAATATATTTTATAATCACAGCATCCCAAGTGTGATTTGACTTCATAAGCCATTTAATAATACATTCCTCTAAATATTTTTATATTACTAAAGAGAAACTTCATGTTATATAACAAAATAAAATTCTAAAATAAAGAATCTAGCTTATGATGACATAAATCTCTTAGTTATTACAAGATGCAGACAATTATTTATATCAATCATTCATTACAACTGGGAACAATAATCAGAACTTAATTATAAGAAAGATGAATGACTTCAACAATTGTCAATGTTGGCTAAGTCTTACTAAAAGCAAACTGGATCTAAATGCATCCCATATGTCTTGAGTCTGACACCAAGCAAAAAAAAAATTCTAAAAAATATTGTTTTATAGATGGCTTCATGGTACTTATTACCTCTAGTTAGTCTGCAATGATATTGATAATGTTTTGACATGGATTACAGGGTGAGGTCATTATGTAAGATTGTATCTGAAATGTCTTCATTTTCTTGGTAGTTATTAGAAATTATGCTAAACAGATCTATTTAAATACCTTTAAAAAAGGAAAATAAATCTCATTAATCTACAGTTAATTCAATTAAGAAGCCAAAATAAGGGAATTATTCTTTTGCAGAAAAAGGAAACAAAAATCAAGAAAAGTTCATTTTCAAATATCCTCAGTTATTTCTGATGCCCAAGAGTTTAATATGGACTTTCCATTTCTCTGTTAGTTTTGCTTAAGATGTTTTAAGATGTGCTTTATCTTGTAGTTTTGATGATTGATATTCTAAAATCAATGGAAAAACTAGTTTTACATGTTCTCTCTATTAATTTAAAATTTTTAAAGTAGCTACATGGTGGTATACTTGGGCTCTATTGCCATACAGGTATAATTTTCTTTGACTCTTATTTGGAAATCAGTTTGTCTTATAGAGACAAACTAGCTTCTTCAGAACACTGTAGACCATGCAACAACTCTGGGGGCCTAGTGGTAAGAAGCTGTACTGCAATCCCAAAGGCACATGGTTTGAATCCACCAGCTACTCTGTGGAAGACAGATGGGCAGTTTCCTTCAGTGTATTTAATTGCCTGTGAAAACCTCCTGGAGGGTCAGTTATGGGTAGGTTCTGACCCAATCGTATTCAACAACAATATTGAGTCAGAACTGACTTGTAGCTGAAGTTTCATTGTTCTCTATTCCGAGTAGTATTTTGACTAAACTTCATCCAAGACTGATTTGTCTTTCTGACATTATGTGGTATATTCGACATTGTATGCTAATAACACACAATTCAGATATTAATTTTTTCCAGTGATTCTTATATATTATCCACCTTTCAAATGTATATGTTGTTGTTGCTGTTAGGGGCTGTTGAATTGAGTACAACCACTGTTGTCATTATGTGCTGTCTAGTCACATGTACTTCATAGTGACCCTGTGTACAACATCTCTGAAGCTAGCCCTGTCCTGAGCCAGATTCACTAACTCTGCCACACTTACCCCCATTGCCTCAGTTACTGTATCAATCCATCTCATCTAGGATCTTCCTCTCCTGCACTGGCTGTCTCTCCATTCTTCTGAGCATGATGTCCTTCTCAAAGGACCTGTCCCTCCTGGCCACGTTCCCAAACTGTGTGAGACAGAGCTTCAAAATCCTATTCTCCAAAGAAAAACTGATTTCACCATCTTCAAGACAGACTTACTTGTTTTCTTGGCAGTCCATGATAAGTTCAAGACTGTTCTCCAGTACCACAACTCAAAGGCATCTATTCTTCTTCTGTCATCCTTAATCATTGTCCAACACTCTGGTCAATAATAAGCAATTTTGAAGACTATCGCCTGGATCTGGTGCACCTTTTTCTCTAAACTTACATCATTGCTCTCAGTACCCCAGAGAGGTCCCTGACAGTGGATTTTCTCAGTGGAATTCATCTTTTGATTTCCTGACTGCTGGTGCCATGAGTGTTGATTGTGGAGCCTGAACAAACTGAAACTGTTAACAACCTCGATCTCTTCTCCATCATGGTGCTCCCAATTGGCTCAATGGTGAGAACTTTTGTTTTCTTAATGTTGAACTTCAACCCACATTGAAGACTCTAGTCCTTGACCATCTCCAGGTCCTCCTCAGTTTCAGCAACCCTATGAACAACAGATCTGAACCCTGCCCTACCCTGTGCCATCTTCACATTTCTTGACACATTAGAGTCCACTGCAGCAGTAATGGTGTCAATCCATCTAGTTGAAGGTCTTCCTCTCTTTCATCAACCCTCCACCTTTCCAAGGAATAGCCCCTCCTAGCAACCTGTCTGAACTATGTAAGGTGAAGCTTTATCATCTTTGCCTCCAAAGAGCACTCTGGCTGCACTTTCTCCAATACATAGAATACGAAGATAAGGTCACATATATATGAGACTATAGAAAATAATGTGTCTTAGATTGGACACATCTTAGTCCTCTCAGTGACATCATTTTTCTCTAGTATTTTAAGATCTTTTGACGTTTTGTAGAGAACATGTTGTCATGGAAGATGCCACTATATATAACATACAATCATTAAAACACAACTGCTCAAGTCAAAGAAGTTGTAGCTAAGAAATTTAAATGATTCAAATATGAGAATATAACCATTATTTGTGGTGAATGTATTTGGTACATATGATGAATTAATGGATGTTAGGTAAAGGGGATTATCCTTTTTACTCAGAGTAGGCCTTACACAAGAAGCTTAAATCATTCAAAGCCACAACAAAGACTTTGATGAGTAAGAAAAATCTGCCTGTGAATTTCAGGGCCAGTGAGAGATTCCCAGCCTGCCATTTTCCACCACTTGCCTTATAGATTTAGGACATGGCTAGACTATCTCTGAAAATTATCCAACCTAATTCATGCAATACATTTCTCTCACACATTATTTTTATTTGTCATGGAATCAGCTCTACCTCACAACAATTTTAGTAATAACAGAAGGAAAAGATGTGTACTATTATAGCATCCTTTTTATCAGTATCAGGTATGAATATATTTTTATTAAAATTAAAAATAATAAAGAATCTTAAAGAGTTTTGCTTTCACTAATCCACTATTAAGCAAACAAGTCAAATTCTTTACATCTTCATTTCTAATAATCATTCTATTTTAAACCATTTTTATTTATTTGCTTTTCTTCCCTCAGTGTACAGTATGTGTGCTCCTTGCTTATTGTTATGTACCTTTGAGTCACCTGCAACTTATAATGATCCTACATACAACAGCTCTGAGGCCTTCCCTGTCCTGAGCCAATCTCGTTGTCTCCAACACACCTACCTCCTTTGCCCCATTATCATATAAGTCCATCTCATGCAGGATCTTTCTCTCCTGCACTGTCCCACCACCCTTCCAAGAATGATGTCCTTCTCCAAAGACCAGTACCTTCTGGTCACAAGCCCAAAGTATGTAAGCCAAAGCTTCAAAATCCTAGCCTCAAAGAAGTAAGTTGGTTTTACTCTCTCCAAGACAGAGCTATTTGCTGTCTTGGTGGTCCACGGTGTGTTCAAGACATTTCTCCAGCACCACAACTCAAAGACATTGATTCTTCTTCACATATTACTAGGCCTCTGGTCTTCCATGCCTCTACTGCTGCTGTGGCTGTCTGTCTTGATCTGTCTTGGTCTCATTTGATCTCATGCAGCAATCTCTTGCTTAAAAGATTACACTCAGCTTATTTTTTCTTGATTTCAGTGAGATTTTTGTTTGCAGTTTCTGAACTTGCTTAATGTAAGGTTGGTTGTTGTTGTTATGTGCCATCGAGTAGCTTGCAATGCGTAGCAACCCTATGTACAAGAGCTCTATACGCTCTTTTATCCTGTGCCAACCTAGCCATCTCAAACGCACTTATTCCCACTGACTAAACAATCCTCTACTCAGTGATTTGCATACCTTGTCTCTGTGTTCTCAACTTAAGGGTACTATTGACCTTATTTTCATTATTGGTAAATATTCAATCTTTTAGACTGGCCACCAAAAATAACGAGCAACTCTCTTTTTATTTATCATTAACCCTGATGGTTGTAAAACCACCCAATCTCAGAGTGAAGAAGTGATGTATCCCAGGGTATACCCTGATCCCCCAAGACCTCTTTTCTTTCCCCATTTTGGCTTCATGCACCTGCCTAACAGGTACAGCCTTTTACTCGGGCACAAAGCAATACCTGTCAGGGCTCTTGCTGCAGGGTCTCAAGGTATTATTTGGTCCTGGCCAAAAGCTTTGTTTTGGGTAGTGTCATCAGCTGCACATCATCAGGAAACTGCTGCACCATCAGGGTGGTGGCAGTCTGGACCATCACTACCAACTGTACTTGCAGCACCTGCACACTTCATCCCCACAAGTGCTTCTTTTAACTGCTGGGTCTCTTTGTCTCCAGCACCTTGCGTGCAAGTCCTAATCTATCTGCCCGTGTAGCCTTTTGCAGCCTAGTTGGATAGCCTCTAAGACTGGCCCCCTAAATCCAGAGGTGACACCTCTTTGGAATGATCTAGTTGGCTCCTAAAAAAACACCCTCGAAACTCATTGTTGTCAAGTTAGAACTCATTAACAGCTGATCTTCCAGTGAATTTTCAGAGGCTACAAATCACACAGGAGTGTACTGCCCATCTTCATTTTACAGAGAAGCTCATGGATTCAAATCTTTCCTTTTGGGAGTTCAACTCCCTGTACACTAGGCTACTAGATCTCCTATAGATTCCTTTAAGGTCTTAACAGGCTCTTACAGGGTTTTTTAAATTACAGATTCTATGGGGCTCCTTGTATATAACATGGTTTTCACTTTAATGACAAAAATCACACAGTGCACTATTTCATAGGATATATTGTATATGTTAAGTAATGTACCTGGGGTGGGGGGTGTGCTGTGTGGGTGTGCATGAGTCTTTGTGCATGTGTTAGTCCCAGTGATACTGTTTTTCCCTTGATTGCTGTAGTAACACTGATTAAACATTCCTGCTTGATTATGAAGATCTTTGATGGGAACATATTTTGCCTCTTTAGATAAGGTGCAACCTTGGAATCACTACCATCAACACCTGATTTGCCTCACCCACTTACTGTAACTGTCAGATTCCATTGACATTCACTGTGGAAAAAGCATTTTACAGCTGATACAATATCTGCTTGGGAAAAGAAAGAATGCCTTCCAACTTCATAAATTCCTATAAGTCAGAAAAATGTAAAGCTCAAATATAAACACATTGTTAAATGCTGTTGCAGTGAGATAATATCCCAGATATTACAAAACTTCTGAGAAATGCCTGAAAGTACATAGAAAAGAGAAGTTTCACTTAATGTTTGAAAAGGTTCTATATAAAAGCGAAAGAATAAACTTTTTGGAGGAAATCATTAGATAACAGACTTATAATCACAATGTGAGATCTCCTACCTCTTTAGAATTCAGTGAATGTACTCTCTTACATTGAAAAAACAAAGACCACCATTTAAGTTTAAACAAACTAATAGTATTAAGAAAGTTTTAGTGGTCTAATGATAAGGATCTGTGCTGCCAAGCTGAAGGCACATAGTTCAAATCCACCAACTGCTTTGTGAGAGAAAGATGGGAAATTTTATCCATGTAATTTACTGCCACTGAAAACTCACTGGAGGACCAACTGTCAGTTCTGACTTGATGGATCATATCTCTAACAAGAACAATAATATAATAATAAAAAGAAGAAATGCTTGGAAGAGGGGTTCTTGTTTTGCATCATGTTTTATAAAAAATAGAACCCAATTAATTTTATTCCGGACCATGTAAGGTTATTATATTTTCAATGGACTATGTCACCAAATCTTGGTTATCTGCCCTCTAAAAGCCAACCTGCCCATATACCCTTTCTGTAGATATACTCAGACCTAGTGGATAAGGAGTTGTGATACCAAACCAAAGGAGGCAGTTTGGAACTACCTGTTGGTCAACTGTGAGACCAAACCAACTCCACAGCAAAGGTTTTGACTTTTGATGAGATAGATTCATTCATGACCCTTTATAAACAATTATCTGAAGTTGTTTCACAGCAACAACAAAGATATCTCAACTAGTGTTTCCCTGTCACAACTCCAGTTGTGGAATTACAATTAATAAACTTTGTTTTGATCTGACACCTTTGTGTGAGTGAGTACAGTCAGGGAAAGGAATGCATATGTATGTGTCCTGCTGGCACAAGAGTTAAACACAGATGTGAACTGAAAGGTCAGTTGTTTAGCAGCTCTGGAGAAGAAAAGACCTAGAAATCTGTGTCTGTAAAGATAAGGAAAGCTGTTCTTAGTTCAATTTTTTTTTTTTTTTTACTCAGTAGGAGTGACTAAGTAGGACAGAATAGAATGACTCCAAAGCTTTTCCTAGGCTGTAAACCTTTAAAGAAGAAGACACATTTTATGCTGTCTTATTGGCATATCATCTGGTGGGGTTGACCTACTAACCATTTGCTTAGTTGCCAAGTGCTTTAAACGCTGAGCCGTGATAGTTCCTACAACCCATAATTAGTACAGTCTAGAAAATCCATTGGGCAATTCTTTTGTTATACAGAATTTCAATGCATCAGAATTGATGTTATTATTGTTGAGTACCGTCACCTTGGAACTGACCCTTAGCTGAGCCTCCTGTGAGTTTTCAGAGGCAGTTAATCACATGGGAGGAGACTGCTCATCTTTCTCCCATGTAGCGGCTGGTGTATTCAAACCACATGCCTTTGGAATTGCATTGCAGCTTCTTGCAACTAGTGCTTCAGAACTGATAGGACACAAAAAAGTTAATCAATTAATGAACATATGTAAATGCCATATTTGATCCTTCTATTTTGATAAGAAAGCAAAAGCAATTTATCTAGATAAAATTCCAGGAAGTTGGGGACACTAATACACAGAGAAGTCATTAGTTTATGATCTCCTCCTTTGACTTTATCTGGTTTGAGCCTATGTTGTTTGTTGTTACTGATTGCTGTTGAGTCGAGTATAACTCATAGTTACCCTATAAACAAAAGGTCTCCAGCCTTTCTATAACTATTATCATTTACCAAAGTACATAGAGTTTCCAGGGGCATGTCATTTAGGAACTGGATGCCACACCTGCTTCCATAGTAATAAGGAATTGTGTTGCCCATACAAAGGTACATAGTGTGAATTTGCCCACTGCTCCACTGAAGAATGATGGGTAATTTCCTCCTGTGCATTTACTGTAATGTTCATTGCCTCTGAAAAGCCACTGAAGGGTTAGCTATGGGTCAGTTCCAGTTCGATGGCACACAAGAACAACCACCACAGCATACATGCAATTAGCTTTGATTTTCAATTCCTTCATGTTTTAAAAAAAATCTCAATTTTTAAAGTAGGTTTTGTAAGGACTTGAGTTATTGTTTTATTTACTATCCCCCACCATCTAATTTGCTGTTGCTCCTTTCTCAATTACAGATTAAGTCTTTTCAGGAATTAGCCCCAGTAAAATTGAGATGTAAGAAGGACATCTGCCTAGATATGGAAGAGCTGAAAGGAATACAAGCTTTGAGAAAAGAAAAGATGACTCTACCAAGAAAAGTCTCTGGTGGTCTCATAGCAAGAAGCTGCCTCTGACCCACCGGAGGGTCAGATATGTGTCAGTTCTGACTCTGTGGTACACAACAAGAACCACCACCACCACCAAGAAAAGTAGTAAGTAGTCACGACTCTGACCATACACTCTTACTCTAGGTCAGATATACATGAAACAAATTACTGTGTCTTCATTATGGTGGAAATGACCTTTAGATTTCTTAATCTAGAGCCATCCCTCTATAGTAGACATGAGGCCCCCACCATAAGAGACAGCACAGATAGAGGCTGTTTTGGAAAAATGAACTTGCCTGACATGCAAATATGAACCATATTGGGCCAATATAAAGACTTAACACAAAAATATGTTTCTTATTGAGTTATTAATAAAGTGGATGTAGATTTGCAGAAACCTGCCAGTACGCATAAGCACAATGATATATAGCACATTCCAGCGTGAATAGTGGCATTCTTCTAGTGTATATTATCTATTCCTTTGATCATAAATTCTAGATCAAACCTGGGGGTGGAAGGTTTTTCATTTCAGTGATTTAAGCCTTCCAAATTTATCAAATCACAAGATCAATAATGATAAAAAGAAAAGGGTTTAGCCATTGCCCAATGGAAACATAGGAAGAAAAAAATATCTTCTTCACTTCTTGTTAGAAATGATAGAATTGTATGCTCCAATTTGGGAGCATGCATTTCGGTGTCACTAGGAAATTAGGAGTTTCCAAGAACAAATAGTAAATACATAATCAAAATTAGCCTGGAAAAGTTTTCTACCAAAATTTGAAAGACCTATAATTAAAAACAGACTTCATCCATCACTGTTAGCATTATTTTAATTACAAGATTAGTTATTTTATGAGACTGGAAAAATCCTTTCTTACAAGACTCTAACCATATATATGAAATGAGAAGCAGTAATAGTCCAAATGTATGCATTTTAATCTTTCCAAATATGCTTACTAAAACTATTATTATCCAGGCAACATAGCCAGAATTAATCACAGATATATTTAAAATAATTAATTTTTATTTCATTATTTTTCTTGGTGCAAATGCCCTTGCCATTTTCTACAAGATTTATGGATTTCTCATTTTACTCATCATTCACGAATGAAGAGAAAAAAAATTCACCAAATTACATACATATGTATGTGTGTGTGTGTGTGTGTATATATATGATTGATGGATGATTTGTCAATAATTTGTTATGCAGATGACACAACCCTGCTTGCTGAAAATGAAGAGGACCTGAATGAAGCACCTGCTATAGAGGGTCAAGGACCGCAGTCTACAATATGGAGAGGTTGAATGTCAAGAAGACAAAGATTCTCACCACTGGACCAATTGGCAGCATCAGGGTGGATTGTACACAGCTTTAGTTTGCTTGGCTCCATAGTCAACAGTCTTGGCACCAGCAGCCGGGAAATTAAAAGGAGCATTGCCATGGGAAAGTCTGCTGTTAGGGACCTATCCAAAGTACTGAAGAGCAATGGTGTCTCTCTGGAGACTAAGGTGCATCTGATACAGGCCATGGTCTTCACAAT
>NW_006399772.1:478396-505925 GCF_000299155.1 Elephantulus edwardii
TGGACATGTTGTGAGGAGAGACTGGTCCTTGGAGAAGGACATCATGCTTGGGAGGGTGGAGGGACAGCGCAAGAGGGGAAGGCCCTCTATGAGGTTGATTGATTCAGTGGCTGGGATAATTAGGATGGGAGTGTCAGAGACAGTGCTACTGGCACAGGACAGAGCAGAATTTAGGGCTGTTGTACATAGGGTCGCTCGCTATGAGTCGCAAGTGACTCGACGTCACATAACAACAACAAGAAGCAACATATATACACACACACACATACACACACAATTGCAAAGAATCTTATTGATGTTATTTGAGAATAAAAAACCTAACAGATAAAGGCTTTATGGATATTTGACTCTATTTCAGACTGAGTACTAGGTTCAATGTGATGGATTGACACATTGGCTGAAACAGTGGGCTCAAACAGCCATAAATGTGAGTATGGCATAAGACCAGGTCGTATTTCATTCTATTATAGACACGGTCACTGAGGGTTAGAATTGAATCAAAGACACCTGACAACAACTAATAGTACAATGGAAGGAAGTGTTCTAGAATTAGTGATGATTGGTGCACAATATAATGAATTTATAAATAATCAGTGAAATACACATTGTATAATAGTGTATTTGTGTGTTGTGTGATGTATATATCAATAATATATTTTGAAATGGGCAACCTCCTCTCAGGCAGTCTACTGCTTCTGCAAGGTCATTGGAAGGTCAGCTATGTGTTGGTTCTGACTCAACAGTAAACATTATAATCGTAGATTCTCTTGCATATTTTGTCGGTAGTTGCCCATCTTTCTTGTGTGGAGCAGGTGGTGGATTAGAACTGCTTGTCATTGGGTTGGCAGAGCACCTCCTTACCACTAATGTGATAAACAGTGCCCTAAGTACACACATAATTTATGGAGAACCTGGTAGATAGATATATAGATAAAACTTAAAGACCAGGGAAGATTTCCAAGTGAACTTGACTATTGAACTTGTATATAAAATAAAGGTTTAGCTAGATCAAGAGAGAGCAGTGAGTAATAGCATTCATTAACAATGCTGAGGTATATATGGATCCTGTAAATTTTTAATAAGTATAGGCTTAATTACATCATAATTAACTATTAAAATAAAGTTTATGAAGGTAATATATCAATATAATTTTAGTTACTCTTAAGGGAAATAAAATACTAAATGTAACCTTCTATGCTATATTAAACTCTATCATCGAATTATAAATATAGACAATCTCTGAGGGATACATTTATTACATTTTTTTTTCAGAAGCTCAGTATTTTCCTACTCTTCACATGCCAGGTTTTCACTAATTCCACAGATGCAACTTGGTTGTTTGTTTAACAATGTAAATTTTACATCTAATTTATGGAGAGTGGAAATCTTTCAGAGTTTATCATGGCTCAAATGATAATATTTTCCCCCCATACTGGGGCATGTTTTGTGATCCTTCAGGATTTCACAAATTATTAGTTTGCGAGTTTGTTATTTTTATCTCATTTGATCTTTCAATCTTTCACTAAAACCTTTAATTTACTCTGGTCACTTATTGTACAGTTTCAATTTTACATCTCATTTGTAGAGATAGAATAATTTTTTACAATTCTTTGGGGCTCAATTTTAAGAATTTCTTCACATACTGAAGTATTCTTTCTCATTGTTCAGAACTTTGCACATTTTTACTTGACAAGTTTATGTTACCCTTATCTTACTTTATCTTCCTTATTAAAATTTCAATAATATGCATGCCATTCCTTTGAATCATCATATGTCTGTCTGTTGTCTGGAAGCATCTTGCATGTTGTGTTGCTGTGATTCTGAAAGCTATGCCCCAGGTGTTTCAAATACCAGCAAAGTCATCCACGGTTTCAACAACAACAAAAAAAAGACAAACTAGGATGGAAGGGCTGGTGATCTTGTTTCAAAATATTGGCCTGTGAAAACTTTTGAATACCACTGACACATTGACATAGCTGCAGATGAGCCCTTCAGATTGGAGGGCATTCAAAATAGGACTGAGGAAAATTTCCCACCTCAAAGTCGAGCCAAGCTTAATGATATGAGTGGAGTAAAGTTTTCAAGATATTCTTCGCTGATGTGGCACAGCTCAAAATGGGAAGAAACAGCTGCAAATACCCATTAAGAATTGGAATGGGTACTAATGGGCAAGGTCCAATGGTGATTCATTTTATAAAACACAATGCGGTTGTTGTTGTTGTTAAGAACTGTAGAGTCATAGAGGACTCATAAAGACCATATGACTGAATGAGAATAATTTTATGAAACAATATGTGAATGATGAATAGTTTGAAATACAATGTAAACAAATTTGGTAAGCACCTTGCAGGCAACCCCTAGAAGCTGGAAATAGCTGGGGAACAGTTCTCTGTGGACTATCTAGAAGGAACCAGTCCTGAAGACACCCGGTGAGACCTGTGTTGAATTTCCAGTCTCTGGAACTGCATGAGAATAAATACATATTGTTTTGATCAAGAAAAAACAAAAGAATTGAAATGTGGAACGCACAAAGTGTGAATCTTGGAAAATTGTTAAGTTATTAAATGAAACACATAAAGATCAGTATCCTAGACACAAGTGAGAGGAAACTAACTTCTACTGACAATGCCAGAGATCACATGATATAATTTAGAAATCAAGGAGCATTCACTCTAAATAAGATTATTATTCAGTAACATAAAGGGTGGATGGAATACACATGAATCAAACTGGTGGCATTTGAAAAGATAGAATAATGGAGAAGCCCGGTATCTTCAGTAAGAAGAAGGCCAAGAACTAATTGTAGTTCCTGCTCATAGATAACTTGCTCCATTGTAGTTCACATTCAAATAGAAACCTGAATGAAATTAAAGCAAGTTCAGAAAAAAAAAAAAAGAGTATAAACTTGATTATATTTCACCTGGATTTAGAAATAATTTCAAGAACAGATTTCAGACCTTAAACCAATGACTGATGTCCCAATGAGTTGTGAGATAAAATCAATAACATTGCTGGAAGAAATGTTATTAAAAAGATATAAAATAAATAAAATACAAAAATGGAAGTCAAACTTGCATAAGAAACTTGCTCCTAAAGGTGGCTGCTTCTGCCATGTGTCATTGAGTCCTAATTCACAGCTGACCCTCAGAAGGCTTGCAGAGACAGTAAATTACACAGTAGGGGACTGCCCATCACCTTCCTGTAGGGAAACCAGTGGATTCCAATGATATGCCGTGGGGCTAGCAGTGCAGCTTACTACCAATGACAGGGCAAGAAACATCGAAACAAGATGAGAGGAAGACATAGAGTTGCTGTCTTCCTCTCAGCACTGGTCCCTCCTGACAACATGCCAGTGTGTGAGATGGAGTTTCACTACCATTCTTACCGCCAAGGAATGAACTGGTTTCACCCTTTCCAGGACAGATCTGTTTATTATTTTGGCAGTCTATGAGATTTTCAGTATTCTTCTCTGGCACCACAACTCAAATGCATCAATTCTTCTTCTGTCATACTTACTCAATGTCCAGCTTTCAGATCCCTGAAAGCAACTGAGAAGACTATGGCTTGGATAAGTTGCACCTTAGTCTTTAGAGTGACATTGTTGTTCTATATTATCCTGGATCAGATCTGAACCTCACCTTATCCTGCACCATCCTCATCATCTCTTACCACCACATTGCAGCCTAGTGCTGCAGTCACCATGTCAATCCATCCTGTTGAAGTTCTTATCTTTCTCTGACTTTCTATCTTTTTAAATATGATGTCCTTTCTTAAAGCATATCCCTAATATGTTCAAAGTATTTAAGATAAAGTCTTGTCATCTTTGTCTCTAAGGAATTCTGGTTACATTTTCTCTAAGACATATCTGTGTTTTGGTTTTGTGTTTTGTGGTGTTTTTTTTTTATCTTTTGGCAGTGCATGGAAATTCAGTATTATTCAATAACACTACTCCAAAGGATCAATTTTCCCCATCATCTTTCTTCATTGTCCAGCTCTCAGAGACATAGCAAGTGATTGAAAAGATCATCGCCTGAATCAGGCACACCTTAGTCCTCAAAATGACATCATTGTTCCTTAGTTCTCTGGAAAGGTTCATGACAGCAGACTTTCCCAATGCAATGCATCTTTTGATTTCTTGACTTCTAGTGCCAAAAGTGCTTATTGTGGATCCAAATAAGATGAAGTAGTTGACAATTTCAGTCTTTTTACCTTCCATCTGTTAAAATGCTGTCTATCAGTCCAGTGGTGATGATTTTTGTCTTCTTGATATTGAGATGTAATCTATATTGAAGGTTATAGTCTTGGATTTTCCATAGAATGTACTTCATGTCCTCTTCACTTTCAGCTAGAAAGGTTGTGCCATCTACATAATACAGGTTGCTGAAAAATCTTTCTCCTATCCTCATGCCATTTTTCTTCAGATAGTCTAGTCTTGCATGATTACATTAGTATTGAGTAAAAAAAATATGAAAATTAGTAGTATATGTAATACAAGTGAAGGTGATGAGACCTCATCTTCTTTACTTTAAACATAATGTCAAAAGAGACCACATCCTAGAGAAAGACATCATGCTTGGTAAAGTGGACAATTAGTGAAAGAGATAAAGACTTCAATCAGATACAATGACTCAGTGATTATCAAAGTGAGTGAAAGCATTGAAATGATTGTGAGAATGGTGCCAGACCTGGCATCAGTTTGCTATCTTATACTTAAGTTTGCTCTGAACTGGCAAGTTTGACATACTAGAACTTAAAGACATTTATAGTGATTTTTATAGTCCTTATGCTTTTATTTTACCTTTTCTGGATCATCAGCTATGTTAAGTGAGGTTTTAGGGGTTTGTTGTATATATATATATATTCTTTTGGGAAATGTTAGTCAAGTCAATTCTGCCCATTATTAAAATTGATATGCTTGTCTTTTTATGGAGTTATAAGCATTCTTCACAGACATTAAAATCTTTGTCACTAAATATTTTGTGGGTATTTTTCTTTTTCCATTTATACATTTTCTAATGGGGGGAACCCCTCTCTATATCCATTTTAGTGGATAATTAGGTGGTGGTCATTGTTATTGTACACTCTGGAGTAGGAACTGACCCATAGCTGACCTTCCAGTGGGTTTACAGAGGTAGTTAATCACAAGGAAGGAGACTGTGCTTCCTCCTTCTCCCATGGGAAATTAGGTAGTGTTTTTAATATGCATATCCTTTTTTATATTAGGAGACATTTATTTTAGCAAGTATATACCTGAATAGTCATATTTAGGCATCTTAATTTTAACTTTTTGATAGCTGAAAAAATGCCATAAATGTCCAACAGAATTTGAATAATTAAATGTTATTGTTAAATGCTGTCGAGTTGACAACAACTCATAGTGATCCTATGAACAATGATTCTGAACTGTGTTTTATCCTGTGTCATCTTCATCATCTCTGATACACTGGTCTTCTCCTTCTTCACTGATCCTACACCTTTCCAGAATGATATCCTTTTCCAAGGACTGGCCCCATCTGACAACATGCTCAAAATAAGTCAGATGAAATTTTATTATCCTTGCCCTCAAGGAATATCATGGCTATAGTTTTCCAAGACATTTTTTGTTTGTCCTTTTGACACTCTGTGGGATATTCTGCATTTTCCTCCAACACCACAGCTCAGTCACATCAGTTCACCTTCTGTCATCCTTATTCACTGTCCAACTTTCAGATGCATAGAAACTAATCGTTGCTTGATTTTTGTTTTCTTGAGGTAAAGTGTAACTCATATCAAAGACTGTATTGGGTTTTGTCTTTACTTTTATGTTGGTTTGCTCACAAATTTCATTTACATTGTGTTTCGTACTATTCTTCATTCATATTATGTTTCGTTCTATCATTTCCATGCATTATGTTTTATGAAATCAATCCATTGGACCTTGCCCCTCATTACCCAATCTTTTCAGGTCCATGCCAGATCCTTCCAATTTCCTTCACCCTCTCCCTTCACCCACCAAACTGTCCAATCCTGTGGTTCTTCCCTTTCCTATCCCCACCCCTCTGTTCCTACACCTTCCCACCTTGAGTTTCCATACATGTTTTACTAGTTACCCTTCTGTTTTTACAATAATGCTCGTATTCAGTATTTCAATCCTCTGCAGCAAGCATTTTGTCTTCCTCACTTTCAGCAAGCAAGGTTGCATCATCTGGATAACATAGGTTGTAGATGACTCTTGCTCTGATCCTGATGCAACATTCTTCTTCATATAGTCCAGATACCCAAATAATCTGTTTCCGCATCAGATTGAATAAGTATGGAGAAAATATACAGTCCTGGTGGTGCACACCTTTCTAGTCTTTAAAACATTCAGTGTTCACTTTCTCTGTTTATACAATAGCTTCTTGGTCTAGGTATAGGTTTTGCATGAGTGTTCATAATTAACCATTTTCTCAATGTCAAAATAAAATACTGAGTCAAAGCAAAGAGGTCATACGTAATGATATAAAAAGATGACAAAGACATATATTTTAAAAGTAGAAGCTACAAATATGTAAAATAAACCCTATTTTAAGTTTATGAATATGGAAATAATTTAAGTAGAAATACACATAGTAAATTGTTAACAATAATTACTGTGGTTAAAGAAGATGTGATGAAGTGAAAGGGAATAAAATCTTAGTGTATTTCTAAACATCTATGCTATTTGAAGTCTTCCGATAATTGAAAGTTAATGTATTTTTATATTAAACTAATAAAAAATGCTTAAAAAAAGAAATGTGCTAACAGGTGAACTTATTAAATTATTCCATACAAATATTTTCTAGGAAAATGTATATAGATCATTCTACATTTTCAGCTAAAACTTCAGTTGGCAATCAGCACCCTATCTGTCTACATCCAAACCAGAACAAATGGCTGGTTCAGGTACTCTAAAAGACTGGTCTATTTGTGTGACATCATGCAGCCATGCTGACAGAGTGCCTATGACTTTTTCAGTTAGGTATTTTGTTATATTGCCAAGGAAAGGTTTTTTCCACATTCCCAATTAATGATCCATACAATTTGGATCCAGGAAGGCTGGGTTTCTGAATACACAATGAGTCCATCTGTCCTACTCTCTACAGGTTGCCAAAGTGAACTTTTTAAAAGTTGTAGTGGGAAAAAATAAAAATCAAGTGGCTGGAGCATCACAGAAATAGAATTTCCTTGCATCTCCCTGTTTGTAAAGGATTTTGTTGTTATTGGGCCTCCATCAGCACTGGATATGATTAAGAGCTAATATCTCCTCACTCTCAAGTCTAGAGTAATGAGGATCCGAAATAATAGAAAAATAAAGGGAAAAGGAAATAAAGGCAATGGGATCACAATTGCAAACCAGAACTCAAGAAAGTGGCCTAGTAGGAAAGGAGTGGCACCCCCAACTTGAAGCCAAGTGGCTCTAGTCCCAGCCGCTCCATGAAAGAAAGATGGGCAGTTTCCTCCCAGGTGGGTTTACAGTCTCTGAAAGCTATGGGTAATTTATAACTATAACAATGAGTTGAGCTGAGCTGAGAAGAATCCAGCCCACTTGTTAGAAAGTGTGAAATACAAAGAAGAGAGTTGTAAAATATCAGGAAGATGTTATGGGAATCTCAAGTGAATCAAGGGTATTTTTAAAATCTTTTCCTCCCAAAGCTGAAAAAGACAGGCCTGTATTGAAGATTTCTAAATCTACATTTTTGGCAGAAACCAGATGCAAAATCATGCCCCAGACTCCTATGAGGTTCAAAATCCCTAATTGGGAGCTATAATGGCCCACTATTTGGGGACTGTGGTGGTGAAATGTATATACTCTTATACTGTTAAAAAAAAGATCATGCCTTCTGCTATTTGTCAGGCAGTCTCCTCCTTTAAATTTTACAGCCTCTATATTTTTTTTCCTTTTTCTTTTTGGAGGGGGGAGCGAGCTGCTGGGGAGGGGTGGGCAGGGAGAAAAGTGCGGCAATGAATGAATGGAAATCCAAAACCTCTGTAAATGTCTATTAAAATGAATAATAAAAAAATTTAAAAAAAAATTACAGCCTCAGAACCAAATGGAACTCACTATGAGGCATTTGACTGTGTGGATCACAACAGATTGTGGATAACCTTGAGGAAAATGGAACTCCAAGAACACTTGATCGTGTTTATACAAAACCTATACTTGTATCAAGAAGCAGTCCTCAGAACAGAGCAAGGAAACACTGCATGATTCAAAATCAGGAAATGAGTCTATCAGGGATACATTCTGTCCCCATAACTTTTCAATCTGTATGCAGAACAGATCATTCAGGAAGCAAGGCTTTATGAGGAGAAGTGTGGCATCAAGATTGGAGGAAGACTCATTAACAACCTACAATACGCAGATGACACAACCTTGCTTGTTGAAACTGAAGAAGACCTGAAGCACTTGCTGCAAAAGGTCAAGGACTACAGTCATCAATATGGATTGAAGCTCAATATAAAAAAGATGAAGATTCTCACCACTGGGCCAATTGGCAGCACCATAATAGATGGAGAAGAGCTTGAGGTTGTTAGCCATTACAGCTCGCTCAGATTAACAATCAACTCTTAACAGCAGCAGTCAGGAAATCAAAAGATGAGTTGCGTTTGGAAAATCTGTTGTCATGGACCTCTCCAGAGTGCTGAAGAGCAACAATGTCAGTCTAGATACAATTGTGCATCTAATCCAGGCCATAGTCTTCTCAATTACTTGTTATGCTTCGAGAGCTGGACAATGACTAAGGATGAGAGAAGAAGAACAGATGCCTTTGATTTGTGGTGTGGGGGAAGAGTCTTGAACATACCATGGATCACCAAGCAAACAAATAGGTCTGTCTTTGTGAGGGCAAAATCAAGTCTTTCCTTAGAAGCTAGTATTTTAAAACTCTGCAGCATATACTTTGGGCACATGGCCAGGAGGGACCAGTCCTTGGAGAAGGACATCATACTTGGAAGGGTGGAGGGACAGCATAGGAGAGGAAGACCACAGATAAGATGGATTGATACAATGTCTGGAGCAATGGGGGTTGCTGTGTCAGAATTAGTGAGACTGGCTCAGGATAGGGAAGGGTTCAAAGCTGCTGTACATAGGGTCGCATGTGACTCCACGGCACATAACAACAACAACATACTATATTGGTTGTTCTTTTATTGAAGACTTTGTTTAGAGTCAACAGGACCATGGGGAGGACCTTTATATTTAAAACTGGTTGTTATTATCATTTGAACGAACATTTTTCATAGTGCTATGGTACTCTTTGAGGTAACCTGGAGTTATTGGTATGTTGAACCTTGTGCTATTAGGGTGTTAAATGCCATAACAGTTATCCAAGGTATACAGTGTTTGGTTGACTTCCCAGTTTAAGACAAGTTTGGAAGCAGGAGTGGTATCCACTTCCTAAATAACATGCCTCCAGAAACTCTATGAACTTTGATACATGTCCATAGTTATAGAAAGGCTTCAGGCCTTTTGTTCATAGGGTCGCTATGAGTTGTACTCGACTGGAAGGCAGTCAACAACAAAAACATGATTCAGAATTTATTCCACGGCAGTGAATTTTTTTTTTAATATGACAGATCACAAGTCACCAAAGGTTTAACAACTATTTGCAGGATTTCCAGAAAATCTTAAGCTTAGTTGTTCTAAGTCAGCATGAGCCAGCTTGAGTACATCACTGAGTTCATTGTTTGAAAAATTCTTGATCTGAGTGAACAGGCAAAATGCACCCCTGAAGTTCTCTGTGTTCTCAGAAATATGCAATATATTGCTGCCTGTTAAACACAGTTGTGTGGACAAAAAGCAATTCCACATACAACTAGAAGACATTGTGATATGCAAACATTCTCCCCCCGCCCCGTAAGTTTCTTTAGTGTCCAAGGGGAGAGTATGAAGAAGCTGACAGACAGAATATTAAGTAGAGATTGCTCAGATGGACCCCTGATTGCAGCAATCAAAAAGAGAATAATAACCACAATCTCATTACAGTGTCAGAGAGGCAAATAGGAAAGTCTATAGATGCAATAAAAATAAATACTATTTCTGTACTTTGAATGCATCTTATATAATTTGTTGCAGTACTAAAGATTGGTCTGTTCCTCTCAAATATGTTGAATCTGATCTTTTAAACTTAACAAATAATATATCTATATCTCTCTGTATCTCTCTGTCTCTCTATCTATCTATCTATCTATTTAAATTACACATAAATCCTGAGTTTGACTTTCAGTTCACACCACAATAAGTTAGCGATCTATTTTAGCATCAAGAAGACAGTTGGTGTGTTTCTATACTGTCTCTTTGAAGAAAATTTATACTTACAAGTTTATCAATTTTTTTATGATCTAGATAATCAGATGACTTTGTTTTGTCAATAAATAACAAGTATTTCTAATATTATCTGATTTCAGCTAAGATATATGTGGTATCAGCAAAGATATCCCTCATGCTATATCCACTTTTTAATCCACCTTAAATTTTTGTCAGGTCCCTGTCAATATATTGTCTCTGCAGTTTTCAATAATGTTCAGCAAGATTTTACTTGCATGTCATATTAATAATATTGATTGGAACTTCCTGTATTTTTTAATCACTTTTATTTGAGTGAGACCAAATGTGGATGTCATCCAGTCAGTTGGTCAGGTTGCTATCTTCCAAATTCCTTGGCTTTGGCTAGTAAGATCATCCAGGGCTGTTTCTGCTGCCTGAAGTACTTGCTTTACACCTCAGTCTTCAATATGAATTACATAGAAACAAAAGAAAAAAGATTATAGCCTCTAATATGGATCACACCTCAAAACCAATAAAACAAAAGTCATCACCAGTAGACCAATAGGCAACATCATAACAGGTGGAGAAATGATTGAAGTTAACTATACCATCTTACTTAGATCCACACCCATGGAATCAACAGCCATGGAAGCTCCAGTCAAGAAATCTAAAGACGGGCTGCACTAGTAAAGTCAGTTGTCAAGGGCCTTTCCAAAGTGCTTTAAAACACTGATACCAATTTAAAGACATATCCAAGCTGTGGTCTTTTCAATTAACTTCCAATGCATCTGAAATATAGACAATGAATAAGGACAGGAGAAGACTCAAAGATTTTGGATTATTGTAGTGGAGAAGAGTATTGCATATCCACGAACTGTTGACAAACTAACAAATCTGTCCTGGAAGAAGTGTAACCAGGGTGCTAAAACTTTGTCTCGCATACTTCAGACATGCTGTCAGGAATAGCCTGTCCTTAGAAAAAAAGTCATGTCAGGAAGGTGGAGCATTAGAGAAAAAGAGGAAGTCCCTCAACAAGGCAGACTGATGCAGTGACTAGAAAAATGGGCTTACATATATAAGAGTTCTGCATCTGTTGTTCACAGGATTTCTATAAGTTGTGGTCAACTGGATGGCACCTAACAACAACATGTTTTTCAAGAAACATTGATCTCCTACTCCTCTACTTATTGACTTCTTGATATCTGAGGTCAGATATTCTATTCTATAACCTACTCGAATGTTCTGTCCAGTACTGATTTGGAACGTTCCATAATAAGTATTTCATATAGTTCATATGGCCATTGTTTGCATTTTTCTTGTATCTGGATTTTGTACTAAACAATTATTAAAAATGAACAGATGTGGATTGGTAAATGAGATAAGTGTGAGTAATTAAAATAACAGCAACATTCATGATGGAATTTCTAGTTGGAAAGAAAGAGTAATGTTATGAGAGTTCAGTAGAAACATGTACCTAACTTTATCTTTGTAACAGACTGAACACTACATGAAAGGTAAATTTAGAGATACTGATATAAATTATAATACTGTATGCCCATAGTTACAATGTATTAGATGAATTAAAGTGTTGACTAATTTATGATTGTTGTGTTGAAGCAAAACCAGCTGACAGCTGAGACCAACAGTTGACCCTCCAGTGGGTTTACAAAGGCAGTTAATCACATAGGAGTAAACTGACCGTCCTTCTCCTGCAGAGCAGCTGGTGGATTTGACCTGCCTGCCTTAGGGATTGCAGCACAGTTTCTTACCATTAAGCCACCAGAGCCAGAATACTCTTTGGAGTCAAGGATTCTGAAGCTTCATCTGACATACCTTGGGCATGTTGCAAGGAGGGACTGGTCCTTGGAGAGAGACATCATGTTTGAGAGAGTGGAGGGACGGCGCAGGAGAGGAAGACCCTCGATGAGATGGATCTATTCTGTGAGTGGAGTGGTGGGAATGAGTGTGTTTGAGACGGCGAGGTTGGCACAGGATAGAACAGCGTTTAAGGCTCTTGTATGTAGGGTTGCTATGAGTCGCAAGGGACTCGATGGCACATAACAACAATTTATAGTACATGTGGAAAACAATACAGTTTGAAATGGGAGTTATTGTTAAGGTGCCACAAGAGTTTTAACTTATAGCAACTAAAAGTAATTATCTAATTATGAGTGGATTTACTTTTTTCTTTATTATGTTTTATAACCTTTAAAGAACTCTAGTAGTGCAATGGTTATAAGAACTTGACTGCTAACCAAAGTATTGTGTAGCAACTAATTCAGCTCCAACTTTTAAGTACTCTGAGGCAGAACAATGTGGCAGTCTGATTCCATAAATATATACAGAATTGGAAAACCTATGGTACAGCTCTATTCTATCCTAAAATATACCTATGAGTTGTAATTTACGTGACTGCAACAGTGGAATAAAGCCTTGAGTGAGAAAATATTACAAGCTGTATTAAAGTAAGTCAAGTAAAAGAAAAGATCCAAACTAAAAAATGCAGCCAATTAAATTATGCTATGAAGTCTGACTACCTGGCCGCTGGCCATCGCACTATTAAACATAGCACTGGAGTATCGTCACTTATGTTGAAAAATGTTGATAAGGCTTTTGCACATTAAAGATTTTCATAATTTACGAACACACATACACTTGAATCCTATGTTTGCTGCAGTCCTTTCACACAGAGATGATAAAATGATAATGCATGCCATATAGTCCTTGCAACACTTGAGTTTACAAAGGTTGTTTTTCCTTCTCATGTAAAGTTTAAAGAAGGTGAGCTATGTACTTCTGTGTTTTTATTCTATGAGACACTCCAATAGTTCTCCTCACTTTTGCTTTCTGCACTCATATGTTGATACACTGCCTGCTTAATATCCGCTATTCCATTAACTGGATGCAACTGAATTCAGTTAAAGTTAGTATCTCCTGTAACATTCCTTGCAACTGCCTGGAATCTTTTTTATCTTAAACGTAAACTTTCATAAATGTTTATGCAAGAACCCAATAGCAGACTTTGCCTATTTTATAATATTCTTGGTTTCTTTCCTGATAGATTGGTTACACAGTAAAACTACCTTTAGAGTGGGGAGGTGGGAGGTTTAGTATTTAATGTTGACCTATGACTCATAGGTGACTTTTTGGGGGGAAAGATCTGCAAAATACAAAGAGTGTTTTCAAACAGTTATATGGTAATAATAATATATAATATGATCATAAGAGCTAAAAAACCAAAACAATCCAAAACCAAAAAAATACCAACTACATGGTATACCATAAAAGGAAAAAAAAATAGCATTTGTTGATATACAAAATAAAGTAGAATTATAATGGGGATGATCTTAACAGAAGGATACACCAAACAATGTTTTCAATTACATAAAGCTTTTCCATCTGGTACAATTCTAGTAAGAAAATAAATAATAAGACGGAGTACTGAATTTCATTTTACAGTGATAATAATAATAATAATAAAGTAGGGTAAAAGACCCTCCATTCATGTGTTCCCATTGCTTTTGCAATGGCAGGCAGCTGGGCGCTACTTTTCATTGTGTATATTATTTAAGAATTCTATTTCTTTACACTTTGATCACATCATTTTCTTACATCTGGATTTATTTGGCACATGCTATAGAGATACTTCAAAAGGTTAGGTGAACATTTAAATCCCTCTATATTAAGAAATGTGTGGATCTAACATAAAATATACATATATATATTACATACAGCATCATTGATATTTCTATTTTTCTATTGTCTTAGTGAAAGTTTGTTTCTATGATTTAAAATAACAAATAGTAAACCAATTATGTTTTAGAAATAATATTTTAAGTCTATATTTAAGTACTGATTGTTTGATTTTTTTTTCTTCCTTTCAATCTCCATTCCACTTGGCATTAATTGTAACTTAAGACAACCTAATGTAAGCATTTGCTAGGCTGTTGAAAAAGATGATTATTAACAAAGAAATGTCTTTTAAACAGAGCAAAGTCTTGGAGTCATTACTACCAGTATTGACAATAACAGTCATCATTCTTATTGCATAATCATGGGACATGTTGATGGGAGGAATCCTTACCAGATGTGTATAAAACTAGCAGTATACAGTGGATGGCACTGAGGAGGAAGAATTTGTGGATTCAAACTATTGACCTTTTATTTAGTAGCCAAACACATAATCTACTGTACCGCCAGGACGCTTGTGTGGCTAGAGACAAAACTTACTGTGATGTAGATTGGAAAGCCTCTCAATATTTACCTCACATCTCTCCATGAAGTAGTTTTCAGGTGTGATTTTCTAATCCTATATCACATTTATCCTTTTCTCTCATCATTTATTTAAAATTTATATGATCTATACATTTCTTAATGAAAAAGAAAACAATTGTTCAAACTTTCTATGTGGAGGAAAATAAATTTATGGAATTTCTATGTGGAGGAAAATAGACAAAAGATTGACAAGAAATTTGGGAATATGCTTGGAATTCAAATTAATGTCTCATTAGAAAATGTGGTAGAATAAGAAAGAATAATCTAATAGCATAGTCATTGATAGGAACTCGAGTGGTATAGTCTACAGTGAGGTACACTGCTAATGTAAAGGCTGTTAGTCTCAGATGGTTCCAATTCACCAGCAACTCTATGGGACAAAGAGGGGCAGTTACTTTCCATTGAGATTTATAGCATTGGAAGCCCTAGAGGGTTGCTATGAGTTGGCATTGACTCAACAGTGATGAGACGAGATGATAGGAATGGAATGAGCTCTTGTTTTAAATGTATTCAAAATAATCGAGTGGTTAATGTGTATACTGAAAACTGGTAAGTATCAATTACAAATTAATATAAAACCAGCTTTATCGATGCAAAAAAATCCAGAAGTTTAATAAAGCAGTGGTAAAGCAATGAGGAAAATGGTCACTCTCACAATTGTAACAGCATTGTTGCTGTTACAATAAATTTTGAAATACCATTTGGTGGATGCCATCAGGTCATTTTCAACTCACTGTGAATGAAACGAAAGCAGAATGAAGCACTGCATGGACCTGAGTCCTCTCTCACAGTCATGACTCTGTTTAAGCCCACTGTAACACCACTGCAGCAACCCATCTCATTCAGTCTTCTGGGTTTTGCTAACCTTCTGCTTTATCCAACATTATGTCCTCCAGAAAGTTGTCCTGCCTTATAGCAGGACCAAAAAATGAAAAATAAAGTTACACCATCTTCATTTCTGAAGAGTATTTTGGCTGTAATTTTTCCAACACAAATTTGTTCTTTATTTTGAAAGTACAAGATTCTTCACCAACATCTAATTCTAATGTGTCAATTATTCTTTCATCTTCATTATTCTCCATGTAATTTGCCTATGAATATGAGGCAATTGGCACTGTTGGTGAAAGTGTGAATTGATGCAATCTTTCTGCAGGGTATTTTGGCAATATGCATCAACTATTATAAAACATGTCTGTTGTCACAGCAGTATGACAGATGGGAATTTGCCCATTGACGAGGAGGATGTTTAGGATTGACTTCTGAAGAATTATTTGAATAAGCAAAGTACTAGGAAAAAGAGTCAGTCAACAAAAGAGTATTAGTAAAATAAAACATATTGCATTCAAATTATTTTGCTGTAACTTAAGATATGGAGGAATATATGCATCAACAGAAAAGGAAAAAAAATCTATTTTAAACTAAGGAAAGTGATAGGGTGGATAATGAACTACCTTTGTATACTGATGGCTGCCTCTCTCTATTTCAGAGTGATAAATACACTCCCGGTGCTTTGTCTACATCTTCCCTATAAACAATCACCTTCTGTCCTCTAACCCAATCTGTTATTCTTGGCTTTGAATCGCCTCTTCCACAATTTGTCATCATGAATGTAGTTTATTTATTTGTTGTCATTGTTATTAAAGCACTAGTTTCTACTTTCTCTTCTATTTAAATCACTAATTTATAGCCCCATAAATAATTTCCACTAATCTGAATGTGAACAAAACACATATTACTTACATACATCTCCTCTCTTCTTTTTTCCATCGCATTTTCCATCTAGCCAATCTTGAAAAAGAACAATGTTTTGCTTTCATTCCTACTGATATTAACAATGCTATTCTCTAATATCTAACAATTTCATAGCTTAGTGAAATAATCAACTATATGTACAGGTCTAGAATCCCAGAACTATTTTCAGAGTAGTTTTGGGTAATGCTCTCTTAAGAGGTCAAAGTTAATTAATTGGTCACATGAGGCTGTTGTCATCTTGAGGTTCACGTAGTGCCTCTAAGTTCATACTCACAGTTGTTACAAGACTGCAGGTATTTGTAAGCTATTAGATAGAGACATTTGTTTTTTCTGCACACCCTTATCTAAATGTTGGCTTTTACCAGAGAAAGTGATCTGAGAAGGAAAGTAGATTTAAGATGAAAACTGCACTTTTTATAATCAAATATCAGAAATGGTACTCCATCATGTCTGCTTTATTCTATCAGTTAGGAGTGAATCAAAAAGTTCACTCAAAAATACAAGGGAATCATAGGTCAATAGTAGTTAATTATATAAAATACTGTATATTAACAATTACATGAAACACAATGTATATAAATTATTATATGCAAACCAACAAAAAAGAAGAAAACAGCTCACACTACACTCAAGGTTAGGAAAATTATGTTCAACTTGTTTAAGAGAAGATTATCAAAGAATTTGTGAATATATTTTTTTAAAACATCTCCCTGGAATAGTGAAACCCATATTTGTAATTTTTCAGTTTATTATGTAATAATCAATTGCTTTAGAAATTGTGAGCAGTAATGAGTCTATAATATAATGACATAAAGTACATAATTTCTCCTGCAATATTGATTCATTTCTAATTTTTTAAAAAACAGCATCAATAACTATGTTTTTCATTTGATATAAAACAGCACCATTTTGATCCATTCATTTTCCTTAGTATTGAAAATTTTTCACCCATTGATGCTAACTCTTTGATAAATATTTGACATGCATTAATTCTTTGGAAACATTGAAAATACTACTCCTAAATTCCTACCAATTTCTATTACAGTTTTAAAATATTTTGAGGTTATCTTGGATTTAGTTAGGAGCTGGTACTTCTAAATTAAGTCATGTTGTTACTGTTATGTGCCATCAAGTTGCTTGCAACTTATAGCAACCACACGTACAAGAGCCCTAAACCCTGCTCTATCCTGTGCCAACCTCACTGTCTCTGACACACCTACTCCTATTACCCCAATCACTGAATCAATCCATCTCATCAAGGGTCTTCCTCTCCTGTGCTGTCCTTTCACTCTCCCAAACATGATGTCCCTTTCCAAGAACTAGTCCCTCCTTGCAACATGCCCAAAGTATGTCAGATGAAGCCTCAGAATCCTTGCCTCCAAGAAGCAGGCTTGTTTCACCCTCTCCGGGAGGAACTTGTTTGTTCTCCAAGCAGTACATGGTGTAGTCAACACTCTTCTCCAGCACCACAGCTCAATACTCTTTCTATCATCCCTAGTCACTATCCAGCTTTCTGATGCATAGCACACAATTGCGAAGACTATGGTCAGCATCAAGCGTACCTTAGTCTCCAGCCTGATGTCGTTGCTCTTCAGTACTCTGGTGAGGTCCCTGACAGCTGACATTCCCAAGGCAATTTGTCTCTTGATTTCCTGGCTGCTGGTACCAAGAGTGTTGATTGTGGAATCAAGCAAACTAAAACTGCTAACAATCTCAATCTCTTCACCATCCATCATGACTCTGCCAATTGGCCCAGTGGTGAGAATACTTGATATTGAGCTTCAATCCATATTAAAGGCTGCAGTCCTTGACCTTCTGCAGCAAGCGGTTTCCTCCTCAGTTTCAACAAGCAGCGTTATGTCATCTTGTCATCTGCATAACACTGGTTGTTGATGATTCTTCCTCCAATCCTGATGCCACATTCCTCCTCTCACAGCCCAGCATCCTGGATGATCTATTCTGCATATAGATTGGAAAGGTATGGAGATAGAATACATCCCTGGTGGACACCCTTCCTGACTTTGAACCATGTAGTGTCCCCTTGCTCTGTTCTGACGACTATCTCTCAGTTCAAGTATAGGTTTTGCATAAGCACAATCAAATGTTCTAGGATTCCCATTCTTCTCAGAGTCAACCACAGTTTGTTATGATCTACACAGACAAAAGTCCTTGCATAATAGATAAAAAGAATTTGAGATAGTTCAAATTTATGTCGTTTTTAAAAGTTGGCAAAATTAAATTATATTCTAAAAATGTAGTGATAGTTGTATCTAAACTTTATTTATTATGTTTCAAAATGGGTTCTGTCCCACATGCAAGTAATAGTCAAACTTTAATTTTATTATGGAGCAAGAGATCATTTGCATTGTTTGGAATTGGGAAGGGAGTGCATCAGGGTTGTATTCTATTTCCATATCTGTTCAGTCTATATGCTGAGAAAATTATCCAAGAAACTGGACTCTATGAAGAGGAGTGTGGCATCAGTATTGGAGAGAGACTCATCAATAACCAGCATTATGCAGACGACACACCCTTGCTTGCTGAAA
Organism: Elephantulus edwardii; assembly: GCF_000299155.1. Taxonomy (NCBI): domain Eukaryota; kingdom Metazoa; phylum Chordata; class Mammalia; order Macroscelidea; family Macroscelididae; genus Elephantulus; species Elephantulus edwardii. Next base: position 497,237 of record NW_006399772.1, read on the forward strand.
GTGAGGAGGACTTGAATCAAGGAATTCAGCCTTCAGTATGGATTGTGTCTCAATTTCAAGAAAACAAAGATTCTTACCACTGGACCAATATGCAGTGTCATGATGGATGGAGAGGAGATTGAAACTGTCAACAGCTTCTTCTTTCTAGGATCCACAATTAACACCCTTGTCAAGAGCAGTCAGGAAGTAAGGAGATGAATTGCACTGGGAAAATCTGCAGTTAGGGACCTCTCCAAATTAATGAGTAGTAATGATGTCAGTTTGGACACAAAGGTGCATGTAATTCAGGCCACAGTCTTTCCAAGTATTAGCTATGTATCTGAGACCTGTACAATGAATATTGATGACAGATAAATAACTAATTCCTTTGATCTGTGGTGTTGGAGAAGAGCACTGATCATCCTACTGATGGCCAAAAGAATTAACAGAGAAGTCTTGGAGAGGGTGTAGCCAGGAGGCAAGATTGATTAGGTTTCACCTCACATACTTTGGACATATTGTTAGGAGGTGCTATTTCTTGCAGAGTGATATGATGGAAAGGGTGAAGTGTCGGCAAAGGAGAGGAACACTGTCAACCAGGTGGATTGACACTGTAACTGCTGCACTGAGCTCTTGAGTGTCAGAAAATGTAAGGAGCATGCAGGACAGGACTGGGTACAGACCTTTTGTTCATAGGGTCTCTATGAGCCGTGCTTGACTCAGTGACATCTAACAACAACAACAACTTTTTTTTTATCACTTATCTGTTAGTTTGCCATACTGTCGTGGCTTAGGTTTTACTGTAATTCTGGAAAGTGAATCACTGATATTTCAAATACCATCAGAGCCATTCATGGGTTCAGTGAAGCTTCTAGGTTATGACAAACTAAGAAGTTAGACCTGGCAATCTAACTCTGAAAACTCTGTCTAGTGAAAACCTGATATGCAGCAGTGGAACATTGATTATCAGACATAGTGTCAGAAAAAGAGCCCTTCAAGTTGGAATGTGCTCAACAAATGAACGGGAAAGAGCTGACACCTAGAAATGGAGTCGACATTAATGATGTAAATGGAGTAAAGCTTTAAAAACTTTCATTTGTTGATTTGTCATGAAAATAAGTGATTGCAAATATCTATTAAAATTATAATATAGAATATATAAAGTATAAATCAAAGGAAATGAAAAGCTGCTAAAAATGAAACTGGATGCATGAAGTAAATATTCCAGGCTTTGTTGTTGGGTGCTATATTGAAGATTAATTGCAACCTTGACAACAGATCTAAATATTGCCCTATCCTGTGCTATTCTCACGGTCTCCAATATGTTTAAATTCATAGTTACACTCACTGTGTCCATTCGCCTTATTGAAGGTCCTCCTTTCCTGCTCTGACTCTCAGTGAGATAGCATGAATGATACAATGGCTTCAACAATGGTCTCCAACATAGGAAATGGCTTGTAAGCCTGGGCAGTATTTTGTTCTGTTGTGCAATGGGTCATTAACAATTGGCTCCACAACATCTTAAAAAAAAAAAACCAAAAACCCAAAAACCTAGACAAAATACTAAAATGACACAGGAAGTATCCAAAGATGGAAAGAATGTCCACATCACTTGTTTCAAATATTTTGTTCCTAGCATTTTGAGTTGTTCAATTAAAAAATGGCTCATTTGAATTTCAAAACCGCTGTATGACTGTCCTCTTCAAAAAGGACCCATTTCAGCTTTTCGGTACAGTCTCTATTTCATTTTTTATTACTTCGAAGTTTTGTCAATTCATCTTCCTGCTTTCTATATTCAGTAGAATATTACATAGATAGATGCAGCTGTTCTCTTTTGAGTCATATCACATCAGAAAATCAAGGTTCTGGAAGAGTCAATCCATTTATATTATTAAGATTTACGTACGTCTAGGACAACTCTTCTCCAGTCATACTGAGTGCCTTTCAACCAGAGCAGCCATTTGGCACTATATCAGACAACGTTCCACTGCTATTAATAACATTTTCACTGGCTATTTTTCCCCCCAGTAGAGTTCCAAATCATCCTTCCTATTTTAAGTCTGTCAGCTCTGCTGAAATCAGTCCATCACTGGTGGCCTTGCTAGTATTTGAAATAACAGTGGCACCACTTGCTGTATCACAGCAACATACAAGACATCATAAGCAAACAAACTGATAGAAGGTGATGTAATGACAGCTCTTGTTTATAATTTAAAATACTTTGAACTAGCTTCAAAATTGCTAACATGTGCTATAAGGTACTATGAATAAAAGCCCATTATTTCATATATGAAGAAAAGCAAAATAAAATTAAGTAATTTAAATAATTGAATTTTTCCTTCTTTTATATATTTTATATTGCACAATTAAATTCTGCATTTTAAGCTGCTAAGTAATTTTTAAAAAATGTACGAGTAAATTAATCTAATAGTATGTGCTATATAGGGAGCTCTGGTGGCCTTATGTAAGAAGCTGCTCTGCAATCCTGAAGGCAGGTAGTTCAAATCCACCAGTTGCTCTTCAGGACAAGAAGGAGCAATCTCTTCCCATATGATTACTGCCTCTGAAAATCCAATGCCTGGTCCGATATGGGTTGGTTCTGACTTGATGGTACACAAGTGATATCTATTTTATTGGTTTAAGTCATTGTAATTTTGTTGTTCAACATTATAATCCTCCCATCAAACAGACTTGCCTTTCCTATCAGCAATGAAAAGTTCCAGGCTAAATTTTCATTCTTGCAAAATAAGATCCACTAATTGTAAATTGGCAAGTTAAAAATATTTTTCTTATTCCCACCTGTATGCTAATTTATAATATTAACATATTATTGATAAAATACACCACAACAATTAGTGAACAGGATTTTGTAAACCTCATGTATTTACTACAGCACATTACATAGAACTGATATCTTAACTCAGTAAATGAACAGAAAAATATCAGTGGCATATTGAATCATTCATCTAAAGGAAACCATTCAAAGATATTTAAATTTCTTTGTGTTTCTCTGACTTCAGTGCTTAGGGAATCTTTCAAATGAAGAAATTTGAAAACTGAGTGTTTCTAATACCTATGCAAAATCCTTGGAGATTATTATTATTTTTTATTTACAATGGCATTATTTCAATTTCTTTCTCTTATATCTACAAACTACAATTTAAAAAGTAACATGATATAAGTTCTCCTTGTGGCAAAGCTATGTGATAACGAAAAGCACGTGCAACTAGCCATCATGGGAAGTTCCAGTTATTGTTAAGAGTGTCTCATTAACTCTCTTACTATGAAGCCTAAATATCTTAATGAGAGATAATAAGCTTGTAAACAAAGGAAATTGATAAACAGCTTAATAGAAGGCTAAGAAATTTTTACACTATTGATTCATTCTCTCAGAAGTATCTTTAGTGTTAATTCTGCTTTATTAAGGTGTTTTATAAGTGGTTACTGATAATAATTTCTGTATACATTTATCTATTACATCAGAAGCTGATCCTAAGACTGTTGGTTAAAGGATCTCAAGAGAGATGATGAGAATAATGTCCATGTATTGACCTGATAAAGGACAGGTGGTAGGGGCTGGTAAAGTAAACAGGGATCATAGTATAATCAGATATCCCAACCAGGTGATTTGTTGTTGTTGTTAGGTGCTGTCAGTCAAATACAACTCATAGTGACCCTGTGAACAAGAGATCTGAACCCTGTCCTCTACTAGTGAATATTTTAATATTTAGCTTACCTGAGAGAGAGATCAGTTGACCCAGTGGACAGAAAGCTATGCTACCAAGCCAAAGGTGGGTGACTTTTAATCCACGGCCCTCAGGCCTGTCTTTAATAGCTTTTGTTCAGACATTCCTCTAGGTCCTATAGCCCTGGTGTACCAGTTGCCGTACAGAGGTAACCTGTGGTTGCTGTGAGGCTGAACACTGTGACACTGATGTGTCAAATGCGTTACTGGTTGGCTACCCAATGTGGACAGTGTGGGGTGGAGCTCCCTGATTAAAACAAGCTTGGAAGGAGGAGTGGCATCCAATTCCGTAATAGCTTGTCTCCGGAAACCCTATGAACCTGGAGAGAGGATGAAAAGCACCCAAGCGTCCAGGACTCTCCTTCATAGGGTCTCTATGAGTTGTCTGTGACACGACGACACTTACCAACAACAACAACATATTGCAAAATGTAGTCATTCAATCTAATAAAATATTAGCTCTTAAAGAAAATAAATGCCTTTTTGTTTATATTGACCCCGGTTATAGTGTGCTTCATTTACTAAAAAAATATTCAACGATCACTAATTTGCCAAGATAACTGAAGAGGACAGGAGTTAGAACCTCTTCAGAAACAATGATTAGCAATATTTTTCCATTAAAATGAACATGTATAGATGAACTAATTGATGCAAGATTTTTAAGGTCTATAATACCAAACAAAATTTGCCAGTTATATGAAATATGAACAGAGAGGACTCACAGTTTGTGGTTTTGTTGGTTGTTGCCGTCCAGTTAGCTCTGACACAGGATGATCTTAAATTTAACAGATTGTAACTTCACCCTGTCCTGCATTATCTTTATAATCGTGGCTTTAAAATGTGTCATGTCAATCCATTTCATTAAGAGATTCCCTCATTTTCACTAATCTTCTAAAATAAAATAAAATAATGTTGATAAAATTAGTACATAGCTTTTCATACATGACATACTAAATATGCATTGAAAAAAATCTCAGAATTGTTAGTATATTAGGTACTATATTTAGAGATTAGCAAAATGTTCTATGAGGAATAAAGCAATCTCTTTGAAGTCATCTAACTTGTAAATGGCATACTTTGGATTAAGATCCAGTTCTCTTGAAGCCAGATAAAGTTAGCATGTTTCAAGTAGGTAAATCCTTAAGGAAATGAGCTTGGGAGTTATTTCCTGGCTGGTGATTTCTTTTCTCAAGAGAGAATTGGAAGCCAAATTTCATTAAGGCAAAAAAGGCCTTTCTGGGATAGTTAACCTTTATAAAGTAACAAGAAGAGAACCACTGCACCTGGAGAAGAAAAACAGGCCAAAATTATAGAAAGGTTGCAATTGTGTGGGAAGCTGCAGATATAAGAAACTGCATTGAATATTTTAGTCCCAAAAGAGAATCCAATGTAAAAATAAATAAATAAATAAATAAAACAACAGTATTTTATTGCTTAAAGATAAGACTTTCTAAGTTACCAAAGCCTCTCACAAACATAGACTTATTTGAATGAAAAAATCTGTGAAACAGGCAATGTATCATTTCCTCTATTCTGCTGATGAAGAAATAAGGCACCAAAAACTACAAAACATTTGTCCAAAATTCTGAGACTGACAATTTGTAAAGCTCGGAGTGAGTGCGGGCCTCCTGATTTTCAGTCTAGCTTGTTTCTCCTAGATGAAGCTGAAAGTGGTAACAGAAATGGAAGACTGCCAAGAGATTACATGATTTATAATACAATTGGGAAAAGTTGTCTAGGAACACTATTTATGTCTACATTTAATTATATCAAACCTGTAGGTATTCATTTTACAAGAAAAATAATCTTAAACAAAATAATATTAATTGCTAAAATGCTGTGTTCAATTCTTTTCTACTTAGAATGATGGGCTCATAGTATCCCTGAATACTCAATTCGATGACACCTAACAACAGCAAAACAAGGAATTTGCATCAACACCTGAAAATACTGTTCCAAGATGATCTTCAAAGTTTAATTAAAAAAAAATTCTCTGAGGTCTTCTTAATGCCAAACAATAGCCCATCTTAACTAGTAAAAAAAAAAGCCTTAAGCCTTATGCTCTTTTAAGAATTGTATGCCATCAATACGGAATCCAAGTGACAATAACAACTCAAAAGATTAGCTAACAAATTTAGCGGGATGTAAGTGTTTGTTCATGTGGAAGAAACTACGCAGAAAAGGAGAATGGATAAACAGAAAGAAGAATTTATTTCCTGTCTTTGAATAGTAAATGTGCAAACATTGAATTGATAAGTGTTTTCTTGTGCATATTTTCAGCAACAGAGACAGAGAGAGACAGAGACAGAGACAGAGAGAGAAAGACACACAGAGAGAGAAAGACACTGAGAGAGAAGGAAAGAGAATTCTTTTGGCCTAGTGGTAGAGAGCTCCCCTGCAATCCCCAAGACATGTAGTTGAACTCTACCAGGTGCTCTATGGAAGAAGGATGAGTAATCTCCTGAGAGATGTATAGCCTCTGAAAACCCACTGAAGGGTTAGCTATAGGTCGGTTCTGACTTGATGACGCACAATAACAGCAAATGCACACACATGTGTATGTGTGCTTATTACTTATTATAAATCCATTACTATTTATTATATGAGAGAGTTCTGGTGCCTAATGTTAGGAAACTGTGCTTCAATTGCAAAGTCACACAGTTCTAATCCACCAGCTGCTCTGCAGGAGAAGAATAGGCAATCTCTGGATGTTCGATATTGTGTGTGTGTGTGTGTGTGTGTGTGTGTGTGTGTGTGTGTGTGTGTATATGTAGGAGAAAAATGGGCAATCTCTGGATGTATGATTTTGTGCGTGTATATATATATATATACACACACATATATATATTCTATTGTGTATATATATATTCTATTCAATCAGTACCCCAGTTCAATTATGCTATTCAAATTGCATAATCATTAAACTCCTGAGGTTCACTATAGACTTTGATGACATTCTGCTTATCAAAGATAAGAGTGCTGTATGAAGCTTAATAGAGAAAGTTCCTAGGATTATTTTGTTATCTGTGTAAAATTTGAGTGCAACAATGAGACTTTCCTTTGAAAGCATACGTTTGCAAGAAAACTTCATGATACCTGGTGGAGCTAGCAGAAAATGGACAAGTAAAAGATAGTAAGATGTCTTTGACAAAAATCTGCAGAATCCATGTTTGCTAAGCAGTAATAAAATAGTTAGGAGGTAGAAAGTGTATGTATATATTCTAGTATCAACTTTTCAATTCCATTTTTAACCTCAGGAAACTAAATAAAAAATCTCAGATAGCTAAGATAGCTTCCCGTTCTGTTCAAGAGTAAGGGAAGGTCTTAGTAATCCCCTAATTTGTCACCTGGAATTACTGTTTTGGGTTTGGGGGTTTTAATTTTCTCTATGAAGACAAATTAAATTGGAATCATTTCTTAGAGTAACAATTTTCTTGGTACTATTATTTTCTGTTTCTATTTTGCAATTAAAAAAACCTACCTCAAATTCACCACTATCAAGTCAAAACAACCTCATAACCCTCCAGTGAGTTTTCAGAAGCTGTAATTAGCATGAGAAGAGATTGATCTTTTGCCCCTAGTGCAGCTGGTGGATTCAAACTGATTACCTCTGAAGTAAGAGCACAACTCCCTACTGACTAGGCCATCCGAGTTCTTATTTTATAACAAGAAGATTGTTTTCACAATTCCAGATAAGTACTACAAGTGCGCTACCAATGAGGCGTTTAGAGATCCTTGTGTTTGAACAGTTAACAAGTCCCTAAGAAGTATGTGGATGATAAAAAACACAACTCTACCAGTAAGCCATGTTCCTAAATAAGGCCTGCTGTGTTATCGTCTAAGGCAGTAAAGCTGTGGTTAGTGAAAGAAATTAGTCATGAAAACACAGTACAGCGCAGCAGGGATTTATAAAGCATAAATCAATTCCATTTTTTGTTTATTTGAAATAAGCTAGATTGTGAAAGTGCTGAAGTTCATAATGACACACAACTTGGGGGAGTACTTCATGCATTGTTGGCACATCTTGCTGATTGTTATTATTCAGAAGATATGATCATCATCCAAGACTGAAAGTACAGCAAACATTTCAACACACTGGAGATTCTGAAAGTGTAAACATGAAAGCTACCACTCCCATAGCTGAATATCTAGTTTGTTTTCTTCTGAAAATAATCACACATATTTATCTAATTTATAAGATTAAGGTAGATATAACTCCCCTAATATGAATGAGAAGCTTATAAATTTGGTTCACTTAGGCTTACTAAAAACTTGTGACTTTTTTTAATCATTTTTTATTAATTTTAATGAAAATTTACAGACTTTGGATTTCCCTTCATTCATTGTTGCACTTTTCTCCCTGCCCACCCCTCCCTCAAACCTGTGACTCTTAAATGGGGAAATGTTTTTAAAAGCCAAGCCCAAACCCCAAAATCTAGTATTTCCTGGAGAAATTTTTTTTAGGTTCTAGAAGAGAGCTCTGGTGCCGTAGTGATAAGAAATACTGTTGCAATCCTAAAGCACATGGCTAGAATCCACCAGCTGCTTCATGGACGAAGGGGCAATCTCCCATGTGACTTACTCACTTGAAAACTGTCTGAAGGGTCAGTCATGAGTTGTTATGACTCAATGGCACATGGCAGCAACACGAAGAAGTATAGAAAGGAACTCTGTTGGTGAAATCAGTAGTGACTTGAGCTGCCAAACTCAAAGGCAGGTGGGTCTAAACCACCAGCTGCTGGGTGACAATATCCTCCCAAGAAATATGGGCAATCTCCTCCCAAGAAATTACAGCTTCTGAAACCACTCTGAAAGATCAGTTGTGATTTTATTCGGATTCAAGGACAGCAGATTGAGATAAGTATAACCTTGGGAGGAATTTACTTAAAATTATGTTTACTGCATTGAAGTCTATGAGGGAGAGAATAGTTTAAAAGTATTATATTTTAGGGCATTATGTTTATT